>NC_044311.2:123493802-123808347 GCF_007474595.2 Lynx canadensis
GCTCACACTCTGTCTCTCTCTCTCTCTTAAACATAAATAAACATTATTTAAAAAAAAATAATGAGGGGCACCTGGGTGGCTCAGTTAGTTGAGCGTCCGACTTCAGCTCAGGTCATGATCTCGAGGTTTGTGGGTTCGAGCCCTGCGTGGGGCTCTGTGCTGACAGCTCAGAGCCTGGAGCCTGCTTCGGATTCTGTGCCTCCTTCTCTCTCTGCCTCTCCCCCACTTGTGCTCTGTCTCCCTCTGTCTCTCAAAAATAAATAAATGTAAAAAAAAAATTTTAATCATGAAACATTTTATTATCTCTCTCTTCCTCTACTTCCTCAAACTTGAAACTACTTTATCTCTTGTTGATGACATTTTGTCTTATCTATTCATACATATGAATCTTTCTCCCGACTTCATATTATACTGGAAGCACTCTATATTCTCCCACAGAAGCCATGTTGATTCTAATACACTTCTTATACCTAACCTCTTAAAGACTCACTTACCTAAGTGGAAGGAATAGAAGTGCTTACTGTCACAGAGAATTTAGATTGACAAGCTACTAGATTGATAAAGCCAGAAAGAATGAAGGGGGTCATGCAGGGCCCAGAGCAGAAGCATCATTTATGTTTTCTCATCTTACTAAATCCCATTTTTATTTATTTTTATTATTTTTTTAAGTTTCTTTACTTATTTTGAGAGAGAAAGAGAGTGAGCAAGAGGGGAGGGGTAAAGAGAGAGGGAGGGAGGGAGGGAGGGAGGGAGGGAGGGAGGGAGGGAGGGAGGGAGAGAGAGAGAGAGAGAGAGAGAATCCCAAGCAGGTGCCACGCCATCAGCACAGAACCCAATGTGGGCCTGAAACTCACACTGTGAGATCATGACCTGAGCCAAAGTCAGACACTCAACCAACTGAGCCACCCAGGAGCCCCATAAATCTCATTTTTATAAGTGGTATAAACTGGATAACTACCAGTCAGATGTGCAAAGGCACTGATTTTTTATTACATAGCTAAATTTCCCTTAGGGGTTACTCATTTCTTTTGGCAACTACGGTGAGATAGTTAATTTTAATTTAAGGATTTATTTTCTTTCTTTCTTTCTTTTCTTTCTTTCTTTCTTTCTTTCTTTCTTTCTTTCTTTCTTTCTTTCCTCAGTCTAAATCTCCATACCTTTTGGACAAGCTATATAATCTAATTCAAGGTCTAACATGATTAACATAATTCAAGAACTAGTCATGATTAGAAGCTTCCTTTCTGAATTTTTACTATATTTGAAGAGTTCTTCCTTTTTCTCCTCTATCCTCTATCTTCTGGACCATCACCTAGAGGAAATAGGGAAAAGTCAGAGGAACATACTGTGGATACATACCATGGTGATAGGAGATCCACACCTGGTCTTGGGGTTCTTCACTGGCTTTCTCTACTAATGTTTTCATCAAATCTCAGCTATGCATAGGTGGTGCCCAGGAGCTCAGTCTCTGCTATCTCACTTGCTCTCATTCATTGCCCAGGACATTCAGTGATTCCTCTGTAATATGACATGTGAGTAAAGCTTAGGAGATCTTGACTGGCAGCTGCTTGACCAGAAGGCTAGCATCTTCATGAACCTAGATAACTTCTGTATCTACTCTAAGCTAACCATTAGATCAACCACCTTGCCATCGTAGTATTCCCCTTGATAAAAAAAAAAAAATTCTGGATTTATCATAGGGTTTGCCATATAGCCAACTACAAGTGGGAAGTGGCCAGTCTCACAGTACAAAGAATCATCTTATATTACAGAAGTGATTATTAGGTGCATTCCTAATTTTGTGGATTGACCTAATATTTCTCACATGTCTCCTATCTACTTTCTTTTTCAACTCTTTTCTACCTCTCTTTCAATAAGAAGCTTTTCATTTAATTATTTTCATGGCAAAGCAAAACAATTGGCTCTGTTTCTTCCCACCTAGGAATAGAGTAGGAGACAATGATTGACACTTGTTTAGGGCTCCGCTTAACTTTGCCTATTCTGATATAGTGTCCTGATATAACATGCTAATATAGAACATCCTCACACGTTCCTACACAGGCCATGGATGATGGAAGTGGGAAAAATAAACCAAACATTCATTTCACGTCCCATGTTATGGCCACATGTAAATACTTCCACGCTCATCTCTATTTTACACTGTCTGGACATAATTAACATTTTTCACCTTCTGATTTACTTTTTACCATTGAAAGAGCAACATACTCTAGGAAGCCTACTTCCAAGGTAATTTTTTTTTTATTTCTTACAACATTTACTATTCACATGGATATATCTTTCTTATCAGCTCTTATGTGTTGAAAATCAAAATGAAAAGTTTAATCAAATGCAAATTGGACTGAAAAATATGAGTATACAATTATATCTCCCATTGTATCAAAACAAGAGTTGATAATTTGTTCCTCTTGGCAAGTTTTAATTGGAAAAACTGTGTGCTTAAAAGTATATCACCCTTACAATGTATCCATCATTAGTTCTTTATGGTGTATTTTCTTTTTTTTAATGCAAATATTGGGGGATTTTTTAATTGGTTTTCCTAAACCAATCTAAAAGGAACTCTTAATTCAGCAAAGAGGGACAAGATTTATATTGAGAACAAGTAACTATTGCTTTCTATTTTGTAGGTATTTGACTTTAATAGACTCTTGATTGGAGTCTGGCCTTGCAGAGAGAGAGCCTCAGGGAAACTAAAATTATAAAGAATAATTCTTTGTATACCAACTACCTTGAAGAAAAGTGAACTTTTTACACCAAAACCTCAACTCGAAACTTCATGGAAAAACATAAAACTGATGATTGAAAACTAAGAACATCAATAAATCAATAATATCAATGAACTCCAAGGACTATTGCCAGTGGCACAAATTATACTGCTAATGGTAGACATATTTTTATGATTACTAATAGTGCCACCTTTGTCATAAATTAAGTTCCCCTGTGTGTGTGTGTGTGTGTGTGTGTGTGTGTGTGTGTGATTGTGTCCAGCTTTCTATTATCTTTCTTTGGTCTATTTGTCTATCCTAGGCTTGAAATCCTGTAATACAAACTCTCAAACTCTATTTTTCAAAAGTATCTTAACTATGCCTTGTTCTTTTAATTTCTGAATACATTTTATAAATGACTTCTTAAGGATGTTCATATCAGCTTCATTCGTAATAGTCCAAAACTAAAAATAACCTCGGTATCCATCAATAGAAGAATGGCTAAAAAAATGCAGTAAAATCACCCAATGAGATACTACTCAGCAACAAAAAGAGATAAACTACTTATACACAATGACCAATATGAATCTCAAAATCATTGTACTAAGTGAAAGGAGCTTTACATTAAAAAGTGCATGCTCTATGATTCCATTTATATTAATTCTAGAACAGACAAAATTAAATTATGGTAAAAAATTTAAACATGATTATCTTTGGAGGAAACAGGAGTTGACTAGAAGGGGCCATTAGGCAATGTTCTACACCTTGGAAGGTTTTAGGGCTACACAGGTCTATGCATTTGTCAAACCCACTAAACATTCTCTTAAAATTTGTAAAATTCATTATATGCAAGTTTTCCATCAATAGAAAGTTGCATATAAAAATTAGAGGAATTGTACTAATGTCTTATTTATTTCCCAATGTTTCCAAAATAAAATGGATTGATGGCTAGCAAGAGGAATGTTTAGAGTTATGTAATAAAACAAGTGTAGTAAAGTATTAATAGAATCTAGGTGCTGAGTATGTGAACATTTGCTATGAAAGTCTTTTTACTTTTCTATACATTTAAAAATATTAATAACAAATTATAGATAAATACTTAATTTTCTATATGTCATTATGTTAGTTTCGATAAGTTGTAGTTGTAAGTTTCTCTAGGAATTTGTCCCTTTCTTTTAAACTTTCAAAGATACTGTTATTAGCTTTATCCAAGAATTATTTTAATATATCATTAACATATGCAGAGTCTAGAGTGAAAGTTCCTTTTAATTCCTAACACTGACTGTCTCATTTTTTATCAGTCTCATTTAGTCTTTTAAAAGAGTTATAAATAGCTTTGATAATTTTTATTAGGTGATTTCTTTATATAATTTTTATTAGGTGATCTCTTTATATTTTACTACTTTTTTCTATGTGTATATATTTATTTATAAATATATATAAAGTTTATTGATTTTGTGTTTTAAATTTTTCTAATATATGTATTTAAGGCTACATGTATCCCTCTCTGCTCTGTTTACCTTCCCACTGTGTTTAGATGTTGTATTTCCATTATTTTAAACAATCAGTTTAAAATAATTTTAAACAATCAGTTTAAAATAATTTCATACCTCAGTTGGGTTTTTTTTCATTTACCTTGAGTTGCTAAAATCTCTGTCTTGAGATTGAAACATATAATGGATTTCTGGTTATCTGTTCATTTAACTTTATTTCTGTATTCCATTTACTCCTAATTATACTCACTAATTTTAATTTTGTCTTAATTTTAGTCAATATATTAATTTTTAGAATTTCTACTTAGTACTTTTTCAAATTTATTTCATTTTATGGTTTCCAATTCTCTATTGCAATATTTAATTTTTAACATCTCAATGAATAAAGAAAGAATAGTTATTTTGAAGTTAACTGTTTGATAATTCCAATATCTGGATGTTTCGATTATGAGAGGGATATATATTTTGAGAAATTGTAGAAATATTTGAGGTCCTGCACGATGTCATTCTCTAGAGAAGATTCCAATTTGCTTCTGATGCATGCTCAAAGATAACAAAAAGGCAATTGTCTTGTCGGGGTTAAATTTTTCTGGGTCATCCAAGACGGTCACAGAGGGAGTCAGTCAATTTGAGTTTTTTATTTATTTTTTTTAATTCCCCATATTCCTAGAATTTGAGTTTTTAGGATTCTTTTCCAAAGTAATGAGGGTTCACTATGACATTTTTTGGATTTTAATTTCACACTATAACTCGAAGGCTGTCAAAAGCATTGCACAATCTTAATCCTTGTCTTTGAGATCAACATCCTCCAAAGGCAAAAATTGTCCCCAATCAAATGAATAACTTGGATTTCTGTCCATTTTTCAATTTGAATCAGTATTTATTCACTATCTTGTTTGTTTGTTAGTTCTTTCAAGATGGTATTTCTAAAATTTCACGCTTTTCTAAATGTCCTCTGAAAAGGAGGTTGGTCTATGTCATCTAGTCTGTTATTCTTAAATGCATTTATTACAGTGTATTGAAGTTTAAAAATATACTGGATGCCACTGCTCTTTTTCACTGCTTTGATTACACAAAGAATCTAAAGTCCAGATTTTATAAATACCCTAGTCACACCATGAATTTGTGATACTTTCAGGGCTCCCAGGAAATGGTGTTTATACTGCAAAAATTAGTTTTGTTACTGCTTCTACTTTTGAAAAATCAACTTAGAAGCTTCTGATCTTTCTGTGAAGGTTGTCTTTATAAAAAAGAAACGAAGAATGTCAAACTAATGATGATTCACCTTATTCATTCTTCAGTAGCGGGAGAAAAATAGATTTGTTCTATTATTGTTTACACATTTTTGATCTTTTGACTCAGTGAGAAAGAACATATATATTATATCATAAGGGGTAATGGTACACTTGTGTTTGTACATACTATGTATAAATTTATAGATACAGAATGTATTTACATTGTGTGTATACAAATACATGTACAATATGTATGTATGTACATGTCTGCCTATGAATGTGTGTACACATGTGTATGTTACTTAAATTAATATGCTAAACCATAAATATAAAAAGTTGGATAAATCAACATTTATATTTATTCCATTACAATTTTCAAGGAATTCATTTTTTCTACATTTATTTTGAAACATATTGCTATATTTTAAAAAATGACTGCAATAAAAACATGATTTGCCTATACACGTGTTGCAGTGTATTTTTAAACAGTGTGTTTTAGACAGTGTTGCAGAGATTTTTAAAAGACAGAAAAATTTTTTAAATGTTGTATCATAAGCTAAATATTATGAAAATATGAAAAAATTGAGTTTTTCAGAATATAATGCTATTGCAGAAAAGGAAATTATGGATAAAATTATGGATTTACTTATAAAACAAATAGTCTTCACTTTATTTTATCAACATAAAAACTGATGTTTTTGATTTCTTATATAAATTAAAATTATTTGATATATGAAAACAATAATAATTAATGGTTAATATAAAAATAATGCTATGTTTTTCTGAGTTAGACAAGTTCATCCAGTGTAGATTTAAAAAATCTAAACATGTATAGAAACTAATCAAGTTAATTATACTATAGTTTTCAAGGCTACCCCACATGGTCTTTCCACCTTGATCATGGTTAACCACTTTAGACCTTGGGAATATTAAAGCACTAACAGACAATTGTCAAATAATGTATGAAGTGTTTAATTGCTACTTAAAATGCTCTAAGCTATTTTATAAAATTTACAGAAGAGTAAGCGGATATTACAAATAGTTTTAAGCTTGGCTCATTTCAAGTTCTTTGCCAGTGAAAATCATTTAAAAATTAAGGTAAATATTTCATAAGTAGAAAGACCAAAAACCATTAAAATGAGAATGGCCACAATTGATTTATTTTCCAATCTTGAGTTGTAATACTGATTCAATTTTTATTGTGTATAAGGTACCCAAAATATAAAACTGCATTAAAAGTAATATGCACTTAAGATTTACAATACACATTTGTCTTTGATTTTTAAATTAATAGTAAAACGTTTTGATGATACAAGTTACTTTTAATTTTGCCACTCATCACACAAAATAACTATGGAAGATTATTCTATTTGTTTCACCATGAACTTCAACATAAATGATCATTATGTGTATTGGATAATACAGTTTTATTTTCTGCTTATTTTCAACCTCATAAAAATCAACAAAGAATACATCTTAACCAATCCATTCTAATTAGAGCAGAAAACATATCTCAAAATCTTATACTGGTAGTTATTTTTATACATAGTGTAGATAGATACGTAGTTTAAAAACTGACCTATTCCTGCTGTTAGGTTACAACATGGGATTGTGGAAATAAGAATTAAATACTTTAATGAGTGGGAGATTAAAATTTAAATTTCTTAAGACAAGAATCAAGTAAAGTTATTTTTCCTATGTCACGTAGCATCCAAAATAAGACATAGATCATATTTTGCATTAAAATTATATAAAAATGTTATTTGACAAAGAGGCAAAAAAGATGCAAGTTTACGTTGAAATAGTTAATAAGATGACTATTGATGACCTCAATGCACTGTAAGGTTTTGGTGCAATTTATGAAGTATTAAAGCATATACATGAATTGTATATGTGCATTTACTGTTAGAACAGTGTTATAATTTGTTTTATTTGTTGAAATTGATAGTTTATTTATACATTAGGTTCATGAGAAAGCTATTAACAGAAATACTTATTTCCCTAGAGAACCTGATTGTCTGCCCAGGCAAGACAGTAGAAAAAATGCAATTATGTTGTGTCTAGAAAAAAAATTTATTGATAAGAATTTGGTTCAATAATGTCATCCTATTGTTATTTAAAGACAAAAGTTTTGGTAGTTGTTTTATAATAATTCCCGTAAGGGGTGTTTCAAAAAATGGCAAGCATAGGTGTGGTGAGAAATAACTGAGACTGTCATCTGGTTGACAGAAATACCAGCCTTCATCTCAATGGGGACTATAAATATAGAGTAAAACTGAAGAGATCATTTTTATACCCACACCATTAAAACCAAAAATATTTTTTAAGTCTCAATCAATTCTATGATGCTATAAGTATTCCCCTGGTGAATATTTTCCCAAAGAACCAGAGATCCTATTACAACTACTAATCATCAACTAGCTCTTCTTTTGAAATAGTGATAAGCAAACATCATTTTCATAATTAGCGAGAGAGTAACTGAAGGGCAAGATGTTAAATTATACAATATCTTAGCAGAAATTTAGTTGTTCTCACTTTAAATCACTTCAATGTTTGTTTTTTTTCTAGTCAAATCTATATAAATATATTATGAATTAAAATCATTAAATATATTCAGGTGATTACATACTGAGTCTGATAATTCACCAACATATTGTATTAAGATTTAACTTGGGATAGAAGACATCTGCAATACAACAAAGAAACTCTTCAAATAGAAGTTGTATCCAAGTTAGAAAGTAGATTTAGATTTCCAAAACCACCTCATATTAGTTCCTACTTATGTATAAGTATTATCTATGTTAGGAAACTCAAAACAGCATTTTAAAATTAATTTCCAGAACTTGAATAAGAATATAGTTTTGAGCGTTTGGGAATAATTTAGTCTAATTTTAATATACTATTTATATATCTGTTTTTATGTATTATTATACAAGTAGATAAAGAGTGAGAAGCATAGACTGCACATGTATAGACAGATTAACAAACAGGGAAAGAACTTTTCAAGTTCGTTAAGGTGTAAAGCATACTATAAATATCCTGATTCATATTGAGTAATTGTATGCGAAGAATTTGATAATAGGGGCTCAAATTGTAAAAACTTAGGTAGCAATGCTTCCCAAGTACAGTGTCTCATTTTGTTTGAAGGTTTCCAGTATTGAGATTAAGTTCAAACACCTGATGCCTAGTGGATGGTGGGCAAGAGAAATTTAAATCATAATGTTGAAAATGCAGGACTTGCTGGCTCTGACAAGTAGAAAACAAAAGATAACATCTGCTACTCCTATTTTCCAATTCCATTTACTCTTTTGTTAATATAATCCTTTACAATATTCATCTTTTCCCAGAAATCATTTCCACACTGAATAATTTGCATATTTTAATGCACAATCAAATTTCTTTACTCTTTTTATTCTGAGCCACCTTGGATAGCTATTGACACACAATTCAATTGTGTTGGTGTTTGTTTCTCTTTAACTGGTTCACTAGATTAATTTCATCTTTGAACGTGCAGTTAAAATGATCTACTCAACACACTACAGAGAAGTTTCATACTGAACAAATATTCTGCGTCCTTTCCTCCTTTGTTTTCTCTTAGCCGTCAATACCCACCTTATGGGCTGTTAAAGACTGTTCATTTAAGATTCAATTTGCCTGTTGAATAGTCCCATCATCTTTACTCATCTGCTGCTGCCCTTGTTCACATGCTTGTTCTCTCACAATGGACTGTATTCATTGCCTTGTAACAGTCTCTTCCTTTATCCAGTCTATCAAGTAGAGGGTAGGTAAATTTATCTTCTTAAAATATGGTTTTCATCATGTCACTTCATCTTCATTGATTTTTTTTGTCTACTAAAGAATTAGATATTTATTTGTCTGGATTTCAATTTCTATTCCAATGGATAAATGATTTTTTTGTATATTTTATTCATGCAATTAAATTTTGTTAAGAGACAGATGCAGTGATGTACTCCACTGTCCAGGATAAAAAAGTAGATTGCTGTCATTAAACTTACCATGTATTGAGGGAAGCAGATATATGTAGCACTAATTTTTAGAAAAGCCCTATTCTAATATTATAAATAAAGTGAATAATTAATTCTGTTTCAAAAGACCAAAACGTAAATATTTTACATTCACAGTGTTAATAGTTTATTGTTAAGGATGCCTCCTTTAACTGGGATACTATTTTTTACCCTATCTCCATAGAAATTATTTCTCTGCTGCCATTTTGTAAACTTGGTGATGGCAGTTAGCCTGCTTTGTATCCTTCAACTTTATAGCCTCTGAAGTTTTTAGTACAATGCCTTGTAATTAATGAAAACTCAATGAAATAAGTGTTGAATAAATTTAAAACACATGTAAAATGAGGTCTCCTTATGGTGTTGATTTGCATATCTTTGATACTACGAAAGAAAGTAAACTTTGTATATGGTTTTGTTCTCCATTAGTGTTTCATCTTCTGAAAAAAAAATGATTCTTCTTATCTTTTGTCTCTTCTTCCCATATTGTTTTTCTTATTGATTTGTAGAATTTCTTTAGAGATCTGACACACAACTTTTGCTAATTACATATTTTACATATCTTTTTTTCAGCTTCACATATTTTAGAGTGGTGTTAGATAAATAGAAGCTCTGTTTTATCAATATGCTTAATTCTTTCTAGAATAATTATTGATTCTAGAAATTTCTCAGCTTCTTTTTCCTATTTTTTCTTACTCATTCTCTTTATTGTCTAATTTTAGAATTCTAACTTAATATATGCTGCACTTCATTTTATTCTCCATGATTATAAACTTGTCTTTCATATTTTTCATCTCCACATTTATCTCTGTTACATATGGAGTGATTTTTAGGTCTATCTTTAAATTTACTATTCTTTGTTTTGTTGTTGTTGTTAAACTTTGTGTCATCTGATGTCTAACTTCTTTCTTTCTTTCTTTCATTTCAATCACTAGAAAGTTTCCTCATTTGGATCAGATGGAGTAAGTACAATTTTCCGTTTTCTTTCCCACTAAATACAACTAGAAAATATTATCATGGAGCTATTTTATAACTCTAACATGTAAAATTTTAATTGCATGAATAAAATGTGTCAGATCACAAGAGAAGAAAACCAGAATTCAAAGGATCACCAAACTGACATAAAATTACCAGAAAAGGAAATAAAGAACAGAAAAAATAGAGGAAATAAAGATATAATAATGAATTAGTGAGGTTTTCTGAGTGAAAGTTTTACCAAATTTATGACAGACAGATTAGAAAATGAATATAGCCCTGGGTATAATCTTTAAAATACAAATAAGGATTCTCACAAGTTGTCAGAGAGAGAGAGAGAGAGAGAGAGAGAGAGAGAGAGGGATTGCCATTTAAAGAATAGGAATCAATGACTTTAAACAGGTACAGCATAAGGAATACCGTTCATAAAACACTTGGGAAAAGGAGTTAGTTCCTAATAAATGTATACCTATTCAAGCTATCATTCATTCACCTATCACCATGAAATAGGAATGTTTGTAGATATTTAGGGAAGGAGAGAAGACATCAGCCTGCATTCTCTGGGGGAGAAAGACCTTCCTCTGTGCTTCAAGGTCCTTCTACCTGGACTAAGAATCAAATTGACATGAGACAGATTAACGGGAGAAAATCAAATTCCCTACCAGGAATCCACACAGATGTGGAAATTCCAAAGAAAATGAGGCAACAAGAAGCTCCATGAGTTAAGGAGCTAGGAGGAAGACCATTAGCAGAAAGGTGAAAGGAGATGTTTTGAAAAACAAAGGTTGCCTTTTTATGCAGATAAGTTTCTTAGGTAAGGGTAGTTAGTCTCTTAGGTAAAATAGTCTCTGTTAATAACTATCTTCCTGGTACAGGCTGTCCTTCCCCATTTAAATGTAGGCAGTTGAGGACTAGGAAGAGAGCTTTCTTCCCATTACTGGGCTTTGATTAGTTTTAACTAAAAATAATGTTCATACTAAAGTGGCCCATCTTGGGACATCCTTCTCTTGGTCCCTACACTCTCAAAGAACAATACCTAAGAAAAGACTTTACTAAAAAGTAAATGCATCAGAACAACAAGTTAAGTATGGGGAAATATAAGAGAAGGAACAAATGTAAGCAGCAGACTTTGTAAAAAATACAGATAAATCAAAATAGGTGATTATAGGGGCGCCTGGGTGGCGCAGTCGGTTAAGCGTCCGACTTCAGCCAGGTCACGATCTCGCGGTCCGTGAGTTCGAGCCCCGCGTCAGGCTCCGGGCTGATGGCTCGGAGTCTGGAGCCTGTTTCCGATTCTGTGTCTCCCTCTCACTCTGCCCCTCCCCCGTTCATGCTCTGTCTCTCTCTGTCCCAAAAATAAATAAACATTGAAAAAAAAAAATTTTTAAAAAAATAAAAAAAAAAATAGGTGATTATAAAATGAGGGGAAATATATAAAATATTAGTAAGTTGGTAATATGTTTGAATTCCAAATAAATATAGCAAATAAATGTTCTTCATATAGGAGAGCCATAATTCAAGAAACAGAATGACAATGCTTTAAAACTAAAAGTAGTTAATTATTATAATAAAATTTAAAAGTTAAATAGAGAATAGCATTAAAAAATAAAAGCTACAATCTATTACAATGGAATTAGGGAACATTGAAGAAAATGTCCTCTTGGTGAGCAATATAGGTCCTATTAAAAAGAGAAAGAAAAGGTCAATGCAATAAAAGGTAAATTTATCTGTTTACCTTATCTTACAGAAATTTCAGCAAAAAATGAAAAACAGCTCTATGCTATTAAAGGAAATCACTAAAGAAAGAAAGTTTATAAATAGAAGTTGGAGGAAGAGATACTAGACAAATGCAAATAAAGAGAAAGAAGCAGAGGCAATATTTGATAAAAGTAACGATGAATTTTAAGTTAAGACCTGTGAGAAATAAGCCCAATGACCCAATCAAAGGAGGACACCGAGACCCTGAGAACATGTAAGAGAGGCTTTAATCAAGGTTCTTCCTAGAGCAGATGTCTGATGTCTGATGGACAGGCACAGTCGGGGCAGTTACAGCAGACAATTTGTCTCCTACTGTGCAAGCTCCTCCCCTGATTCCTCACTGGCTGAGTACTACAGAGGTTACAGCCTCCTCCTGAGCTGAAGCAGAGACTTTCAGTCCCTCCTTTGTTCTTTGGCGCGTGCTCATTGCAAAGCTCGGGAAACAGCTTGGGGATACGGAGAAGGGAAGAAGAGCCAGCAAGTGAGGTGTCCAAGGGTTTGGGACTCCATTATGGGGGAAGGAGAGTCATGTATATCTCCATTAGGTTGTAAAGCTACTGTTAACCGGACAGCACAGTTTTTATTTGGTATTGCTGAAAATTAATCATCTCCCTTTCTTCTCACAAGTCCCACTAAACAGAATGAAGAGTGATATATCATAAAAAGTAACAATTTATAAGCTATAATAGTTAAACCAGTACACAGCAATTTAAAAAAGAAGACAAAAGTATGAGATAACTAAACTGTTCAAGTCCAGTTGTAAAAAAGAGTATGAGAAAGAGAGCCAGAGAGAACTACTCATAATTCCCAAACAATTTAGTCGTGAGAGAAAACAATCTGGCATGCATCTCATGAATAACACTGGGAACTAGAAGACAATGAAATAATGCTTACAAACTGATGGGACAAAATAACCAAACATCTAAAAACTGCAAAGATGTAACAGCAACAATGTCTGTGCAAGAAAAGTGAAATAAAATGACAGAAAGAGAGCATGGCACCAAGAAGACAAATGGCTTTGTGCAGCAAAATTCACATTTTTCCAAGTTGCAGAACAAGCTTTGTATTCTTGTTGGCTAAGGCAGGAATGGGACTTCCTTGGCTGATAACAGTGTCAGCATGGGTCTGCATGAGATCCAAAAGGCATAGGGAGTGAGTATAAACAAACAAGCTCACTGACAAGGGGCAGCTGGGTGGCTCAGTCACTTGAGCATCTGACTCTTGATTTGGGCTCAGGTCATGATCCCAGGGTCATGGAATCAAACCCCATGCTGGGCTCCACACTGGATGAGGAACCTGCTTAAGATTCTCTCTCTCTCTCTCTCTCTCTCTCTCTCTCTCTCTCTCTCTCTCTCTCCCTCTGCCATTCTCCCCTGTCTGTGTGCTCTCTCTCTCTCTCAAATAAATTTTAAAAAATCTCACTGATAACCCATATTTCTGGATTTAGTGTACTTCTGTAGCAGCAAAGAAGAGGATCTTTACATGTGAAAAATGTAACAAGTGTCTTTTCTTGTTGGTTGTGGAGAAGCCCCAAAGAACCCAAACCAAAGATGTACTCCAAAAATATCACAGTGTGAAACATAGCCCTGACACTTTACTACCCCCAAATGCACTACAAAGAGCACCGTCCACTAAATTCCAGTTACCTGATTCATACTATAATTATTATTCTTTATTTTTTTAATGTTTATTTTTTGAGAGAGAAAGAGACAGAGTGTGAGTGGGGAGGGGCAGAGAGAGAGGCAGAATCAGAAGCAGGCTCCAGGCTCTGAGCTGTCAGCACAGTGCCCCGACAAGGGGCTTGAACCCACGAACGGTGAGATCATGACCTGAGCTGAAGTTGGACACTTAACCAACTGAGCCACCCAGGTGCCTGCCAGTGGACGTTATTTAAAAGGAATCTAATGAAGAACTTTTACAAAGAGAATATAAGCAAATGAACAAAACATAAAATAAGGAATGAGATGTAAAGATATTTGAGAATAAATGGTGCAATAAAATAAGGAAAACTTTCACAAATTGCAATCGTATATGGTTAAATGATAACATAAAAAAGCCAAAATCAGGAAAGCAACACCTCAGAACAGATGGCACATATAAGTGGATAAAATGTTGTGTATTTTCTCAGAATAAAAGTAGAAGACAAAATATTTCACACAAATGAAGTTGAAATTGGTAGGAAAGTAAATGAAAATAGATGCCGTAAGAAGCAGGGTAAAATACCCCAAACTATGGATATCCTAAAGATGTGGAAAAGGTAAAAAGCATGAATATCTTGAAAATCATGAAAAAGAAAGGATAAACAGAAGGCCTTGCCCTGTCAGTTATAAAGCATCAGTAATTTTAAGAACATTCTAATGGTATATAAGTAAACCAAAACGTCTAAGAAACAGTTTAAAGTCCGTAAAAAAGCCAAAATATATTCTCACCATTTCTAACTTAATAAACACACTCCAGTCACTGATGAAACAAATGATGTTGGGATATTTGAGTAGAGAACTGGAGTAACATTAAGTCCTATGTTGTATATACTGTGCCCGGATCAATTCTAAAAGGATTAAATTCTTAAATATGATAAACATTATAAAATACTAGATAAAATCATGGTAGCATTTTTGTATCATCCCCAAGTGGTAAAGACTTTTCTAATTTTCACACAAATCCCGGATGCCATAAAAGATTGATAAAACAAGCAGCATAAATTTTAAATTTCTGCATAAAATTTATCATGGAACAAATTAAAGGACGAAAGGTGCAGGGAAAAAAAAAATTACAACCCTTATATCAAAGAGCTTATTTCTCTAACTTTTCCATGTCACCCTTCAGTAAATGGACTGGTTGGTTGAGACTCAGCCAAGAAGAGACCAGAAAACAGAGAAGATAGATATTTCACATCACCAAGCCATTCCAGGTTGCTTATACCAGTTGGGAAGTTCTTTTCATACTGAAATCTTGCATTTTGATAATAAAAAAAGTTAACACCTCAAGTCTGGGAGGAAAAGACAAAGGATATAAATACATATTTTACAAAATATGAAATTCAAATGGTTACAGGGAACAGAATTAAAAGGGAGGATTGTCATTATATAATTTTTTTTTATTTTGAACTTTGAACCTAAATGAAAGTGAAAAAGAATTTTAAAATACATCTCTGATTAAGCCCTGATCAAAGAAGTGATCAAAACTAACAGTGTGTATTATCTAGGATCTCAGTATAGCACAGATATTTAAGAAAGCAAAAGACTGAAGATGCATTATCTAGGATCTCTGTATAACATAGAAATCCACAAAGCATCTAGACTTTTTTGGTTCAAATATCCCACTTTTTAAGTGGGTGAGCTTGGTCAAATTAAAAAAAAATATATATATCTGGTTTTGTTTTCCACTGGCAAAGTAGGGGAAATGATATTACATACTTCACAAGGAGTTTTTAAGGATCAACTATGTTAAAAGAGTGTCTGGTCAATAAATTAATCTGAAATTAGCAAGCAATAAAATAACATTTCATAAAAAATGTGTTACAACAAAGCTGTTCTTAAGTTATTCCCAGAAGGAAATGCATAGCCTTCAATAGTTTTCTTAAAGAATGAAAACTAGCCATTTTCATTTGCATATACTTGGAATTAAATATTTATGTATATTTAGAATGTTGGCATGACAGTTTACCAAAATTCTTACCCATTAGCTTGCTCCTCAGCTGACTTCATTTCTATGATGGGAACATTATAGATTTTCTCCTATAATTTGTGGACATTATTTTGTTCTAATACAATTAAAACACTTTTTATTAAAAATAGTTATGTCTTTCTAAATGTTTGTGAATAGAAAATAGAGTGCTAACCTACACCCTACTGAAATGTTATGTGTTAACACCTGTTACTTGGATTAAGGACTATGCTTGTCTTGATGAGATCTGGGTAATATATGGAATGCTTGAATCACCATATTGTACACTTGAAACTACTATAACATTATATGTTAACTGGAATTATAATAACAAAAAGAAAAAATATCTGTTACTTAAATTGAATGTTATACTCTTAAAATATCCTAAATATATAACATTTTTCTTTATAATTATCATTTAAATAATACATTGTATATATATATATATACATTATATATATGTATATACATTTATATATATTTACATTATATATTAGATCTTCAAATCTAAAATATGCTCTAAAAATAATCATGTAAATTCTCTAACCCAGAGGAAATAGTATTAATGTTTTAGCATATATACTTTTGTGTTGTTTTCTAGTTTATGAAATGTATTTAAATATATATACCACATTCAGTAAGTTAAATGTTTTTTTTAATTTGTACTATTTATTTATTTTTTTTTTCTTTTTTTTTTAATATATGAAATTTATTGTCAAATTGATTTCCATACAACACCCAGTGCTCATCCCAACAGGTGCCCTCCTCAATACCCATCACCCACCCTCCCCTCCCTCCACCCCCCATCAACCCTCAGTTTCTTCTCAGTTTTTAAGAGTCTCTTATGCTTTGGCTCTCTCCCACTCTAACCTCTTTTTTTTTTCCTTCCCCTCCCCCATGGGTTTCTGTTAAGTTTCTCAGGATCCACATAAGAGTCAAAACATACGGTATCTGTCTTTCTCTGTATGGCTTATTTCACTTAGCATCACACTGTCCAATTCCATCCACGTTGCTACAAAGGGCCATATTTCATTCTTTCTCATTGCCCTGTAGTACTCTATTGTGTATATAAACCACAATTTCTTTATCCATTCATCAGTTGATGGACATTTAGGCTCTTTCCACAATTTGGCTATTGTTGAGAGTGCTGCTATAAACATTGGGGTATAAGTGCCCCTATGCATCAGCACTCCTGTATCCCTTGGATAAATTCCTAGCAGTGCTATTGCTGGGTCATAGGGTAGGTCTATTTTAATTTTTTGAGGAATCTCCACACTGTTTTCCAGAGCGGCTGCACCAGTTTGCATTCCCACCAACAGTGCAAGAGGGTTCCTATTTCTCCACATCCTCTCCAGCATCTATAGTCTCCTGTTTTGTTCATTTTGGCCACTCTGACTGGTATGAGGTGATATCTGAGTGCCGTTTTGATTTGTATTTCCCTGATGAGGAGCGACCTTGAGCATCTTTTCATGTGCCTGTTGGCCATCTGGATGTCTTCTATAGAGAAGTGTCTATTCATGTTTTCTGCCCATTTCTTCACTGGGTTATTTGTTTTTCGGGTGTAGAGTTTGGTGAGCTCTTTATAGATTTTGGATACTACCCTTTGTCCGATATGTCATTTGCAAATATCTTTTCCCATTCCACTGGTTGCCTTTCAGTTTTGTTGATTGTTTCCTTTGCTGTGCAGAAGCTTTTTATCTTCATGAGGTCCCAATAGTTCATTTTTACTTTTAATTCCCTTGCCTTTGGGGATGTGTCAAATAAGAAATTGCTACGGCTGAGTTCAGAGAAGTCTTTTCCTATTTTCTCCTCTAGGATTTTGATGTTTTCCTGTCTCACATTCAGGTCCTTCATCCATTTTGAGTTTATTTTTGTGAATGGTGTGAGAAAGTGGTCTAGTTTCAACCTTCTGCATGTTGCTGTCCAGTTCTCCCAGCACCATTTCTTAAAGAGATTGTCTTTTTTCCATTGGATATTCTTTCCTGCTTTGTCAAAGATTAGTTGGCCATACTTTTGTGGGTCTAATTCTGGGGTTTGTATTCTGTTCCATTGGTCTCTGTGTCTGTTTTTGTGCCAATACCATGCTGTCTTGATGATTACAGCTTTGTAGTGAAGGCTAAAGTCTGGGATTGTGATGCCTCCTGCTTTGGTCTTCTTCTTCAAAATTCCTTTGGCTATTCGGGGCCTTTTGTGGTTCCATATGAATTTTAGGATTGCTTGTTCTAGTTTTGAGAAGAATGCTGGTGCAATTTTGATTGGGATTGCATTGAATGTGTAGATAGCTTTGGGTAGTATTGACATTTTGACAATGTTTATTCTTCCACCCATGAACATGGAATGGTTTTCCATTTCTTTATATCTTCTTCAATTTCCTTCATAAGCTTTCTATAGTATTGAGCATACAGATGTTTTACATCTTTGGTTAGATTTATTCCTAGGTATTTTATGCTTCTTGGTGCACTTGTAAATGGGATCAGTTTCTTTGTTTGCCTTTCTGTTGCTTCATTATTAGTGTATAAGAATGCAACTAATTTCTGTACATTGATTTTATATCCCGCAACTTTGCTGAATTCGTGTGTCGATTCTAGCAGACTTTTGGTGGAGTCTGTCAGGTTTTCCATGTATAATATGTCATCTGCAAAAAGTGAAAGCTTAACTTCATCTTTGCAAATTTTGATGCCTTTGATTTCCTTCTATTGTATGATTGCTGATGCTAGAACTTCCAAAACTATGTTAAACAACAGCAGTGAGAGTGGACATCCCTGTCGTGTTCCTCATCTCAGGGAAAAGGCTCTCAGTTTTCCCCCATTGAGGATGATATTAGCTGTGGGCTTTTCATAAATGGCTTTTATGATCTTTAAGTATGTTCCTTCTATCCCGACTTTCTTGAGGGTTTTTATTAAGAAAGGATGCTGAATTTTGTCAAAGGCCTTTTCTGCATCAATTGACAGGATCGTATGGTTCTTATCTTTTCTTTTATTAATGTGATGTATCACATTGATTGATTTGTGAATGTTGAACCAGCCTTGCATCCCAGGAATGAATCCCACTTGATCATGGTGAATAATTCTTTTTATATGCTGTTGAATTCAATTTGCTAGTATCTTATTGAGAATTTTTGCATCCATATTCATCAGGGATATTGGCCTGTAGTTCTCTTCTTTTACTGGGTCTCTGTCTGGTTTAGGAATAAAAGTAATACTGGCTTCATAGAATGAGTCTGGAAGTTTTCCTTCCCTTTCTATTTCTCGGAACAGCTGAGAAGGATAGGTATTATCTCTGCTTTAAATATCTGGTAGAATTCCCCAGGGAAGCCATCTGGTCCTTTTATTTGTTGGGAGATTTTTAATAACTGATTCATTTTCTTCGTTGGTTACGGGTCTGTTCAAGCTTTCCAGTTCCTCCTGATTGAGTTTTGGAAGCGTGTGGGTATTTAGGAATTTGTCCATTTCTTCCAGGGTGTCCAGTTTGTTGGCATATAGGTTTTCATAGTATTCCCTGAATTTGCTTGTATTTCTGAGGGATTGCTTGTAATAATACCATTTTCATACATGATTTTATCCATTTGGGTCATCTCACTTTTCTTTTTGAGACGCCTGGCTAGAGGTTTATCAATTTTGCTTATTTTTTAAAAAAAACAACTCTTGGTTTCATTGATCCTCTCTACAGTTTTTTTTTAGATTCTATATTGTTTATTTCTGCTCTGATCTTTATTATTTCTCTTCTTCTGCTGGGTTTGGGGTGTCTTTTCTGTTCTGCTTCTGGTTCCTTTAGGTGTGCTGTTAGGTTTCGTATTTGGGATTTTTCTTGTTTCTTGAGATAGGCCTGGATTGCAATGTATTTTCCTCTCAGGACTGCCTTTGCTGCATCCCAAAGCATTTTGCTTGTTGTATTTTCATTTTCGTTTGTTTCCATATATATTTTTTTAATTTCTTCTCTAATTGCCTGCTTGACCCATTCATTCTTTAGTAGGGTGTTCTTTAACCTCCATGCTTTTGGAGGTTTTCCAGACTTTTTCCTGTGGTTGATTTCAAGCTTCATAGCATTGTCATCTGAAAGTATGCATGGTATGATCTCAATTCTTGTATACTTATGAAGGGCTGTTTTGTGACCCAGAATGTCATGTATCTTGGAGAATGTTCAATGTGCACTCAAGAAGAAAGTATATTCTGTTGCTTTGGGATGCAGAGTTCTAAATCTATCTGTCAAGTCCATCTGATCCAATGTATCATTCACGGCCCTTGTTTCTTTATTGATTCTGTGTCTAGATGATCTATCTTTTTCTGTAAGTGGGGTGTTAAAGTCCCCTGCAATTACCACATTCTTATAAATAAGGTTGCTTTTGCTAGTGATTAATTGTTTTATATATTTGGGGACTCCCATATTTGGCACATAGACATTTGTAATTGTTAGCTCTTCCTGATGGATAGACCCTGTGGTTATTATATAATGCCCTTCTTCCTCTCTTGTTACAGCTTTTAATTTAAAGTCTAGTTTGTCTGATATAAGTATGGCTATTCCAGCTTTCTTGTGGCTTCCATTGGCATGATAAATAGTTCTCCATCCCCTCATTCTCAATCTTAAGGTGTCCTGAGGTCTAAAATGAGTCTCTTGTAGACAGCAAATAGATGGGTCTTGTTTTTTTATCCATTCTGATACCCTATGTCTTTTGGTTGGTGCATTTAATCCATTTACATTCAGTGTTATTATAGAAAGATACGGGTTTAGAGTCATTGTGATGTCTGTATGTTTTATGCTTGTAGTGATGTCTCTGGTACTTTGTCTCACAGGATCCCCCTTAGGATCTCTTGTAGGGCTGGTTTAGTGGTGACGAATTCCTTCAGTTTTTGTTTGTTTGGGAAGACCTTTATCTCTCCTTCTATTCTAAATGACAGATTTGCTGGATAAAGGATTCTTGGCTGCATATTTTTTCTGTTCATCACATTGAAGATCTCCTGCCATTCCTTTCTGGCCTGCCAAGTTTCATTCGAGAGATCAGTCACGAGTCTTATAGGTCTCCCTTTATATGTTAGATCACATTTATACCTAGCTGCTTTCAGAAATTTCTCTTTATCCTTGTATTTTGCCAGTTTCACTATGATATGTCATGCAGAAGATCGATTCAAGTTACGTCTGAAGGGAGTTCTCTGTGCCTCTTGGATTTCAATGCCTTTTTCCTTCCCCAGTTCAGGGAAGTTCTCAGCTATTATTTCTTCAAGTACACTTTCAGCACCTTTCCCTCTCTCTTCTTCCTGGAATACCAATTATGCGTGGATTATTTCTCTTTAGTGCATCACTTAGTTCTCTATTTTTCCCCTCATACTCCTGGACTTATTTATCTCTCTTTTTCTCACCTTCCTCTTTTTCCATAATTTTATCTTCCAGTTCACCTATTCTCTTCTCTGCCTCTTCAATCCAAGCTGTGGTTGTCTCCATTTTATTTTGCAGCTCATTTATAGCATTTTTTAGCTCCTCCTGGCTGTTCCTTAGTCCCTTGATCTCTGTAGCAATAGATTCTCTGATGCCCTGTATACTATTTTCATGCCCAGTGATTAATTTTATGACTATTATTCTAAATTCACTTTCTGTTATATTGTTTAAATCCTTTTTGATCAGTTCGTTAGCTGCCGTTATTTCCTGGAAATTCTTTTGAGGGGAATTCTTCGGTGTCGTCATTTTGGATAGTCCCTGGAGTGCTGCAGAACTGCAGGGCACTTCCTCTGTGCTGAATTGAATAACTTGTGTTGGTGGGCAGGGCGGCAGGCAGACCTGATGTCTGCCCCCAGCCCACTGCTGGGGCCACAGTCAGACTGGTGTGTGCCTTCTCCTCCCCTCTCCTAGGGGCGGGATTCACTGTGGGGTGGCATGGCCCCTCTGGGCTAATTGCACACTGCCAGGCTTGTGGTGCTGGGGGTCTGGTGTATTAGCTGGGGTGGATCAGCAAGGTGCACAGGGGCGGGAGGTGCAGGCTCAGCTTGTTTTTCCTTCTGAGATCCACTTCGGGAGGGGCCCTGTGGCACTGGAAGGGAGTGAGACCTGCCGGAGGGATGGATCTGCAGAAGCACAGTGTTGGGTATTTGCGCGGTGCAAAGCAAGTTCCCTGGCAGGAAATGGTTCCCTTTGGGATTTTGGCTGGGGAATGGGCGAGGGAGATGGTGCTGGCCAGCGCCTTTGTTCCCCGCCAAGCTGAGCTCTGTCATCCAGGGCTCAACAACTCTCCCTCCCGTTGTCCTCCAGCCCTCCCGTTTCCAAGCAGAGCTGTTAGCTTATAACCTTCCAGATGTTAAGTCCTGCTTGCTGTCGGAACACACACCGTCTAGCCCCTCTGCTTTTGCAAGCCAGACTCGGGGTCTCTGCTTTGCCGACGGGCTGCCTCTCTGCCCGGGCTCCCTCCAGCCAGTCCGTGCAGCGGGCACCACCTCTCTGCCCTTCCTACCCTCTTCCATGAGCCTCTCGTCTACGCTTGGCTCCGGAGAATCGCTTTGCTAGTCTTCTGGTGGTTTTCTGGGTTATTTAGGCAGGTGCGGGTGGAATCTAAGTGATCAGCAGGATGCGGTAAGCCCAGCGTGCTCCTATGCCACCATCTTCCTCCAAGTTAAATGTTTTTAATTGAAACACTTCTGTTAAAATATATAACTACAGCATATTTTTAGCAATTTAGTATAAATTCACCCACCAAAATGAAGAATATCAAATTATATATATTTTTTTTCAACGTTTATATTTATTTTTGGGACAGAGAGAGACAGAGCATGAACGGGTGAGGGGCAGAGAGAGAGGGAGACACAGAATCGGAAACAGGCTCCAGGCTCTGAGCCATCAGCCCAGAGCCCGACGTGGGGCTCGAACTCACGGACCGCGAGATCGTGACCTGAGCTGAAGTCGGACGCTTAACCGACTGCGCCACCCAGGCACCCCAAATTATATTTATTTTTAATATAATTTTGAATAAATTAAATTTCTTTTTTTTTTAAACCATGGAGGTTAACCTTTCTTTTTTTTAAAATTTTTTTTAAGTATTTATTTAGTTTTTGAGACAGAGAGAGACAGAGCATGAATGGGGGAGGGTCAGAGAGAGAGGGAGACACAGAATCTGAAGCAGGCTCCAGGCTCTGAGCTGTTGGCACAGAGCCCGACGCGGGGCTTGAACTCACAGACCATGAGATCACGACCTGAACCGAAGTCGGACGCTCAACTGACTGAGCCACCCAGGTGCCCCTAAATTAAATTTATTTTCAATCCTAATCCAGAGTTACATTGGGCAATGATCTAAAACTAAATTTTGAAGGTAATATAAGATTAACTTAATCACTTAACACAGAAAGTACAACAAAATTTATAATTTACTTTCTTAGAATAAGTTTAGAATGGTATTCACAAACTTTATCTCTTCCAAAATATATATCAGCATACCCTAGTATTAAGTATTATAAATAAATTATATATTGTATAATAATAAATTTGAAAATGCAAAAATCATTTGAATCAATTGGAGTTATTTCACATGCATAATATTGTTTTAATTGTAAAGATGAGTAACTGGAAGGAAAGACCCAATGTGATGTTTGTTGTAGTATTTATTATTTATTATGGTAGGAAAAATGTCCTAATAATTTGAATATTGATTTTCTAGATGGCATCCTTCTAAAGAGGCTAGATATATGCAGATGACATTTTGGCAACAATTAACAAAAGTGGATAATCACTGCAATATTGTAATATGTATGTTCTATAAATAAACTGAATTGCTCAGTAAAAGAATAGAATCATCAGTGAGTTAAAGAACTGAAGGCAGAAATGGCACTTCTCCAAGAAATATTCTTGTAGATGGGAGGAAATATTGAAGCAGGGACTTAGAGGTCTAATTTCTTTTAATTTAACACCTCTCAAGAAGGCAGAGCAATGATTCTAATTTATAGGAATAGTCTCTTATATGATTAGCTAATGGTAGATAACTCAGGAGGGTTCATAGTTATTTTATAATGTAGATATGAAACAGAATGAAACACAACAAAACTCACCAACCTATAATGCCAATTATTGTTTTAAACATACCTCTGCCACCATTAAATTATCCTTTTAAGATTTGCATCTAGAGATTAATTTACAAGAAATAATTGCCACTGATGTTAACTACATAATAAAGCTAAAAACCATCTCTGTATAGAGAAATATCCATGGAATCATGTAGGTAAGGTTGAGAAGGGACCAAAAGAATTAGAAAGAAAAAAAAAAAAAACAGCTTCAGTGCTGCTCTCATTTAAAAAAAAAAAAAAAGATATCCAACTTAGAGGTGGATCTATTGAATCAATATTTCAAGGAGAAAGACTAAGCCATCTATATGTGATTCTTATCCCCATGAATGTCTGCACTGCTGTCTAATACAGCAATTATTGAAAAACTCTAGTTTTAAGATTCTATGACATCATTCAGCAGATTGCAGAGTTTCAGAAATTTGATTTGAAAAAGCATTCCTTTTATTAATTCCTACCTAATCTATCTAGTTATCTTCTCTATTCACCCCTCTTCCATGGTAATCCCAAAATAATTTGTTAGCAAATTCACAACATGAAAATTTGGAGAAAAAAAAGTCATTATGCATTTTTCCTATCCCTTCAATGGTTCTACAAGTTCCTTTAATTATTTCTGGTAAACTTTTCCTTCTGCATTTGAAACAGACACTTCACCAGGTATAGTAGAGATTTCATGCCCTTACTTGCATTCAGTTCTCCTGTCTTTTAAGTGCTCACAAAAGAATTGTACTTTTGCGTTCCTTGAATTTAGGTGATCATAGGACTATAAGCAATCGTCTGATAGGAAGCAGCATATATCAATTCTAAGTCAAAACATTTGATTGTCGACGCTCCAGAACTCTCTTTACCCATCATCTTGCTGAAGTAAGATCAAGTGTTAACATGGAAATGTTAACGGGACTGAAATGCCTTGAATCACTGAGTCATAAGGTGGAGGACAGCTGCTGCATAAAATTGTTCTGACCCATGGCAGAACTTAGTGAACAAGTATATTGGCTGTGTTTGCTACTGAGATTTTGGAGTTTATTACTGCTGTGGAACCTTGGCTACCTTAACTAAACTACTGGGTCACGGTTGTAGAGTTATAGTAAAATTTCAAATTAACAGACAATAATTTTCATGTGCCCTCTCTATTCTTCAAGCTAAAGAGTAGCTGAACTGAATTTCCTTTGTTATCGCACAAAGCTAACCACAGAATCACTGTGCCACTGAGCTGTCCATACCCATATGTGGCTGCCAACATCACTTCGTCTTTTCCCAGCGCCTTGAGAGTCTGTGCTATGCTCTGTGTCAAACCCCTCTTTCAAAACACAGGAGACAGTGACAGCAAGAAGTGGTAGAACCTTATGCCACAGGCAGGAATTATGAGGATTTCCTACAGTGTGACAGCTGCTATCAATATGTTTCTCAAAAAATACAAGGGTATGATAATTTCATCTCGTCTCCCTCCAACCTAAACGCAAAGGGACTTTCTGTGCTAGCTTAGACTCACAGTGAGAAATTTTCTCTGTTTTATTCCTTATTCATGTCCTTCTTATATTTATTTCTGCTTCTGTTTCATGCCTATTCTGTCCCAAGTACACAACCAGACTCTATTTTCATACTTCTTACCAAAACTCTCAACCTTTCTCATTTAAAGGAGAGTGGGAGAGGGAAGTAAGAGTCCTGATTTTTTTATTATAATTATGATTTTGAAAATATCTATTATGAGATACATGTAAATTATGCACAAAACTATCGTTATGCCAACTTCCAGGCTTTCAAATTTGGACACTTCACTCCATTTCCCCAAGTCCAAAAAAGAAAGCAGGCAAATGTGATGTTTATAAAAATACTTCCAGTACTTAACCTTTATTATTTCTATGACCAATTATAAATTACATTTTGCATTTCATGTACTGTTTTTCAATACACCAAGACAATGTTCCCTGTATTCATATTGTTAACAACCTACATGATTGATTCAATTTAATTTACAATTTTTGATCCATTTTCCATTTCTCCAAAAAAATTGATTCTCCAATTATATTTAAAATTATGTATGCAAAATTTGGGTGGAATCTCTGTGAGCTTTCTTGGGGCTTGTCATCTGATGAACTATAGCAGTCTTATCGAGGGTTGCACCATAATTTGTGGCAGAAGATATATTTTTTTTTTCTCTACAGAAGTTTCAGCTTCTTCAGGAAAAAAAAATCCTCTGATCACTTTCTTTGGAAAAGAGCTATGAGAATGTGGAAAATAATATGCCTGGAATCCGGCATTTTCAAAGGAGAGCTAGGAAACAACATAACTGTGCACCATTTACATCTTTAATCAAACCCCTGGCTTTAAGCACATGCTTCATCCATAATCTCTGCTGTAAATGGAGACCACAATCCCAGAGCCTCTCTGGATTCAATAGTCCAGAGAAAACATTTTTAGGTTTTGCTGATAGAGGTGGAGGCAAGGCAATTCTTTGTGAATACTCAGAGAAGTCTGTGTTCCAGTCGCTCTATCTAAAAACATTCACATCATGCTCATTTTCAGTTCTGTGTCTGACCTTAGTATTATAGGGTACTTTCTATCTCCAACTGTTGGTTTTTTTGTGGACAAAGTGGCTTGTTTCTACTCCGTGTCCAGCTCATCTGGAATTATTGTTTCCTAAACCGTACTAACCTATTCATTCCTCATCTACTTTCAAAAGTTATTCATATCTCCATTTTCCATTTGCTTCCTCATTTATTCTCTCAGTTCATATGGATAAATACCATTTTAAAATTTTTGTGTGGTGATCATTTTATTGTTTTCTACTAGGAATCCCTTCTAGGTGGTGGTTGTTGTTGTTGTTGTTGTTCTTCTTCTTCTTCTTCTTCGAGTTCCAGTTAATGGATTTCATATTCATTTCTAGAAAGTAATTTTAAAAGACACTGACATGTTTTGACTAATTACTATTTTTTATTTTACCTCAGGACAATGTAGGCTTCTACTTTTTATTGGTCCTACATTTGTCTTACTCCATAAGGACCATTTTTTAGACAAAAAAATTTAAGCTTTTCTCCCAGTACTATAATAACTTGAAATTTATTTTAAAATATTAAGAAGTATCAAGCTGGGTAAATGGCTGCAAAGTTTGATAACTTATGGAATAATCATTCCATATTTAATAAAAGGAAGATTTTAGCCTGAAATGTGTAGATAATACAGATAATATTCTTTGCTTGGTTATCCAAAAGATCAAGATTATGCCTTTCTTCAACAAGTAGATGTAGAATATATTTTCTCTAAGATTATGGTTTATTATTTAAGTTAATTTGTGGACTTCTGGTTTCCAGCTCCCTATGTAAGGTAAACAGCTGAACACACTGAAAAATAAACAACTCTTTTCAGATCCATAGGAGAGGTAAGAACACAAGGCAAACCACTGCCCCTGAGATTGAAAAGACAGACAGATTTGTGCCTTATGAGAGCATCGACTCACAAATGAAAATCACTGTGGGAACCAGTGCCAAAGTAGGAAAACTTCAACTGTAGTTGACAATTTGCTGGAGGCTGAGTGTGGACATGACTGAAAGTTAAAAACCTCATAGGTGCCCCCACAGTATTGTGAGATTTGCCTCTAGAAACTCTACCAAGTTCCCATAGTAAATACTGAAAAAAAATCCCCTCTGGTTCTGGCAGGGGGAGAAGAAAAAAAGAACAATTTTGAAATACACCAGGGTACCCTGTTCTTTTCAAGGCCTGCCCTTAGGGAAAGCTAGTTAACAAAAGTCTAATCTTCTGGGGATTGTCAGATCCTAAGTGACCTGAAGGTAGAAAAAAAAATCAACTCTAGCCACTCTAACTATCCTGTGCCACTCAAGAGGGAAGAAAAAAGTCTTAGAGATTCTTGTGAAGTTTACATTCCAGAGGCATAGGCTCACTAAAGACTGAGACCTAATCGTAGGATTATGGGATGTTCCTCCTCCCCCCACACCTTACCACCACACTACTAAGGCCTTTTGATAGCAATTCCCTTTATCTGGTACATCATGTTTGGCTATCAGGAAAAAAATTACAAGGCATACCAAAGGGAAAAATATTACATTTGAAGAGACAGAGCAATTATCAAAACCAGACACAGCAAAGATGTTGGAATTATCAGACTAGGAATTTAAAACAATGATAATTAATGTGGTAAGGGCTCTAACAGATAAAGTAGAGGGCTCAAAGAAGAGATGAACAATATCGACATCACTAATTAGTAGAGAAATATAAATCAAAACCACAGTGAAGTATCACCTCACACCTGTTAGAATGGTTAGAAACAAAAAGCCAAAGAATAATAAGTGGCGGTGAGGAAATGTAGAAAATAGAACTCTCATGTACTATTTGTGGGAATGTAAATTGGTGCAGCTATTGTGGAAAACAGTATGAAGTTTCCTCAAAAAAATTAAAAAATAGAATTACCATATGAGGCAGTAATTCTACTCCTGGCTATTTATCCAAAGGAAACAAAACACTACTTCAAGAAGATTTATGCAACCCTATGTTTATTGCAGCATTATTTATGATTGCCAAGATCTGGAAGCAATCCAAGTGTCTATTGATAGATGGATAGATAAAGAAGATGTGGTCTATATACTCAATGAAATACTACTCCATCATAATGAAGAATGAAATATTCTCATTTGCAACATTGATGGACCTAGAAGGTATTACACTAAGTGAAATAAGTTGGGGAATGACATATACCATAGGATTTCAATTATATGTGAAACTTAAAAAAAAAAAAAAGCAAAAAGTGACCCATTAATACTGAAAAAAAAAATAACCTGATGATTGCAGAGGGGAGGAAACCTGAGGGGTGGGCAACACGGGTGAAAGGTAGTGACAGTACAGTTATGGAATGATTAAGTCACGGGGATGAAACTTATAGCATAGAGGATATAGTCAATGGTATTATAATAGTGTTGCATGGTGATAGATGGTAGCTATACTTGTGGTGAGCATAGCACAGCATATAGACTTGTTGAGTCACTATGTTGTACACCTGAAACTAATATAACATTGTGTGTCTATTATGCTTTAAGTAAAAATAATAGTAATAATAAACATATCTAAGCCAATTATTCCCTAATTGGTTTATTTCCTAAGTAAATGGAATTAAACAATTTGCTCTTACAAATTAAGATATCTATGTTTCCTTTTTTTAATATGGCAAGTTAGGCCCATCTATAAGGAATCCCCCTTAAGAGTCAGTTAGTATCTAAAGTGGATTCTAAATATCTATGGAAATAATTTTCATTCACGGAAATATACATTTTCTAGATGATTACTATTATTTCAAACTATGTAAAAACCTTCCCAAATGTGTTTTATTTTCTGTTACTTAAAAAGAAAAAAAGTACACAAGTATAATAAATGGCAGCAATGACACAAGGGACAGGTGGAAAGAATTAGGATTATTTTGTTACTGTAAGATACTCAATTTACTCATGAAGTCAAATAGTCTTATTTGAAGGTGGAATTGGATTAGCTGTAAATGTGTATGTATTACAAACTCTAGATAAACCACTAAAAATTATTTTAAAGTATAACTGGTATGTTTGGGGAAGATGGTGGAGTAGGAGGACCCTGAACTCACCTCCTTTCATGGATACAACTAGATAATTCTCACACCAGAGCAAACAGCCCTGAAAAGGACCCAGAGACTGACTGAACAAACTCCACAACTAAATGTAGAGAAGAAGCTACATCAAAGAGGGCAGGAAGAGGGAGGACTCCACAGGAACGTAAAATCCACAGGTCTTACCTCCAGAGAGAGAGGGAACTGTGGGCACAGAGAGGGATGAGAAACAGACCAGCTCACTGGAGAGCCTACAGAGGGAAGAGAAATCCCCATAGCATTTGGCTTTGAAAATCAGAGGGGCCAAATTTTGTGAGTGCCTATAACCAGTGGGACTTAAAACCTGGAGCTTTAAAAATCTGTGAGGTTGGCTCTGAGAAAGCCCAGAGGGCAATAGGAAGCTAAGCCCCTGTCCTTAAAGAGACAGAACAGCAACCAGTCCTCTGAGATACAGCTTGGAAACAGCAGTTTGAAAAGCACCTGGGACTTATGGGAGGGCGATATAGTTACTAACCTCAGAATTCCCTGAAGGACTTCTCCAGGAACAAAGGAGCTGGCAGGGGACATTTCCCTCTCCTGTCTCTCACCATAAACACACAGCCACCTGTGAGAATCAGCACAATACTGGCACTCACAACCTAACTTGCTTACACCTTGCCCTGTACCCCACCCCCACCCCCAGGAAGAGTAGCCTCAGTCCCTGGGATGCACATCCTTTCCACGAGAGGACCCATCCAAAACCTCCTGCATGTTCTGTGTAGAGCAGCCCTGGTTGCCTGGTCTCCACAGTGGCAGCACTCCCAAGTGGAGAAGGACCAGTGCCACATAGTTAAAAGTGCACATCCTGCCCATTACTTTAAAGAGTAAGAGACACCACTGATTTTCTTAATACACAGAAACAGAGAGTCAGGCAAAGTGGGGAGATGGTGAAATGTCACAAATGAAACGACAGGATAAAACCACAGCAAGAGACCAAAGCAAAATAGATATAACTAACATGCCTGATAAAAAATTTAAAATATGACTATGAAGATACTCACTGGACTTGAGAAAAGAGTAGAGAACACCAGTGAGACCCTTAACACATAGATAAGAAAGAAGCAATCAGAGATAAAGAATACAATAAATACAATTAAGAATACACTTGATGGAATAAATAGAACACTGTAAGAAGCAGAAGAAAGAATGAACTAGAATACAGACTAATGGAAATCAATAAAGCTGAACAAATGAGAGAAAAAAGAAATATGCAAAATGAGCAAAGACTTAGGGAACTCAGTGACTCCGTCAAGCATAATAACATCCCCCTTATAGGAGTCCCAGAAAGAGAAGAGAGAGAACAGAAGACAGAACATTTATTTGAAGAAATAATAACTAAAATTTTTCCTTCTCTGGGGAAGGAAACAAATATGCAAATCCAGGAGGCACAGAGATTCCCCCAACAAAATCAGCCAAAGGAGGTCCACACTGAGACACACAGTAATCAAAATGGCAAGAAGTAATGATAAAGAAAAAAAAATTAAGTCAGCATGAGAAAGGAAGTCATGTACAAACCCCACAAGGCTATGGACAGATTTTCCAGCAGAAACTTTGCAAGCCAGAAGGGAGTGGCATGACATATTCAAAGTGCTGAAAGGGAAAACTTTGCAGTCAAAAATATTCTATCCAGCAAAGCTGTCATTCAGAATAGAAGGAAAAATAAAGAGTTTCTCAGACAAACAAAAACTAAAGGATTTCATGACCACTAAACCAGCCCCACAAGAAATAGTAAAAGGGACTCTGTGAGTAGAAAGAAAAGACCATGAGTGAGAGTATGAAATGAAGGAAACACAACAGAGGTAAAAATAAGCATTTCTATAAAAAATCAGTCAAGAGATTCACAAAACAAAAGGATGTAAAGTATGACAACAAATATCTAAAACACAGAAAGGAGAGTGAAGAATGTCTTTGAACTTGAGTAACCATCAACTTAATATAGATTGCTATATGAAAAAGATGTTATTTACAAACCCAATGTTAACCACAAATCAAAAACCACTAATGGATATGCAAAGAATAAAGAAAAAGGAATTCTTTGCTTAAGAAAATCAGTAAAGCATGAGAGAGAGAAAGAGAAGAAAGGATCAGAGAAAAACTACACACATACATACATACACACACACAACACAAATCAAGTAACAAAATGGGAATAAACACTTATCTATCAATAATAACTTTGAATATAAATGGACTAAACATTCCAAACAAAAGACATAGGGTGACAGAGTAGATAAGAAAAATAAGACCATATACACTGCCTACAAGTGATTCATTTCAGACCTAAAGACACCTGCAAATTAAAAGTGAAGGGACAGAGAAACATTTATCATGCAAAAGAATGCCAGAAGTAAGCTGGAGTGGCAATACTTGTATGGGATAAAATAGACTTTAAAACAAAAACTGTAACAAGAGACAAAGAAAGACACTATATAACAATAAAGGCACAATCCAATAAGAAGATATAACAATTGTAAATATTCATGTGCCCAACATAGAAGTATCCAAATACATAAAACAGTTAATAACAAACATAAAGGAACTAATCCATAGTAATAATAGGGGATTTTAACATACCACTTACATCTATGGACAGATCATCCAAACAGAAAACCAAGAAGGAAACAGTAGCTTTAAATGATACACTGGACCAGATGGATTTAACAGATATATTCAGAACATTCCATCCTAAAACTACAGGAGACAGATTCTTTTCAAGAACACAGGGAACACTCTCCAGAATAGATCACATATTAGGACACAAAATAAACCTCAACAAATTCAAAAATATCGAAGTCAAACCAGGCATATTTTCTGACCACAGTGCTATAAAACTAGAAATCAACCACAAGGAAGAAAAAAATCTGGAAAGACTACAAATACATAGAGGTTAAAAAACATGCCACTAAACAATGAATGGGTCAGCCAAGAAATCAAAAAGTACATGGAAACAAACAAAAGTGAAAACACAATAGTCCAAAACCTTTGGAATACAGCAAAAGCAGTTCTAAGAGGGAACTATATAGCAATAGAGGCCTACCTCAAGAAGCAAGAAAAATCTCAAATAAACAACCTAACTTTACACCTAAACATGGTAGAAAAAGAACAAAAAACAAAACCCAGAAACAGCAGAAGGAAGGGAATGATAAAGATTACAGCAGAAATAAATGATACAGAAACTAAAATAAACAAAAACAAAAGCAACCAAAAAGATCAATGAAAGCAGGTTCTGGTTCTTTGCAAAGATCAACATCGATAAACCTCTAGTCAGACTCATCCAAAAAAAAAAAAAAAAAAACAGAAAAAGAGAGAGAGAAAGGACTCAAATTCACAAATGAAAATGGAGCAATTACAACCATTCAGCCAACACCACAGAAATACAAATAATTGTAAGAGAACATTATGAAAAACTATGTCAAAAATTAGACAACCTAGAAGAAATGGATAAATTCCTAGAAACATATAAACTGTCAAAATTGAAGCAGGAAGAAATAGAAAATTTGAACAGAGTGATTACCAGCAAGGAGATTGCACTAGTAATCAAAAAACTCCCAACAAACAAAAGTCCAGGAGCAGATGGTTTCACAGGCAAATTCTACCAAACATTTAAAGAAGAGTTAATATCAATTTTTCTCAAACTATTCCAAAAAATAGAAGGAAAGTTTTCAAATTCATTCAAGAGGCCAGTGTCATTCTGATACCAAAACCAGATGGAGATACAAAACAAAACAAAACAAAACAAAACAAAACAAAACAAAACAAAACTACAGGTCAATATCTTTAATGAACCAGATGCAAAAATCCTCAAAAAATCCTCAACAAAATACTAGCAAACCGAATCCAACAATACATTTAAAAAATCACCACAATCAAGTGGGATTTATTCCTGAGTTGTAAGAGTGGTTCAATATTGGGAAATCAATAAACATCATAGATTATATAAGTAAGAGGATAAATACCATACAATCATTTCAATAGATACAGAAAAAATAAACACTTGACAAAGTAGAGCATCCATCCATGATAAAAGCCCTCAATAAACTATGTTTAGAAGGAACATAACTCAACATAATAAAGGCCATAAATTAAAAACCCACAGTGAACATCATCCTTAATGGGGAAAATCTGAGAGCTTTTCCCCTAAAGTCAGGAACAAAACAAGGATGTCTAATCTCACCACTTTTGTTCAACATAGTACTGGAAGTCCTAGCCACAGCAATTAGACAACACAAAGAAATAAAAGCCATCCAAATCAGCAAGGAAGAAGTCAAACTTTCACTATTTGCAGATGACATGATATTATGCATAAAAAACCCTAAAGTTTCCACCAAAAAACAGCTAGAACTGAGGAATGAATTTAGCAAAGTCACAGCATACAAAATCAATGTGCAGAAATTTGTTGCATTTCTATGCACTAATACTAAAGCAGCAGAAAGAGAAATTAAGAAAATTCCATCTACAATTGTACCAAAAATAATAAGATAACTAACCAAAGAGTTGAAGGACCTGTACTCTGAAAATTATAATTTTTTAAATTTTTTTAACATTTATTTATTATTGAGAGACAGAGACAGACAGAGCATGAGCATGGGATGGGCAGAAAGAGGGGGAGACACAGAATCTAAAGCAGGCCCCAGGCTCCAAGCTGTCAGCACAGAGCCCAATGTAGGGCTTGAACTCACAAACCGCGACATCATGACCTGAGCTGAAGTTGGATGCTTCACCGACTGAGCCACCCAGGCACCCCTGTACTCTGAAAATTATAAAACACGGATCAACGAAATTGAAGATGACACAAAGAAATGGAAAAATATTCCATGCTCCTGGATTAGAAGAAGAAAAATTCTTAAAATGTCTCTACTATCCAAAGCAATCTACATATTTAATGCAATCCCTATCAAAATACCAACAGCATTTTTCACAGAGCTAGAACAAACAATCCCAACATTTGCACGGAACCACAAAAGATTCCAAATAGCCAAAGCAATCTTGAAAAAGAAAAAGAAAAGTGGAGTTATCACAATTCCAGACTTCAAGTTATATTACAAAGCTGTGGTGATCAAAACAGTATGGTACTGACACAAAAACAGACAAATAGATCAATGGAACAGAATAGGAAACCTAGAAGTGAATCCCTAACTATATGTTCAATCAATCTTCAACAAAGCAGGAAAGAACATCGAACAGGAAAAAGACAGTCTCTTCAACAAATGGTGTTGGGAAAACTGGACAGCAACATGCAAAAGAATGAAACTGGAGCACTTTCTTATACCAAACACACACACACACACACACACACACACACACAAATTCAAAATGGATTAAAGACCTAAATGTGAAACTTGAAACCATAAAAATCCTAGAAGATAACACAGGCAATAATTTTTCTGACATTAGAAATAACATAATTTTTTCTAGATATGTCTCCCAAGGCCAGGGAAACAAAAGTCAAAGTAAACTTTTGGAACTCCATCAAAAAAAAAAAACAAACAAACAAAAACAAAAAAAAACAAAACAAACAAACAAACTTCTGTACAGTGAAGGAAACAATCAACAAAATTAAAAGGCAATCTATGTAATAGGAGAAGGTATTTGAAAAAAGACATATCCAATAAAGGGTTAATATCCAAAATATAAGATTTATAAAACTCAACCCCCAAAAAACAAATAATCCAACTAAAAACCAAGCAGACATTTCTCCAAAGAAGACATAGAGATGGCCAATAGACAGATGAAAAGATGCCCATCGTCGTTTATCAGGGAAATACAAATCAAAATTCCAAAGAGGTATCACCTCACATCTGTCTGAATATCTAAAATCAAAAAAAGAAACAACTGTTGGCAAGGATGTGGAAAAAATGCAACCCTCTTGCACTGTTGGTAAGAATGCAAACTGGTACAGCCACTGTGGAAAACACTATGGAGATTCCTCAAAAAGTTAAAAATAAAACTATTATAATTCAGTAATTACAGTGCTGGGTATTAACACAAAGAATAGCAAAACACTAATTCAAAGGAATATATGTATCTCTATGTTGATTGCAGCATTATTTACAATAGCCAAATTATGGAAGCAGCCCAAGTGTCCTTTGATAGTGGAATGGATAAAACTATGATATATAGATATAGAGACAGAGATATATAGGTAGATAGATAGATAGATAGATAGATAGATAGATAGATATAGATATAGATAGATATACACAATGGAATATTACTCAACCATAAAAATGAATGAAATCTTGCCATTTGTAATGATGTGAATGGAACTAGAGAGTATTATGCCAAGCAAAATATGTCAGTCAGAAAAAGACAAATACCATATGATTTCACTTATATGTGTATTTAATAAACAAAACAAATGAGCAAAGGAAAAGAGACAGAGAGAGAAAACAAGCAACAGACTCTTAACTATAAAGAATACTCTGATGGTCACCAGAGAGAGGTGGGTGAAGGAATGGGTGAAATAGGTGATGGGGATTAAGGAGTACACTTGTCACCATAATCACTGGGCGATGTATGGAATTATTGTATCACTATATTGTATAAATGAAATATTAATATAACACCATGTTAACTGTACTGAAATTAAAATAAAAATAAAGTATAATCAAATATTTTAAGTAACAAGAGGAAATAGAGTTATACAAAATCAAAGTTAAAATCACAAAACACAGAAAAAGTGAAAGACAAAAGGAGGAACAAAGAATAAGCACAAGAAATACAAAATATTAACAAATATGGTAGCTATTAATACAGCTATACCAATAATCAATTTGATTGTCACTGGTCTGAATGCAACAATTCAAAGGCAGACACTATCAGAGTCGATCAAAAAATAATACCCTGTTATATGTTCCCCTACAAGAAACCCACTTTAAGTAGGTAGACACGATTGTATTTAAAGAAATGGATGGTAAGAACATACCATACTAACACTAATCCAAAGAAAGCAGTAGTTAAATTAATTTTAGACAGAGTAGACTTCAAAGCAAGGAAAGTAATCAGGGATAAAAAAAAAAGAGGAATAAATTAGAAATTAATAACAGAAAGAAATCAGAAAAATGATAGAATACATGTAGTTTAAACAATCACCTCCAGAAAAAAACATGGGTCAAAGAAGAATTCTGAAGTGGAATAAAAAATATCTTGACCTGAATGAAACCTGAAAATATAACTTAAATTTAAAAAACAGATTTTGTGGGCAAAATCAGTACTTAAATGGAAACTTATAGCCCTGAGTGCATTTAATAAAAAGAAGAAAGATCTCAGATTATAGAAGTTTCTACCTCAGGAAACTAGAAAAAAAAAAAAGAGCAAATTAAATCCAAAGTAATCAGAAGAAAATAAATTATAGTAATTAGAGAAAAAAAATGACAAAACGAGCCACTGGCTCTTTGAAAAGATAGATAAAATTGATAGCCTCTAGCTAGGCTTCTTAAGAAAGAAAGAGAGGCCACAAGTTAGTAATATCAGAAATTTGTGAGAGGAATACTACCCCTCAGCTGGACATTAACAAGGAGGGCTAAACATGTGGGAAGAGTGGAGGTACACAGGAAATCTCTGTACCTTTTCTTCAATTTTGCTTTGAACTTTAAATGGCTTTAAAAAACAGTCTTAATTTAAACAACAAACTTGCATGAGTGGATAGTCATAAATAGCTAGAACAGTATGGTAACACGATATTTAGAAGTACGTATTTATTGTCTTAAACACAATGGTCTATTCCTATATTTGTATCAGAAAACATGTCAAGTTCCACCCTAGATCAGTAGACCTGAACAGAAAAACAAAGGCAGCAAATTCTTGACTCTTGAGTCCAAAGTCACTGGTCTTAAAGGCCAATCTGAAATTATAGGCTGGGGGTTAGGGAGACCATAAAAAGCTGATGGAATTTCAATTCTCTTGAAATGTTTTCAGCACCGAACACTCTTCTCACCTCTGCCAGGGAGCCCTGCGAAAGTCAGAAACCAGTTACCTTTTTTTTTCTTTACTCGTTCTGGGGTTGACCATGAAAACCCCAGCCAGCATCCGGCTAGGTTGAATTTATCAATCCCCTGAGAACTCCACATCCATTTGATCCAACCTATGCAAAACCCATATTCACTCAAAACCTCAGGCATCCTTAAGCTCATCCAAAAAGGAGGATGAAGCTTAGGTGCCTCTATGGTTTATGATGACATAAAAGTAAGCTGCTGACTATATCAGGACCAGAGAAAATCAGTCTGAGATTTCTTAGAACTGCAAGAGCACAGAAAAACAGGCTACATATGACAGAATTTTACATATATAACATGTTACTAGGTCTGTACCTCTTGCCAGTCTATGAAGAGGAATGAAGGTGCTTAGACAGGACAAGATTTTTATATGCATCCAACTCAAACAATTGCATATAAATTGTAAAGCAGTGTATTCATTTCAATATTGTTGTAAGCTCTAAAGGAAAAAAAAAAAACAGAGATGTTTATTTGCTCCTTGATGTCAGGGACTATATCTATATGTACTCATTAATTGGCACATGATGCACGCTGAATGCATGCTTACTGAATGAGTGAAAAAGGGAAGAAATGAATGAAGAAGGCTGTCTTTCTATCAGATTTTGCACAAAACCACATATAATTATCAGTCGCTAGAGATACACATTGGATGCCAGGAGTTTGCAGATTCTGAAGAGGTATGCTATGAGGAATTTACCCTGGTGATGTATTATTACATTACCAAAGCACTGCAAAGCAAATATAATTTTGATTACAGTACTCATCCAGAAAATAAGGGATAAATGGTAGAAGTTAATGAGTTCAGAGTTTCCATTCAGAATTCTAATACATAAAAAGAAACTTCTGGGACTGAGGGATTATTTTAAATGTTTCATGAAGGAAAATTTTGTTTTGGTGTTACAGAGCCATGTGGTTCTTTCACTGGGACTTTTAAAGCAAAAATTATGCTGAGAAACCTACTTATAACAATATCACTCGCAACAGTTTCTTTTGCATTAAGTCTTTTAAAGTCTCAGGCTAATAAAAACAATTGCATTATTTTGCCACTCTTCGGTTTTTAAACCAGTATATCACACATGTATCTGTGGAACCAGAGGAAACATTTTAAGTTTAGCAAAAGAGGTAAGATTTTTAGTGAAAACACAAAACTCATTATGAAGTTTCAAGATTTTGCAATAGTATACCTATGAGGATGTCTTATAGAAATCATCAACTGATACATTTTTAAACAGAAAAATTTTTTTTTCAGAATTACTAGTTCTAAATTTGCAAATCATGTTCCAAAGGCTTTCTTGCTTGTTTCTACTTTACAGGTGCCTTCCTTCTTCCTCAATAAATCTTCTGCACTTCTAAATCTGCCTCAGTGCCAGCCTCGCTGGCTTCCTGAAGGACCCAGCTAAATCAAAAGGAAAGTATAGAGGCTTCATATTTAGAAATTCCATTGATGCACTTATAAACGTGAATAGACAGCTGTGACATTGCCACAGACAGCATAAAATAGACAGAATTAGGTTCAAAAGGGGAAAAAAAAACATGGATTGGGGGGTGGACAGAATGGCCAAGAAGAGCCTCAAACCAAGATGTAGAAATGACACTTTTAGTCAACCCAATAGCATTTCCAGAGCAAAGATTATCTAACAGGAAGTCCAGCATTGAGCAGAAGTAGTTCAGCCCCAGGACATGTCCCACACTAGCCTATTGGCCAGGAGCTGGCCCAGAAGAGTGCAGTCCCTACTTAAAAGCGGAAGTGGGTCCTGATGGTGCTAATGCATAGAACCAAATGAGCTCCATGCATTTGAACAGCAGGCTGATTTTTGAAGGGAGACATGAGCGACATAACCACATGACTGTCATACCTCCAGCCTTAAGGATGTCTGAGACTTTGATCCTTAAATTCCTTTCAATATCAATTCAGTGAATATATAGAAGTGTACCAGATCTAAAATAAGCAAAGAATTTTTTAAAAAATTAATGTTTATTTATTTTTGAGAGAGAAAGACAGAGCATGAACAGGGGAAGGGGCAGAGAGAGGGAGACACCGAATTTTAAGCAGGTTTCAGGCTCTGAGCTGTCAGCATAGAGCCCATCGTGGGGCTCAAACACACAAACCACAAGATTATGACCTGGGCCCAAGTCAGACACTCAACCAAGTCACCCAGGTGCCCCTAAACAAGAAATTTTTTTTAATCTTGTTATGTATTCTGCACTGTTCAAAATAAGCATCCAAATACACTGTACTTGAGGATTTCAAGATTTTATAACCTATAATTGAGGAACAATGGCTGAAACGATATGAAAGTTGAAAGAACCCCATTGGTGATGTGTTTCCTGAGCCAAGATGGATCTTGCCTCCCTCTTCATTCATGTATCTCATGACCAAACATGCCTATGAACAATATGTGCTTGGTCTTCTGAGCTCTGTCTGAGAGCCTCAAGATTGGGATTGCACTAATACTATATATGCTATGATTCTTAACCAGTGTTTTCAGGAAGTTAAATGGACCATTGCTTTCAAACAAGATGGAGTAGCTGGTCCAGGTCTACTCTCCAACATGAAACAAACATCCAACAGGAGACTAGGGTAAACAATTCTACTAAATTCATATAATGGAATGTTCCTTGAAAACAAAAAGGAGTAAAATACTGATAGACATAATAACCCATCGGAATCTGCAAACATTTATTCTGAGTCAAAGAAGATGGACTGAAAACTTTACCTCTTGTATGCATATGATGTTGTGGAAAAAAGCAAATTTAACCCAAGATGATAGAAGCAGAGAAGTGGTTGTCACTGAATGTAAAGGGGTAAGAAGAAACATGTACCTCTGGATAGACATGTGGATTACTCAGATGCATGCATTTGTCAAAAATCACACAGATTTCAGATCATTATATTTCAGATAATTATTGCATTTCACTGACTAAAAATATGACTTCATTAAATTTATTTTCTCTAAACCTATGTATTGAATGGAACTAGAATAGCATTTAAACATTTCACTTTTAATAATAGTCATTTTGTGTAGTACCTGAAATGTTGAATTATTGGGATTATCTATAATTTTAAATTTCATGCATAATAATGGCCCTGATTTTAAAAAAAAATCTCTGTGTGAGTAGCTTATATATTTTATTTTAAATTAATATTTATTTTATATAATACAATGTGTTCTACCATTAGGAATAAAAATAATTCAAATAACAAGGCTGTATATAAATAGAATTATTTGAGGCATTTATCTGAGGTAAAGAAAATTTCGGTAATTTTGTAATGTTCCATCATTGTTCCTTATATCTTTCTTCTCTATAGCAATGAGCAGGAAAACACTTAAAAATAATTCTGAAAAATAAACACTGGGGCATTGATACCATCAAAGTGATATGTCTATAAAATGAACCAGAATTTTAAATTCTGAAGTGATGGGTGTTAAATAGATGTAAAGGAGAGAAGAACTGTTGGCAAGTCTGTGAGTGTGCATAGCATCCATGAGAAGATTGAACCTCTTGTGGGCTGGTGAGAAAACTTCCAGAAAACTGGATAGCCCCTTCACGTGAATAAGAGATTCCCTTCCTGCTAACCAAAGGAAACTCCCCAGTTTCCTGATGGAACTTGATGAAATAGAGCCAGGTAAATAATCCACAATTTGCCCAGCAGACACTGAAGCCTGGTTGAAAAATGTATGGTGATTCTGCACCATGGGAAGAAGTGAAGGCATCATATTAGGTAGTGCAGAGATAATTGGATTAGTGCTTTATTTTGGTTTTGTCCAGAATAGATACATATTCTACTTTATGCAACACTTACCCTACCCAGAGTTACAGCAGAGAAAATTTTTAGGACTTTGCCATAATGGACTGTGGACAAATTCTGCCACCGATTAAGACTGTGTTTCACTGGAAAAAAGTATATTTCACCACTGCCAGACTAGAAAAATGTACTAAGAAGCACAACAATGGGAAATACCTTTTCTACCATGGCACAGTAGCAATTTGATTATGAAGTGGAATTAAACACCTGTTAGCAAAAATGGATGGGCAAAACCTGAAACAAGCTCTTGGTTGTTTCTTCTTCAAAAGGTGAATTGGCAAACAAACTATGGTATATCTACATGGCATAATATATTTCATCAATAAAAATAAATTAGTTATCATGCCATGAAAAGACATGGAGAAACCTTAAAGGTATATTGCTTAGTGAAAGAAGTCATTCTAAAAAGGCTACATGCTGTCCAATTCCATTTATGTGATATTCAGGGGAAGACAAGACTATAAAGACAGTGTAAAGATTAGTGGCTGTCTGGGGTTGAGGATGAGAATTAATAAGCACAGAAGATTTTTAGGGCAGTGAAACTATTATGTATGATACTGTAATATTAGCTATATGCATTTGTCAATACTGTAGAACTATACAACACACACACACACACACACACACACACAAATCCTAATGTAAACTATGGACTTTAGTTAATAATAATATATCCATATTAGCTCATCAATTGTAACAAATGTATCCCACTAACACAAGATGTTATTAATAAGGGAAATAAGAGGAGGGGAGGAGATATGTGGGAACACTCTGTATTATCTGATCAATAATCTGAAATCTAAAACTCTCCTAAACAATCACTTAATTAATAAAAACAATTTTCTGGCATTCTTAGGATCAATGGACCTCAGCGGCCAAAGGCAATAGTTAAAGTAACATGTTACAGATGAGAGAAAAGATGTCAGGAGCTTTTCCTCTATGTGTAGAGGTGTGAATATTGGGTTCACATATAATTTACATATATATACATATATATGGTCATAAAAATACATGGCAAATGGTTCTCAATAAGAAAAAAATGGCAGACATGACATCATGAAAAGCTGAATCTATGCTTTCTGAAAGGAAGGGGTTCTTCTTGGAACGATTTCTGGGATCTAATGGTAGAAATGAAAGAATAGGAATGTTAGATTACAAAACAATTTATCTTTTCAACTCCCAATATTTTTCTTTTGTTTTTCTGGATGCACTGGTAGTGGGAATGGACAGGTGAGGGAAGTCTTCTGAGTGTATCACAGCTACCTGCCTTCTGGGCAACACAGTGCAAAAGGAGGTAGATGTGTGTGCGTGTGCATGTGTGCGTGTGTGTGTGTGTGTGTGTGAGAGAGAGAGAGAGAGAGAGAGAGAGAGAGTGCTGGGGGATGGGACTTCCAAGAGTTAAAGTCATTTCAGAAAACCTTTTTTTAAGGCTTATTTGTTTTTGAGACAGAGAGAGAAAGAGAGAGAGAGCTTGTGCATGTGCAGGTGCAAGTGGGGGAGGGGCAGAGAGAGAGGGAGAGAGAGAATTGCAAGCAGTCTCTGCTCTGTCGGTGGCAGAACCTGACATGGGGTTTGTGATTTGAGCCAAAATCAAGAGTCTGGTGCTTAACTAACTGAACCACCCAGGTGCCCCCATTTCAGAAAACTTCTAAGGGATTATGGCCATGTGTTTTTCAAAGAAGGAAAGTCCAAACCATCATTGGATGGCTCAGTTCTTGGTATTCATTAATGTTTTACCATACCTGTTTTCATGCATCAAACATTGTCGAATTTGCTATTATAGAAAGCATAAATATGCATGAGGAAACTATAAATATGCAACCAGTCATCTGATTGAATGGAAGGAAAGAGAAAATTAAGAGTAGCATTGTACTCCTTTCTTCTGTCTTAGAAAAACCTGACAGTTTGGCCATTGATTGGTAACTGGTTACATTACTAGGTTAAGGAATATATAATATTGTGTGGAATAAGGTAAATGAGGATCTTATGGAGGTCGTTACACTCTGAATTATTCCAAGCACACCATACCTGATTGTCAGTATTGTTTGTTATATAACATGTATTTAATGAAATTCAACTGCATCCCACCCCCCACCCAAGGAAAGCTCATCACATAACCCTGAGGGAGAAGCATAATTAAAAAGTTTCAAAGCTAAAGGGAGAGAGAGCTGTTATCTTCCCTGAGTAGATATAGTCTATGTTCTATTTAGTCTCATTTCCTAGGAGTTATACAAAGCTGTGTCTGAGAGTCATGAGAACTGAGCTGGTTTTAAGGAACCCTCCATGAGCCTGAGGACAACACTCTGGCGGAGATGAAGGTGCCAGTTTCTGGGAGTAAACACACATCAGGGTACAGTGATCCAAAGTATATGAGCAGACTACCTCCACTACTGCATCAAATTCCGTAGGCCTATAGCCAGGGTCCTAGAGGCAGTTCATCACCAAGGTGTATGGATTTCACTTCTTCAATATCCCCGCATCTATGCATTTTTCTCTCCTGCTGCTTAACCGAGTTGTATAAGATACGACTTAAACCAACTCCTACAATATACACATGATTAGTCCAGTCATGCTTTTTGACCTCTTCAATCTTCAGCCAAAAATATAGTTTAAAGTTTCAAATCTAATCATATCATCTCCCTGCTCCCACATCTCACCTCCTTCTCCTTCCTCTGTTTGAAATAGTTCACTGGATTTCTACTGATCATAGGAGGGGACCAAACTCTATGGGACCCTGCAATGACTTGGCTCAAAACCTAACTACTTCTTCAGCCCCATTCATAATCACAGTGTTGCCTTTTTCTTTTTTTTCTCTGTCTGATTCAGCTCCACCAAACTTCTTTCAGTCCCTCATATGGACAGTGAGGAATAGTAATTGCTGGGCATGGGAACTTGATCTTACTCAGCAATTCTCTCTTACAGAGAATATTCTCACTTCTCCTGTGTATTCCCTGCTTAATCCTCAGCTGGCAATAGGACTGTTACATCCTTTCCAGTGAAGCCTTTCTAGACGTCTGCGTCATTTCAAGCAAGGTATGTGTGTCTGTGTGTGCAAATACAGTCATGGTCAGGTTTAGGGTTTCACTCTATGAATTTCCAGGAGACAATTCAATCCATGACAAGTAACTGCCCATATCGTGTTTACTAGTACAGTGGTCAAACAATCCTGCCTCATCTTTGTCCAGGTATGCATTCCTTGAAATATATGCATATGTATGTCTCTCAGTGTGTATGGATGTATTTTTGATTATTATTTTTCTTCACTCTGGACTTTAAGTTACATAATGTAATATCAGGCAAGATTGGGTCTGTTAATGTTCATAAGATAGACCCTAGTGCCAAATATAGTACCTGGATTATACCTTCTACAAGTCCACAAAAGTCAGTAAATATTTGACCTGAATGGATGGATAGACAACATCATTTGTTTATGTATTGTATTTCTATTAAGTGTTTTCCATAATTATCATATCCTTGATCATAATTCTGAGAGCATCTTATAGACAGATGACCGACAGTGCTGATATGATTATCAGTTGTCCAAAATTTACTTTTTTAATGTTTCTAATATATTTCATAAAAGCTATCATTGCTTCTTTTCATAACAGTTTTAAATTTAATAAATCAATTATGCTTTCTTTCTCAATCTGTTACTATATTATCTTCTCTCTAGTGTACATTTCAGAATTTTCATTTCACTTTAGAGTATACAATTATTACAGTCTAAAATAAAAAATATTTTCATTTTTTCAACCATTTCTTGAGTCATATGCATTTTCTTCCTTTATGTTATGGAATCTTAATATTTTTATTCATAAATTTGCCAGTTTTTTCTCATTTTTCATTATTGAATAATGGTAAATTTATCCAGGTTTGGAGTGGATTTCACTCACTTACATTAGGATTTGCCCCTTCACTCCCCTCTATAATTCTTTTATAGTCTTTTTTCTAGAGGTACTTACCTATTCAGAAATTGAACTGAAATATGGAAAAAGGAGAAAGTTGTAGACTTGAACATCCTAGGAGGAGAATCTCAAATCTTAGCATGTTTATGTCCAGTTTGGGTGAAAACACTATAAAACTTGTATGCCAAATATGGTTTTCTTTATCATGTTGCTTTCTATTACAGTACACATTTGCTTTGACTTGGTGGTGTTTGGGCGAGTTTGGCCACAAATTACCTTGTAACCAGCTTTGCTGATGATATCCTCAAGTAGCTTGCACAAATATGCTATCCCCTTAGTTCTTATTCCTGGTCTTGCTGACTCTTATCTGCTTTCACAGTAAATGTCATTTCCTCAACTGCCACTATTGCTTAATGATGCTTTGGATGATGTGTTATCTGCCATGGCTGCTATAACAAAACCCCATAGACTGGCTTGCTTCAATGACACAAATTTATTTTCTTACACTTCTGGAGGCTAAAAGTCTAAGATCCAGGAGTTAGGTTTGGTTTCTCCTGAGGCCTCTCCTGGACTTGCAGAGAGCTGCCCTCTAGCTGTGTTCTCACATGGCCTTTCTTCTTTGCACACATACTCCTAGTATCTCTTCTTTTTCTTAGAAGGACACAAATACCATTAGATTAGGGTCTTACCATTTAACCTTAATTACCTCCTTTAAGGCCCTGTTGCCAAATACAGTCATGGTCAGGTTTAGGGTTTCATTCAATGAATGTCCAGGGGACAATTCAATCCATAACAAGTAACTGCCATATCTTGTGTTTACTAGTACAGTGGTCAAACAATCCTGTCTCTTCTTTGTCCAGGTATGTATTCCTTGACATAGAGAAGAGCTTTATAGACTACTTTAAATCGCCAAAAGCTGCTGGCCTGGTATAGTTGTTTGAAAGGATGTGCATGGTTCTCTTTATTATCACACTAAAGAAAAGCCATGTGGAATGTTCAACTTTTTATGACATATTGCCATCACCATCCCTCAACCTTCTAAATCAGGTGGTGTGTGTTTGAGCGAATAACTCTTCAATTTACTTTAATAGTTTCTGCCATATATTCAGGAGGCTAGGTTCCAAGTTGACTTTATACACTTCCGTTAGTCATGTATTATATTTACTGTGGCAATTTGAAATTCTTCAAAATTTATGGAATTTGGATAGATTTAAATTTGGATTCCAGCTCTGACTTTTTATATTTAAAATCTCTTTATTGTTGGGATTTTTAACATTATTTATTTGGTTGAAAAAATGCGGGATAGAGAAATGACTATGCTCACATTCTTCCTGCATTATCTAACCCACTTTTATTTCATTTTCACTTATTTTTTCAGAGTAGATTTTATTTTATTATTATTATCTTTTTTTTTTTTTTTTTACAGAGAGAGAGCATGAGCAGGGGAGAGGGAGGAAAGAGAGAATCTTAAGCAGGCTCCATGCCCAGTATGGAGCCCAATGTGGGGCTCGATCTTACGAACCTGGGATCATGACCTTAGCTGATATCGAGAGTTGACTGCTCAACCAACTGAGCCACTCAGGCACCCCTAAGATTATATTTTAAACTTTTTTCAAGAACAGTTCATATCTTTTTTGATATTCCCCAACAGCACTCAGCAAAATTCTATAAAATGATAATGAAGTCATTAGTAGAAGTGGTTTTACAGAATTGGAGTCCTTGATTGTGTTAAATTTAATATTCCAACGATTTCAATTATAAATATAGTTGAGTTGGATGCAAGAATTGAAGATCTCGTACATAATATTTCAAAGAAATGTTTTATTAGTCAGTTTAATAGAAAAAAAAGACATAAGCATGATTCTCTAGTGTTTATAAAGCAATTTCAAACTTTTTTCATCCTCTTGATAATGTTGTGTGGCTTGAATAGGATTATTATTTCCAATTTTACAGAATATGTAACTAAGGTTTTTGGGGAGGTAAACAGTATTCCCAATAGAATATAGGAAGCAAAGGGTAAAACTCAGATTCTAACACAGGTTTTTCTGGTTCTAAATCTCCTGCATTTGTCACCAGAATTCTAAACCCCAGTGTTTTGCATAGAAGAAAAACAAAGGTCTCTTTAAACCTGGAGTAACAGAAGTGACTATTTTTGGTTGGTACATTAAGTCATACTGCAAATATAAATGTATAGAGAGTAATATTTGATTTAATTAGAATTTGAATGTATTTTGGAGAAAATAAGTACTTAGATGGTAAATATAGTAACAACTTTATAAACACATAAAAAAAATTAGAAATGTAAAACCAGAAGAAACAGATTGGCATGAACTATAGGAAAATGTGATTCTTTTGGGGCAATAAGATGTCTGAGCCCTATTGTCCTCTTGTGACAAAGAAGCACTCATTCAACATATAAAATGATTAAATTTCTATTATGTTAGGTACTATTGTAGTTGTTGGGGCTACAAAAGTGAACAGTAAAAAAAGTCCCTATTGTAAGCAAACTTACATTCTAGTGGGGTTGATGTAAATGATTTTTAGGTAGTGATAGGAATTAAAGAAAATAAAATGGGAGGGGGGGAAGAATGGAGGGGGCACACTCATGGAAATTCTTGTTTTGTTATTTGATAACTACTTTAATCTAATAATTATGCACTCTTCTAAATAGATTTCTAATTCTACCAGCCTACTAGAAATTCTCAAAAATGTCCCTATTTTGACATGAAACATTGAGTAGTCCTCTTAAAATGGAAACAAGCTCACTAAAAGAAGTAATTTAGAAACTCTGCTTATTTGATCAAATTATTTAGCCAGTCATCTAGCAAAGCTCAGTCAAACTAATACAGAAAACCAGTAATTTTTGACTAGGTGGATGTGAAAAACACAAGAGAAAAGAAAATGGATAAGCTGGTATTAGCTGGTAGTTTAGTATGAATGGAATTCAAGAACAAAGGATATTTTCCTTCATCTTAGAAAAGTATTTCTGAATCTACAAACCTGATTCCAGGCTTATGAAATCCAACCTGCATGATGACAATGTAGCTCTGTTATGGCATCCTCACATGACCTTTTAATCTCTTTAATTGTCACACAGTTTGTAGGAAATGACATACATGCCTGTTGATGTTTGTGTCTAAGGCTACCTTGTCATTGTCTGCAATATTCTATAAATTGGAAGAAAAAAGTTTACAGTAATTTGTTAGGCCACTGCATGTTTCCTTATCAGTGAATTGTTCCTCTCAAGTTATGCATAGCACACAGTGAAGTGTATAATAAGGGAAAAGTAAATTCTCTCTAGGGATTGTTATATAAATCAGAATTATTTGTATTTTGCCCAGAAATCTCTAATTTGAGGAAAGCATTTAAAGTCCTGAAGGAAATGGTGCATAAAATATTTTATGAATCTGGTCCTTACTGTGTAATCTAACTCATGGGGAACAATTAAGGCATTAAATAGACTCAAGGTATTTGTTTGTCATTTTTATTGAAACAAAAGTAATTAAGACAATTTTAATGAAAGACTTAATTACACGTACCTAATTATGAGTATTTCAAAAAAAATAAAAGTAAAAACATAGAGTCTTTATAATGTTTTTGAACCATAATCAAAGAATTTTAGAAGATTCAGCAAGGAAGTTTAAAAGGGATAGCTCTAATCTCTAATTTGGAAAGAAATGGAAAAAAAGAATGATTTACTCCTACAGGCAGCTTCAATGAATAAATAATTCAGTAGAATGTAAATATAAATATATTTGAACAAACAACTATTTTTATCTAAGAAAAAAGGGAGCAAACTGACAAATTAATTTATCTACTTTAAAAATGGCAGATCGTCTGAAATTGTCTGAAATTTGCAATCAATTTTACACATGTAAAAGAATATAAAGTTTAGGCAGAGCAGTTTAATGGTACAAATGCACTTAAAAGTCAAAGAACTTGCTAGAAATTAGAAATTATATAAATTTCATTGAATCTCATAGGACCAATATTTGCTAACAGTGTAACATAAATAAATCCAAAATGTAAAGTCTAAAAGTCAGAATAGCATTACTGTGATAGTCCCTTAGCTTAATTGGACAAAAGATCACAAATGAAGACATACACAACGTCAAAAAGGTTGTCTTTTTATTTTCTAGTAATAGTAGGAAAACACTGAAAAACTAACTGAAGAGCAATTACAATGTTGACTCTGAACCTAAGGAAAAAATCAAATAAATGTATTTCTCTGTATTGAGTAAGTTTCTAATTTTCATTTCAATGAAAACAAATCGCTTTGGTGGGTAGCAACACAGTTCAAATAAACACTGAATGTGATTTGGATGAAAAAGATTTTAGAAATTTAGAGGTTTTGCATCCTCTCAATTTTGTAAATGGAAGAATCAGAGTACAATATATCTGGCACTAGTCTTAAGAGAATTTGTTAAAAAAAAAAAAAGAGAATTTGTTATAGTCACACTAGAAATAAATGCATGTTGTTTCATGTGGATGTCTGCAATGTCTCTAAGTTTTATAGGTGTAAATATATTGTTAGGATCTGGTTCGGGGAAATTATTGTAACAGGATTTAGATTTTTTTAAAAATGGGTTTCAATATAGTCTTATTTCAGGGCAGAATACACTAAAAATTTTATCATTTGCATTTTTATATACAATTTAAACCATATTTCTGAATATATATGAAAGGAAGAAGAGTAAAAACAGACCAATAAAAACATTCAGCAACAGATTGGAGGCAAAAGCATGCTCTGAATATTTGGGGTTATGCAATGTGTCAAGTTTGAGAAAATAATCAGTGACAGAAGAGTAAATACCTGAAGCTTGGATATATCATTTGGAAAATTATTTTGGGGTCTTTGGAAAACAATAAGTTGGTAACTGATAAATGTGACAGAAAATAGTAAGAGAAAGGAGGTATAAATAAAAAACTTCTGAAGAGATTGATACTTAAAAGTGTAAACTGGAGAGAAACCTTCCATTAATAGGACAAGTCAAAGTGTGGAAAATATAGAAGTGTTAAAATCGTGTTCAAATATATGCATACGTATATGTCTATCTCCTTATTTATCATCATTCGTCGTCATCGTCATCATCTACCTCCTTCTTACATGATCTAACTGGTAGCTGTAACTTAGTGAAAAAAAGTGCCCCTCACTCAGAAATCCATTCATATTCAGAAAATAAAGAATAGCTCTATTCAGATTATCTTATACTGTGAAAACAATCATTGTATTTTCCACTTATAAAGTCACTGGGGCACCTGAGTGGCTCAGCCGGTTAAGTGCCCAAGTCTTGATTTTGGCTCAGGTCGTGCATGTCATGATCTCAGGAACCATCGGATTGAGCCCCACGTCAGGCTCTGTGCTAGGTGCAGAGCCTGCCTTGGATTCTCTCCCTCTCTCTCTGCTCCTCCCTCTCTTGTGCTCTATTTATTGTAGATATGTGAATTTTGAATATATCTTTTCAAATACCATATCCTCATCTCGTGAATATTTTTGTAATTACCATTGTTGTACAAAACTTTTTAGATAAGTAAAAATTTTTCTTATAAATGAAATAAATACCTTTGCAAAATGATGGCCTTATTTACTTCAAACTATCTTATTTCCATTTTGAAGGGAGTAAAGAGCAGAAACACAAGTAAAGTTTGAAAGTGAATGGATACAGGATAATTCCATTGTCCCATCTACTTGTTTGAACAATATAATCACATTAAAGAGATGCGTAAGGGCATTACAAAGCTAATAAATATATCCTTAGAAAAATGTGTGGAAGGGATAGAGTTCTCTGTTTTTCTCATGGTGGTAGTTGTATGGGCTGGGAAGGAGTGAGATATTATTGGCTATGGTGTATGACCTTCTGGCATCATTAGCACCAGTTTGAAGATTCACCACAACCGTCTCTAGTTCATCACTGAACTTTGTAGGCCAGTCTCAAAGGAGATTATTCCTAAATTATAGTGCCCAGGGTAATCTTCCCAATCCTCCATACACTTTATAGAGACAGCTCTATAAAGAGATAATATTCTAAGCCAGATTGCTTGACAAGATCCACTTTATAATACTCTCAGCAACAAAGAACAGAAAATAGGAATGTAGGAAGTATGTTTTTCAGGGTTCACAGGAAAACCAAATAATCTCCAGGTACTTAATACATCCTAAAGTCATGCACTTGAAAATACTTAAGATATCCATGATTTTGTTTGTTTTAATAATAATCATGGTTATATATTCTATTAGCTTTCTAGTATATAACTGGATTGGAAAATATAATGCTAGTTTAAGTAAATCACAATAAAGAAACAATAAAGATTAAAGTTAATTAAGAGTAAACATTTAAATATTAAAGGTTTACACTTTCACTCAGAAGAGTGACAGGAGGCAGTAGAGAAATCAACAAAGCAGATATTTTCAGTGTATTGCAGTGATTCCACTAACTTTGACAAAGAGATTCAACACACATAATGGCTCCCTCTGAGTCTTGCACTAATTTACTCTGTGACCTTGACCTTGACTAGCTTACTTGGGTTTTCTTATTTCATAGTTTTCTCAATAAATTAAAAAGAAAAGAATAAATGGAAAAAGGATTACTAAGCCTTATCACTATATAACATTATGGAGGGCATTAAGAATTACAGTTAGAACTCATCATGCCTCCTACAAAAAACTCCTTGTAAAGACTTTGTATATCTTTTTTTTTTTTTTTTTTTTAAATCTCATTTTTCCCTTGTTGTTGTTTGGGATGCTTCTGAGTGTAGATCTCCATGATTGGTAATTTGTGTGGTACATGGGTGATTTCTAGAACTACTCTACTTCCCATTTGTAAGTCAATATAAGTAAATGTGACCTTCAGATCATCAGAGATGAAAAGAGACAGCCTTAAAGTTAATTCACTGTGTCACCTAACCTCTCTCCCCTTCAGGTAGAGAAAGATATTGAGTCTTCTATTTTAGCAAATTTAAATGTGTCACAAATAAAGGGCATTTTGCATAACATGTTAAATGTATTTCCAGTTGAACTTCAATGCTGGTAAATCCTATTTAACATTGTATGCTTCAAAAACAAAGAAGCTTCTTCTGATAAAGAATAGGTTGAAGATACAAAATTGTTTATAAACACACACAAACTTGAATAAATATGAATCATTACGAAGATGGTCTTTGGAATAAAAATCTTATCACAACAAGCCATAACCAGGCATGACATTTAATCCTCAACTCTTTAAAAGTGCCTCACAAATGGAACAGTATTGTTATCTTTGACAATATTATATGTAAGGGAAAAGGCAATGCCGAGTATAGATATTATTTATTTTTGCTGACCCAGTCTGTTTATTTCTTTCTTTTTCAATGTTTGCCACTCAAATTGCTATAGAATGTGATCTTCATTAGATATGTCAGCACTAGCCATTTGGATAAATACATTGGAAGAATTAGTTAGGTACCATGGAAGATGTGGTGATAATGTAATAAGCAGGTGGTGGAATAATACCAGAAATTAACCTTATGCCAATGTGTGTAGGTAATAGAAATAAAAATTTAAAAACTTAGAATGATCATTGCCTAAATTATTATACATCAGTATTTTTATACAGAATTTCTAACTTGAACAAGGTATTACAAAAAATAATATGTATTTAAGTACTTTAAAAAGTATATATTACAGAAAATTATTTTAAAGATATAATAGTGAAATCATTATATACTAAGTATGGTTGTCCTAAGGTCATTTAGATACCTCATCTCCCTCTATAATAAACATAAACCAGCTGGCTAATTTTTACTTTTTCTTTTATCTATAAAAAAAAAAATAAACTGAGGTCAAACAAATGTTATTTCCCCAAGATCATGCAGCAAATTAAAAATTGTACCAGAATTTACAATCAGATCTACTTGCTATAGATGGCCTCTTAACACTAAATCACAGTGTATATACACATATTTTTATTTATATGAACTCTTTTCACTGGAAATACATATGGGTAATTATGAACTTCATTGGTTATCTTAAAAATAAAGTGCAGTCTGGTTTAAATTTTATAATTGCCTCAGTATGTTATTGGACATGTGTTCTGATTCCTGTTTAGATATGCTGCCTACCTGATAGGCACCTACCTTCCAACTTCATGAAATGGTAGTAGTCGTTGTTTACATGAGTCACAACAGAGAGAATTGCCCATCTCTACATAGTAACTACCAATCAAGATATTTCCCAACCACATCACTGAGAATCTCCAACTCCAAAATACATGTATTTTTCTCTTCTTGTGGGCCATGTAAACATACATATAGGGGTATCTGGGTGGCTCAGTCAGTTAAGTGTCTGACTTTGGCTCAGATCATGATCATGGTCTGTGGGTTTGAGCCCTGCATCGGGCTTGTGCTGACAGCTCGGAGCCTGGAACCTGCTTCAGATTCTGTGTCTCCCTCTCTCTGCCTCTTCCCTACTCAAGCTCTGTCTCTGTCTCTCAAAAACAAACATTGAAAAAAATTCTAAAAATACACATATATATGAATATATTTGAAATATACCTATATTCCTAGGTATATTCAAATAACTGCTCAGAGAATAACTTAAAAATAAGTATTTTCTTTTTCATGCTTATTATTTATTTTGAGAGAGAGAGAGAGAGAGAGAGAGAGAGAACGAGCAGGGGAGGGGCAGAGAAAAGGGAGAGAGAGAATCACAAGCAGAGCCTGTGCTGTCAGTGCAGAGCCCGACGTGGGGCTCCATCTCACAAATCCATGAGCTCATGACCTGAGCCCAAATCAAGAGTCCAATGCTTAACTGAATAATCCATCCAGGTGCCCCAGAAATCAATATTTTCAAAAAACAAAACAGAGTCAGCTAAGGTTTATTCATATACAAAGGTCAATAGTATACATTGTTTAATTGAAAAAAGCAAGAACAGGTTTATAAGGCTTATTTACATACAATCTGTGGAAATGGGTCTTTTTCATTTTTTTTGAAATTTATTTATTTTTGAGAGAGAGAGAGAGAGAGAGAGAGGGAGAGATAGGGAGGGGGGGAGGGGTAGAGAAAGAGGGAGACACAGAATCTGAAGCAGGTTCCAGGCTCTGAGCTGTCAGCACAGAGCCCTTCATGGGCCTTGAACTCACAAACTGAGAGATCATGACCTGAGTGAACTCAGACACTTAACCGACTGAGCCACCCAGGTGCCCCAAAATGGGTCTTTTAGGTTTCATTTTATTTTATTTTTCTTCTGAGTAAATTGATTCGATGGAAGTCAACAAAGAGAGAAGTTATTCCTTAAAGTTAGGGAAGATAATTCCAGATCATGTTTCTTAAGAAAGCTTAAATTTCAGCTATGAAATAAACATGACATGCTCTTTGACTGGAAAAGAAAAATGGCTGCTAATGTCATTTGATGGTCCCTTCTACTTAGTTAATCTGGGTCTGCACTAAGACCCTTGTTTTGATTTGCCAAGGTATGCATTTTTGAATAGCAGTAAAAAATCTAACCCTTTCCTACAACTTTCTATCCTCTATTCTTTAAGTAACCAAATAGATTTTTTAAAGAAGATTCCTGAATTGGGATGTCCAGAGTAATTTTACAATCTAAGACATATTTAAGATAGCTCTATGTAGAAATTATAAGCCATATTGCTAGTGGACATTTTATTGGCTCTAACTGGTTTTACCTTGTATCCAATATTATACCCATGAGTGGGTCCTACAGAATAGCTCACTCTTTAATATTTTTTCTGCATATTGCTTCTTTTTTTTTTCAAATGAAATTTATGTTCAAGGAAACCCTTTTACTTCTTTAAGACTATTTTGTAGAACAGTTTTAAATTCATAGCAAAATGAAAGGAGGTACAGAGATTTGCATATGCCCTCTATTTCCATAAATGCATAGCCTCCCCCATTATCAACTCCCCTCACCAGAGTAGTAATTTACTACAACTGGTGAACCTACATTGAGGCATTATAATCACCCAAAGTGCATAGTTTACATTATAGTTCACTTTTGGTGATGTGCATTCTATGGGTTTGCACAAATGTATAATGACATGTGTCGGTCATTATTGTATCATACAGAGTATTTTTATTGCTTAAAAATCCTCTGCACTCCATCTATTTAGCCTTCCCCTCTCCAATCCCTGGCAACCACTAATCTTTTTCACTGTCTCCAGAGTTTTGCCTTTTCCAGAATGTCATATGGTTGGAATCACACATTATGTGGTGTTTTCAGATTGATTTCTTTTACTTAGTAATATGCATCAAAGTTCTCCTATGTCTTTTCATGACCTGATAGTTTATTACTTTTAATGCTGAATAAAATTATACTATTTGGATATACCACGGGCCATTAATCCATTTGCCTACTGAAGGACTTATTTGCTGCTTCCATGTTTTAGTTATTATGAACAAACCGGCCATCACCACCCATATGCAGCATTTTGTGTGGCTGTAGCTTTTCAGATCTTTTGGATAAATCCCAGGGAGCACAATTGCTGGAGCTTATGGTAAGAGTATCACTATTTTAGTAAGAGACCGTCTTCCAAAGCGGCTGTGCCAGTTTGCATTCCCACCAGCAATGAATGAGAGTTCCTTCTGCACCATTCTCATCTGCATTTGGTGTTGTCAGTCCTCCTTATTATGGATGTTCGTAGAAGTATAGAACGGTGTCTCCTTGGTTTAAGTTTACATTTTCCTAATGAGATATGGTGTGGAGCATCTTTTCCCATGCTTACTTGTCATCTATGTATATATTCTTTGGTGAGGTGTTTGTTAAGGTCTTTGGCTCATCTGTTAAATTGGGTTGTTTCCTTATTATTGAATATGAAGAGTCTTTGTATATTTTGGAGAATAGTCTTTTATCAGAAGTGTTGTTTGCAAATATTTTCTCCCAGTCTGTGTTCTCACTCTCTTAAGTGTCTGACACAGAGCAGAAATTTTCAATTTTAATGAAGTCCAGCTTATCAATTATGTCTTCCATGGATCATGCCTTTGGTATGGTATCTAAAAAGTCATCACCATACCCAAGGTCACCTAGGTTTGCTCCTATGTTGTCTTCTAGGAATTTCACAATTTCGCATTTAGCTTTGTGATCCACTTTTGGGTTAATTTCTGTGAAGGATATAAGGTCTATGTCTAGACTCTTTGTTGTATGTGAATGTCCACTTTTTACCAGGACTGTTTGTTGAGGAGACTATGTGTGGTCCATTATATTGCCTTTGCTCTTTTGTCAAAGACCAATTGACTCTGTTTATGAGAGTCTATTTGTGTACCATCTATCTTATTCCATTGGTCTGTTTGCCTTTTTTTTTAAATTACCACCATATCTTTATTACTATAACTTTATAATAAATCTTGAAGTTGAGTAGTATTAGTCTTTCAATTTTTTTTTCTCTTTCAGTATTGTTTGGGCTATTCTGGATCTACCACCTCTTCATATAAACTTTAGAACCAGTTTGTGGATATCCAGAGACCTATGTTTTTTTTATACCTAAACCCTATAAGTCATACATATCTCTTAATGTAACACATTCAGCTATGTTTATATGTTTATACAAAACAATGTGCTAGCACAGTCTTGTGGTATATTCCAGATACAATTGGTAGAACTTCAAAATAACATATAATTTTAAATCACCAGATTTCTTTTTTTTTTTAATGTTTATTTACTTTTTGAGAGAGAGAGAGACAGAGCACGAGCAGGGGAGGGGCAGAGAGAGAGGGAGACACAGAATCCAAAGCAGGCTCCAGGCTCTGAGCTCTCAGCACAGAGCCCGACGCGGAGCTTGAACCCATGAACCATGAGATCATGACCCGAGCGAAGTCAGATGCTTAACTGACTGAGCCACCCAGGTGCCCCAAATCACCAGATTTCAACAAAGGGGGATATTACTGGTTCTAGAAGAGGCTATATGCCACGTTACTATATGCAAAGCAGTGCTTGTTAATGGTCATACTAACTGGTGATCAGGAAGTGATTAAATATATTACTTCCTAATATCATGAGGTCTTCCTACCATTAAAGATCATAATCTTAAGTTCCAAGATGTAACTGTTTTCTATTATGCAATTAACTGGGTCTCTTACAAGCAGAACCATAATCGAAAATTAGAAATATGCAAAACTTTTCATCAGATGAAGACAAAAAAAACACAATTGGGAAACCTTCGGCAAAACATATTACCCTGGGTATTACCTGCATTAACACTACATACGCCAAGGGATGTTTGGCAAATCCTGTTAAAGCAGGCCTGAGGGGCCTTTTGCCATTTACCATGTGGCAATGTTTTATTTAGCTCTGAACATATGGAACTTGCTAACTCTTATGAGGAAAATATGGTCTAGACTATTCAATTACCATGAGATAATATATAAAAGTTATAAAGGAAAGAGAACATAAACTTATGTGTATTTTAACTGTGTTATGAAAATTTTGACAAACTTGCTGTTTTGTAATAATTCAGTAGAAGAGAGACAGTTTACCTCTTTGTATCTAAATAATAAAGGAAACATTGTTATTAAATGTCACTACAATCAATCCTTAGGTATAAAGGAAGTGAGTCATCTCAAACATAAGGAAGCACTGAAGAGTTACTATTCACAGAACTTGACCACAAATGAACATATTGTATCTACCCATTATTTTAAGGGGGTGTGGGATGAAGAGGAGGGTCTGAGAAATACAGTTCAACAAGAGAAAGATTCCCAGCAAATTAAATTTATTATTACCATGTATACAAAATTAAGATGACATCAGAGAAAAACCCTTCTAGTTGATGCCTGTCACTTACGACTTATGATAATGCTTATTCACTGTCTTAAAAAGTGAACCCAGCAATTACTTATGAACTGAAAAATAAAATGAGTTCTCCCTTGACATTTGGCCCCATATTCCTTAAATATCTGGGTGAGTATCTCAATGGTTCCCTTAAATATTTCTAAACAATCAAGAGGTCTCAGGAAATGAAGAAAATAGTCAATACATCAATTAATTTAGTCTGAATTACCTGTTGAACACCTTCAGTATAAATGGTAAATGAGCATAAATTGCTGTAAAAATCAAACTGCTGCCTTTCATGAAGCCTGCACTCTGGGGGAGTATGTTCTGCGGTGGAAAACACCACATTTTCCCTCACCTGAAACTTTACTATGTATTTGCTAGAGCTTTTGCTTATTTTTTCTTACAAAAATAAACGATACAGTATTTTCCACCAAGGTAAATAGGAAGATAACCAAGCAAGCAGGAAATCAAGAAGATTGTGTGAGTTAATTTGTAGGGGAAACTGTACATATGTATGTACTTGAAATGGAAATAACTGGGTACAAAAACAAGTATTTTGGAGCACCTGGGTGGCTCATTTGATTGAGCGTCCGACTTCAGCTCAGGTCATGATCTTATGGCTCCTGAGTTCGAGCCTCACACAGGGCTGTATCCTGACAGCTCAGAGCCTGGAGTCTTCTGAGGATTCTCCGTCTCCTCTCTCTGCTGCTCCCCCTGCTCATGTGTGTGTTCTCTCCCTCTCTGTCTCTTTCTCTCAAAAATAAATAAATCATTCAAAAGAAACCAAGTATTTTAAGGAAAGATAGGACAATAGAAAGTTGGAACATAAATAATAAAAAAATAGAAGAAAATGCTATTGTTGCTTCAGTATATGTTTGTATTTCTGTTTAAAGCTCCACAAATTCACTAGCCTATTTTTTTTAGTTTACACTATATAAGAGTATTTAATTCAGAAATTTGAATTCTCAAAAAGAAATCAAATCTAATAAACTGTTTCTTGCAAGTGCTTTGACAAATTCTACCCTATGATCTCCCAATATGTCTATATGTAGAATGTTAAAGTATATTTTTTGAGAGAAGACAAAAAGTCATATTAGAACTGCATAAAACCTCCCCAAAATGATAATCCAGGGTTAAAGATTGACTCACCCTGACTCAAGAAAACCTTCTTCATTCCCTGACTACAACAAAACTCACCTGCAGATCAGAAATATATACAATAAGCTGAGGTATTGGTCTAAAATTTTGCTTCAGTAAAATTGTGTCACAATGCCAAAATGCTAACCACTGGAACCTCCCAGATTTCTATTAATTCTATCTGCTATTACCTAATCTATTTACTTAAGTAGTTCTATAGTGCAAAATCGTTTAAAATTTGCCATGTGACTAGGAACCAATTATATTAGAAATTTCAACAAAAAAAACCCTTTTATTGGAAGATGTTGTTTCATTAATTAGTACTGGATAGAGTAAATTAGAAGCTAACATATTATTTTCCTTACAGTTACAAATTATGAATTTGTTGCACAGGGGAAAAATTATAGACCTTTCCAAGCTTGAATCTTTACTTGTCTCATTAGGTGGATTAATTCAATTTCTTGTTAGGGAAGATTTCAACAGGTTTCATATGACATGGATATTGTTGAAAAGACGAAAGCTATTGAAAACCACCTACCACCTCTAAATTCTATCCATTTTCAACTATTTAGATCAGTAATACAATGGGCTTTTAAGATTATGTTTCAGGTGGAAAAAGGACAGATAAAACAAAGAACGTGTTTTTTTGTTGTTGTTTTGTGTTGTTTTGTTTTTAATTTGCACTTTTGTTCCAAGAGCAAACGTTCTGGTGTATCACGCATAGAAGAATTATGTGAAAATTTGGATTCTTACATGCAGATAGAGTGATTTAAATTACACCTGTGCAGCTAGCCATCTGAGAAGTTCTAACCAAATTCAGAAATTTTGTTCAAGTTATATTACTTTCTAAATATAATGAACCACAAAGTGAGGACTTGAAAATGAATACCTGATATCTTTTATTTTTGTGAGGAACTGTTGTCATTGAAATAGGGAAAGATGAAGTAGCTAATTAACCTTTAAAAGGCTTTTCAATCTATGCCTCCTAAAAAATGTTTACAGTATTCTGATTTGTAATGTTTCTTATTCTTTGAAAAATGATATGGAAAGTTTAACTGTGATATTGGGTTTGAGTTTGTCTGACTTTGATACTGAGTCTGTGTATTTCTTTGTGACATTTCATCATACATTGGATGTATAGCTTTTTATCAACAGTTCTTCTCAAGTCAACTCAACTCATCACTTCCTTATTTTTATTCGAAACTCTATCTCAGCTAAATAGAATGAAACACTCTGTCATGCTAGCTCCTCTGTTTTCCTCTTTCTATGTTTAAAGAAGTAGACAAGTTTTGTTTTGCTTTAATTTATTTTGACAATCTGCTGTAATTGTTGAAATGCAAAAGCTCCTAAAGCTAAATGATGCTATACAAAGTCTTGTGAGTTTCTTATGATTTGTAGAGCTTTTTTGTTTCTCTTTTATTTGATGTCACACCACAGATTTATTTAAAGCTAAAATATAACGCCAATAGATGCCTTGGAGATCTTCTGTTTAAATGCCTTCCTTTTTTCCAAAAATGATCTAAAGCTTTGGGATGTGAATGCCACAAAAGCACCAAGATGTTAATTGACAGACTGAAGCCTGATCTCAGTATCCCAAGCATAATGCTCTCTTCATCTTCAGTTAATCATAATATTGAGCACTAATAAGGTGGCTAGGACATCTCTCTTTCCTAAACTATTCCCTTTCACTAAGTAGCTAGACTCAACATGGAAATACACATGCTATAAAATTTAGCATATAAAATATGCTGAGAAATTTTTCCTTCATAAGTATATAAAATTCCCCCTTAACATAACAGTAAATTGCATTTTTTCCTTCTTCCCTGTTTTAAAACTGCCTTGTTATGATTATTGCTATCTCACCATTCTATAACATTGACTGTTTCACTTGGCTGACTCCTTTGTTGTAGTTGTATTAAATGCATTTATTTTTAACCTTTTTTTTTAACTGAGAGAGAAAAAATATTATTGTCCTCAATCAGTTAATCAGAATGCTTACAAATAAAAAGGTCTTTAAGGAGACTTCATTTCTACACATTCTTTTAGCTTTAATGTCAAATATAGTAAATGAAGATTTTTCTTTTCAGTAAAACACATTTTTCTTGTGTATTTTAAAAGACACTTTAGCTCACCTTTAAGAAAAAAAGTCTTTATGTTCCAGTAGAATTCTCTTGTCTTCATTTATTCATCATTAGGCCAAGTGCTGGAAGGAAATCCTTTGTGATTTATTCATTTTGAAATCATCTTTATTATTAAGGTGGAAGTACATTTACAACAATCACTGGTAAATGATATGAAAAAATATTTAGCCTACTCTTCTTGATTGTAATGTATTTGTTGAAGACCTTTCATGGTTTTCAAATTGGCATTTAGAAACTTCACTTGGTTTAAGTGCTGAATATTTTGCTTGATATAACAATACAAAAAGTAACCTTGTGTCTTACTTCATCTCCATTTTCATATATGTTTTCTAAGTGCTGCTTGCCTACTCCTTGAATACAACAAAGGGAGAACATGCATTCCCTGATATGAGACAGAACATTAAGAAACCTTGAGTTTCAACTGAGGTAATTAGCAAATCAACTAATAGCCATTCTAAATGCCCTGTGTAGATTTGTATTGTTTTGTTGATGCGAGTCCAACCCAATCTCATTTATTTTTATGTTGCTACACTCAAATTCATACTTTGCTGGCATTCAAAAGTAGCAAGCAACCTACTTGATTTAAGCCCTTTATCATCCTAACATGTCTGCTCAATGGAAGGAGAACGGAATACTGGACCATGAGCAGGAATATTCAGAGATGCAGCAGAATGCTTGCTTGAAATGCTCAGCAGAAGTAATGGGCTTGGTTGTTTGACTTTCAACCGAATAAACAAGTAACCTATTATTATAACTATTCAGCTAGGATACCCAGAGTTTTAAAGGCAGTATATTTAGCTATGTAGTAAGATAATTACCTTAAAACTGCATATAGAGTAACTGGCAGATTACTGTTGATCTTGCAAAAACTGCTGCTCTATCTGTATTATCTGAGGAACTTCTTGCTACCCATAATGCTTAGATTTCTTCATCTTATCGAAAGGTTACACATACTGTGAAACTGATCAATACAGTTCTATCAGAGTCAATACAAATTATGTGGAGCCACCCATCCTGTGTGACTTTTTGAAAATGCTAATTATAGTCAATAGGAAAAAAGCATACATCTACTCTGAAAAATTGATTTTATCTTTATTTGTCTAAAGAAACTAGTTATCCTCAGTGGAGGCAATATTTGAAACCTGAAATGTGAGACCAAAAAGGTCTAAATCAAAAGTTGCCTATCAGTCTTTATCGTGAAATGTGACATGAAAGCTTAAAGGGATAATTATATCACACTGCTTTTGAATTAATCATTCTAAATATTTAATACTATTATATTTAGGACCCAAATAATTCCTTGTAAACATTCATTTCAAAAAAGCAACGGCGTAACCCATATGTGTAAAATTGTAATTGTTTCTATCATTTATTATTCCACCTGCTAAGGCTATGTTAAAATTATTTGATCATTGTCTACAACAAGTCTTTTATTTTTCCTCTTTTAATATCCTTGTCTACAATTATTAATCATTGTCTACAACAAGTCTTTTATTTTTCCTCTTTTAATATCCTTGGAACTATTCAAGAATTAAAGATGATTTTTTAAAAAAAATAAATGTATCTTTCTTCAGAAAACATTTAATGTATACAAGATGCATATTTTTTTCTTTAAATTCATGTTTATTATTGATATTGATGAATCATTGAAGCTTTGTGATTATACACTTGTACTTGTCCTGTAATAAAGTAAAACAATAATATAAACACGGTTTCTTAGCTGTGCAATATATTACTCAGTTTGTATTCATGTAATTTCCCAACAGTCAGCATAGCAACCTGGACCAAGCTGTTGGGTATACAAGTTTTTTTTTTTTTTTTCTTTTTTTCTTCTTATAACCACCATTTTGTTTCATGGAGTGATAAGTTCAGAGCCTTTTCACTTTGAAATAAAATAAATTGCTCACTATCTGAGTTCAGAAAAATCATTTTTGCAACTTCCTCTGTTCTTTTTTCTCCTCTGTTTTTTATGTACGATTTTTTAAAAGAAATTCAGATTCTATACTCTGATACTTTTATACCAAATATTCCTTAGGCAGGGTTATGAAAAATAAAAACATACTGGATAATTAAATGATTATCTTTAGGCTTTGGCAATGGAGAGGCTATTTATTAATGAGAACTGTTTTCAAAGAAGATAGGGCCTGGGCTTTTATATAGAAAATAAAGTGAGGCGGCATGGACAGAAGTCTTATTAGAGCCATGAAGAAGGGTGACGACAAGGTGCAGGTGGTAAGTTATTAGAATATGTAGGGAGTTCTTTGCAATAGCAGTTTCTCAGAACAAAAATCTAGGATATTTCTCAGCTATCCCTGAAATCAAGGTGACAACAAGGCCATGCTATCTCTGAAGGATTTAGGGAGGAGCATTTCCGTTCTCTCCTAGCTCCGAATGGCTCCTTATAATCATTGGCATTCCTTAGCTTGTAGACAAGTCCCTCTAGTCTCTGCCTCATTCTTCACATGACCTTCTTTCCTGTAGTATCTCTGTGTGCCTTCTCCGTCTTTTCTAAGGACATTGGTAATTATATTAAGACACACCCAATTCAATATAACCTCCTCTAACTATTACGTTTGCAAGTAGCCTATTTCCAAATAAAGTCACATTCTGAAGTTTCAAGTGGACATGAACTTTTGGGAGTCACTATTTAACCCACTACAGATAGGATTATAGGTAAGGAAGAAACAGCACTTGGTTACCTATTTAATCAAAATGACAATAAAAGCTTTTAAAAGTAAACCTCGGAGGTAACAGGATTGTAAAGAACCTTACCTTTTTCAAAATGAGAACTTTGGGGGCACCTGGATGGCTCAGTCAGTTAAGGGTCTGACTTCGGCTCATGTCCTGACCTTGGGGTTTGTGAGTCTGAGCCCGCATTGGGCTCTGTGCTGACAGCTCAGAGCCTGGAGCCTGCTGGAGCCTGCCTTCTGTCTCCTGCTTTCTGTCTGCCCCTCCCCAACTTATGCTCTGTCTCTGTCTCTCTCTCAAAAATAAAAACATTAAAAAATTATTTTAAAAAATGAGAACTTTGTTCTCATAAATAATGGGAGACACCATAAAATTAGCATAAAGCTCAGATCATCATTCTGATGAGACCTATGGATCTTCTCTGCCACCCCATTGTTCAAAGTGTGGAGGCAATCTATTCTTGCTAAATAATACTCTTTGAGACATTCATTCTTGTTTCAAATAGTTTTCCTGTTATTTACATTTTAACTATTTTTTTAAGTTTATTTATTTTTGAGAAAGAGAAAATATAAGCAGGGGAGGGGCAGAGAGATGGGGACAGATAATCCAGAACAGGCTACACACTTGTAGTGCAAAACATGCCATGGGACTCAAACTCACAATGGATCATGACCTGAGCCAAACTTGGATGCTCAACTGACTGAGTTTACCAAGGCACCCCTCATTTTAACTGTTTAGTTTAACAGTTCTGGTACCCTATAAATGATGCCATTTCTAGTATTTTATTTATAAGCAAATTATGAGTCTTTCAGGTTAACAATATTCTTTTATTTTCCCCAAATGTATCAGGTTGTTTGAAGTCTATTACTGTGTCTCATTTGCTTCAGGAGCCATGTGCTGTTTTCTGTGTCTTTGGTGTCCCTTTTAGAGTAAGTAGACTGGTCAGCTCCATGATTGGTCACCTGCACTGTGTTCTCTGTATGATTCCTGCCATTTCTATTGGTCTCAGTCCTCTGCCTCTTCTTTCCAACACCACACTCTGCTAGACCATTATAGTTGAGCACCTCCATGTTCTTTTGCTGGAAGAGCCAGGACTTCCTGGGTCCCCCATGCACTGTGCATATTATTGGAGGAACATTGACTCAGAGCCCATTGTATTACTTACCCTCTCACTGCTAGCCTCAAGTCATGGTGGATAAAATATTCTGTATCTCAATCTATATATATATATAGAGAGAGAGAGGAGAAAGATTGGATCAGATAGAGGGTTTTTTCAAGATAGATCCATGCAACTTCACCTACTCAGCCTTCTCTAAAACAAGCAAAGATAAACATTTTAGAAATCAACAAAGGATAAAATACCTTTCCTCGTCTTGAACTCACTTCTATCCCAAACTTCTCTGGTTGTACATTCGATTCACAGGTGCTTTTCACAAGTCTGCCATTTTGCTTGTCATTCACCCCTAGAAGAGGGTTAGAGGGTCTTTTTCTGTTTTTGTACATCAGCTTGGATCTCCTTCCTTTCTATCTAAAAGTTATCTATTCCATTTTTTTTTAAGTGTATCACCTCTCCTTTTTATCCCATATTCTGCAATTTCTTCATGTACTTTGCTTAACCAAGTAACTGCCCTTTGTGTCCTGGGCCTTCAATCTTTTATTTCTGCCTCTCTCTCTCTCTCTCTCTGTTTCTCTGTCTCTGTCTGTCTCATTCTCTCTCTTTTTCTCTCTCTTTTTTCTTTCCCAATAGCATAATAAGTTGTTGATATTTCCCAATCATAAGAAAAGATATCCACCCCATATTCTACAACACACACTATGTGTAAGATAGTTATATTTAAACCCAACTGGGAGAATTTTATGTTTCCCTTTAGGGACATTTAGATGTCTAATACTGACTGCTGGCCAACATAAAAATAATGGAATTAGCTAATAATTTATAATCTGCTGTTTAAAACTTAGAGACTCAGAGACAGATTTTTGATTTTTTTGTTTTTCGTTTGTTTTATTTTTGTTTTTGTTTTTTACGTTGTTTGGGGATGTATAGATTGATGGCTTAGTCCAGTTTTAACTGATTACACAGACTGGCTTAGCTACCTAATCAGTATGGCATAAAAGACATCACTGGAAATTTTCACACAATGTCTCCTTAAACCAAAACTCCTTGTATGTATTTTGGTGGTGCATAATCTAGAGATGAAGCACTTTCTGTGCAATTGTAAAAGTGTCCTAGGTAGCTACACCCAGAAATATTCAGACCCATGATTCTTATCTGTGCTTCTTTTATCCTAATGCATCATATTCAGGTCTTGATTAAAGCATTATATAAATATACCTTGTGGAGTCTTGTGAGTCCTTTTAATTATCTGGACAGGGGTAATCATTGTACCCTTTAACAAAGATCTCATCTTCTTTTTTATTTAATTTTTTTTTTAAAGTTTATTTACTTTTTGACACAGAGAGAGAATGAGCATGAGTGAGCTAGGGAGGGGCAGAGAGAGAGGGAGACAGAATCCGAAGTTGCCTTCAGGCACCGAGCTGTCAGCACAGAGCCTGACGCGGGGCTTGAACTCACAAACCGTGAGACCATGACCTGGGCCGAGGTCAGACGCTCAGCTGACTGAGCCACCCAGGCGCCCCTCATCTTCTTTTAAAAAAAAAAATCTATTTATTTAAAATATTTATTAAAAATATAAATATTTATTTATTTTTGAGAGACAGAGACAGAGTATGAGTGGGGAAGGGGCAGAGAGAGGAGACACAGAATCTGAAGCAGGCTCCAGGATCTGAGCTGTCAGATGTGAGGCTAAAACTCACAAACTGTGAGATCATGACCTGAGCCAAAGTCAGATGTTTAACCAACTGAGCCACCCAGGTGCCCCTGCTTAATTAGTTTTGAAAGAGAGAGAGAAAGACAGAGTGCGAGTGGGCAAGGGGCAGAGAGAGGAGACACCGAATCTGAAGCAGGCTCCAAGCTCTGAGCTGTCAGCACAGAGCCCAATGCAGGGCTCAAACTCATGAACTGTGAGATCATGATCTGAGCGGAAGTCGGATGCTTCACCTACTGAGCCACCCAGGCACCCCACAGATCTCATCTTTTTCTGTAGGCATAATATTCCTACATAGATGCTCATGTAGCTCAAGCCAGTCCAATCAGACGTTTAAGGACATGCCAAAGAGAGAAAAGTTTTCTTACTCTGGGATTATAAATAGACATGATGTATTTCTAGAATTTTTGCAACATTGGTGTCATCTTTACCATTCTGATGAAATTCAATGGCATCAAGGCAAAGGGTGATTAGGACAATACACAGAGAAATGATAAATTCTGAAGTAAACAGACAATGAGAAAAAAAGAAACAGAGAAATGTATATAAAGAACACTGAAGTTCTAAAGTAAACTCTACTCCTGGACTCCAGTCATTTGAGCAATAAATTCCCATTTATGTTTAAGCAGTATGAGTGGTGCTTCTGTCACACTTAACCAAAACAACTTCAACAAATATATTATTTAAGGACAAAAGCCATGTTTTATTCATATATTTATCTCCAGTTTTAGCATACTGCCTGGCATAGTCTAGGTAAACTACTTAGTAAATTTCAAATCACAGAATTAAACTAATAATTCTTTTCAATTTTTAATGTTTATTTATTTTTGGGAGACAGAGACAGAGAATGAGCAGGGGAGGGGCAGAGGGAGAGGGAGACACAGAATCCAAAGCAGCGTCCAGGCTCTGGGTTGTCAGCACAGAGCTTGACGTGAGGCTCAAACCCATGAACTGTGAGATCATGACCTGAGCCTAAGTCAGATGCTTAACCTACTGAGCCACCCTAAACTAATAAATATTCTTAAGACTACCTTAGGCACCTTTTAGATGTCCCCAAATTCATGAAATGGCAGACTGAATGCAGCCTGCAAGTCTCTACTAAAACATATATAAATTGACTGTATTAAATTTAAAGCCATGTGAAATATGTAGAGTAGAAATGTCTTAATTTTGTAATATAATATATAAGCACCACCCTTGAAATGTAATATGAAGTTACCATTATGAGCTCTCCTCTTCTATTTATTAAATTTGTGGGGCTCTTTTTTTTTTAATTTTTAATTCTAGAAGAAATTTTGGTGAAGAGCCTTGAGCCTCTGGTCACTTTTTTTGTGATACAATAACCTCCAATCAATTATAAATATGTCTCCAAAAACACTGACAATACCAATGGCTGACGAGGATGTGGCACAACAGTTCTCATTCACTGCTGGTGGTTAGACAGTTTCTTACAAAATTGAATAACGTTCCTTACCATACAATCCAGCAGTTGTGCTCCTTGGTATTTACCCAGATGAACTGAAATTTATATCCTTATATCCACACAAAACCAAGTACTTGTGTATTTATAGCAAGTTTAATCATAATTTCCAAAATTTGGGAGTAACCAAGATGTCCTTCAGTAGATGAATAGATAATAAACCGTGGTACATGCAAAGAATGAAATATTATTCAGCACTAACACGAAATAAGCTATCAAGCCATGAAAAGACATAAAAGAAACATCAATGCATATTACTAAGTGAAAGAAGCCAATTTGAAAAGGTTACATTCTATATGATTCTAATTATGTGACATTCTGAAGAAGGCAAAACAATGACACTGAGGGGATCAGTGGTTGCAAAGGGATGAGAGGAGAAGGGATAAACAGGCAGGACACAGAGTATTTTTAGGGCAGCAAAACTACTCTGTATGATACTATAATGGTAGACACATGTCATTATATACACGTCCAAACCCATAGAATTTACAAAACCAAGAACACTAATGTATGGATAATGGTGATAATGATGTGTTAAATAGGTGCATTGAAGTAATAAATGGACCACTCTAGTGCGAGATGTTGATAGTCGGGGGAGGTTGTGTGTATGTGAAAGTAGGGTATTTATGGCAACTGTCCAGACCCTTCACTCAATTTTGCTGTGAACCTAAAACTGCTCTAAGAATAAAATCCATTAAAATTATTTTAAAATAACGATTCTGTCCATTCCTGCAAAATCCTGAAAACTTTAAACTTCATTACAAGGCAAACATTCCCACTCTCCCAGACCAGACTTGCTAAGTCTTACTTGCTAAGTGTAGTGGGGTGCTGTTAAGTGGGGTTGAGGGCTTTTTTCTTTCTACTTTTCATATTTGTGTTCATTTCTCAGCGTGTCAACCTTTATTTCATATCCCTGCAGAATAGATAGGGTCTCAGGAGGTAAACAGGGAAAGAGAAGGCAGGGACAGACAGAGATGGGCAAAAAAGTTCTAACTAGTTTAAAATTGTAGTATACAGTGCCATAATCCCTGGGTGTGTTATTTTTTAAAGCTAGCTGAGTAATGAAATGTGTTTGATTTTCAATTGCTGGGATCTCTCATTTGGAGTTCCATTGTCCAATATGGCCGGTCACTTACTCTTGTCTTATTAGGCACTAAGTGTTTCAAGGAAGATGAAGCTTCTTTTTGTTGACGTCTATTGCCTCTGAATCTGCCTCTTGGAGAAGAACTGGGAGATTCCCAGACATCTTCTATAGAATGTACAATCCACAACTTCTCAAGAAACAGTGCATTTTTTGGCCCAGAAAAACTCTGAGCATGAAGATTTCTCTGCCCTGTTGTGTTGACAGACATGAATTCAACACCAGTCGTAAACTGCAGAGGGCAACTTTAAAACTTCCTGATTTTTCTCCATACGGCTTCTTTCTCTTGATTTGAGTATAAGAAAAGTATATCCATGCCTACAGCAAAATTTAGCTCTTGCTAAAATTCCATTTAAAAAACGAAATAAAACAAATTCTTCCAAGGTCCCCACAATTTATACTTGGTGTTGGCAAGGAGATTTAAACATAACAACATTAGGCTTTTTATCATTTCTTTTTTGCATGTACTGCTGGTGCCATCAAAATTTACTTTGTCCTTGGGGTCTTAGTGGAAAAGTCCACCTGAATATGATGCGATGTGTGCTAGAAAAAATTACCTAAAAATCCTATATCACAAAGTGTTTGGAAGCTCAGGTTCTAGGGAAGCAGCATGGATTTAAATCCTAGCTCTGCCACTTTCATCATATTTGTGACCTTCACAAGTAGTTTTAGAATTCTAGCCGTCATTTTTTTAACCCTAAAGGTGAAGATAGACAGTAAATGCCTCACAGGATATTGGTAAAGTAAGTAATTTAATATACTTAAAGAACCAGGGTATCTGGTATCATGGTAAATTCTCAATATTAACTAAATAATCATCATTTGTTGTCACTACAATTCTCCTTCTGTATTGATATATAATGTAATCAAGTATCATAATTTGAATATTATATTACTGAATATATGATAAAAGAAAAACTAAAAGAACACCATCATTGTTGAAACTAATACTTGATGAAAACTATCCCGTTTTCTACTTTCTATTCTCTATCCTCCTATTTTTAACTATCGTTTTTTTCCTCTTTATTTTTATTTTCATCTCTTCTCTTTGCCTCCTCTTACTTACATATAAACCTTGTGCCAATATAAAAATCAAGAAATCATCCAGCTGCTAAAGTCATCATCAAGGACTTATCTCTTAAATATTTGTGAAAGCGTCAATGAATTGAAAATGTCAATGTGTCTTGCCTGAGAACACAATTGTTTACAAGGTAGACTCATCAGCTATGGATAAGAAGGAACAACTATCGCAATTGAATCTGTGTCAGAAGATCCATAAGTTAGATCCTCACATAACAAAGTTTCCATTTATTTCATAAAGAATCTAACATCCAGTATCTGTCTCTGAAAGCTGTCTGAATTGATCACAATAAACAGAGAGGAACTTAGCAGAATGAATGTCTTTCATAATCAGGTATTACATGAGTGTTGTAGCAGTGTGATAACTTCCTGTTCTGTTCTATTTTATAAGAACAAGAGAAATTACATGAATGAAAGAGGATCAGGTATCTTCCTCCCTTTAGTTTCCTAAATTTCTTATGCTTCAGTATGGTATAAGACAAGGAGATGAAGAAAAATCAAGTTAGACACAACATTAAAAGCATGGCATACTAACAGAAGAGTTCCTTATGATCAAAGCCGAGAAAATTTTGCAGACAAGAAGTATGGAAATGAATGACCAAGTCATTTAGCAGAGCTTCAAATTTTATATTGCCCAGATCTGGATGAGGAAGAGGGGGTAGAAAAGCTTCTCCTTCAAAAAGAAGAGAATAAAACTAACCTTTCCCTAAACAATCAGACTCACATTTTAAATAACAAAGTTTGTCATTAGCTGCTTCCACTCACATTGTCCCCATGTCCTTTCCCATTAGTAAATATTTAAAGTTCAAACAAATGAATATAGGTCAACTTGGAGAATAACAATGCAAACCTCTGATGTCATCAATAATTTGTGAGAAATAATTGGCAAATAAAGGCTTCAGTTCTTTTCCATTTCTACTCCATGGTATGGATCAGTTTTTAATAGCCACATATGTTCATGTTATACTAAATGTAAACACTTGATTTATAACCACATGGGTTCCTTTCTCCCAATCTTTCTCCTTTCTGTAGCAATGTGAAGAGAGCTAGATGGGAAGACTTATGTATATAAAAGTGGTCTAAATTGAAAGGATGGAACTTTAAAAACATGAATATGTAAGGTTATACACGTTGTCCCGTCTCCTTCTGAAGGAGGAAGAGAAACTTAATCTCCTGATGGAAACAAATCTTTCAGAAAAGATGAGTAAAGTTCCTGGCTTTTTATGCTTTGGAATGTAAATAAATGTCTCTGGAGAAAGATAACAAGTGTTTGAGTTTTTCAATCCCTGGAATGTTTCTATGGTTCAGGATTTTATTCTCCTTTGAGATTTGAAAACATACCTCCATTATAAAATTCCTTACTATTTGTTCAGTCATCTTTCAGGTAAAACCCTATTCTTTAATTCAGTTCTCATGTTTCTGTTTTAGTTTTGTTCAGAAAGCACTAACTATGCAGAAACAGGAAAATATATTCTCAGTCTCACAAATATCATATCTCATATTCCATTCCTTTTTTTTTTACACATTTGTGTTACAAGCTCTTCTATAAACCTTTTCTGCCCTCTCATAGCAACACTCACTTTTTGTTGATCAAAAAGTTAACTTTCATTGTAGATGTCTCTCGTCTTTGCAAAAGCTCTTCTTTTAGCCACATGTATAAAGCTCTAAGGCTTAGGGTGCTTTTTTCGTTCTATAATATCAGAGAGGAAAGGGATTGAAGATATCAAGTTAAACAGAAAATGATGGAAGTAAAAGTGGGCCACAGGCCACACAATGCATCTGGCAATGACCTGATATCAACACTTCATCTGGAAAATGATAGAAAGAGAGGTGCAGGGATGGTGAAGTACCGTGTCCAGTGTTGCAGTCTGGGGGCAAAACTAATATCAATTTGTATTGTGAGGTTTTGGTGTCATCCTTACACTCAAAGTCTTTAATCCTGTAGGCTCAGGATGAGAAAAATATTACCTCAGGAGAATACCATTAAGTTCAAAACACTCCAACTTTCAGTTATAAAACTTAGAGGTTATACCAATTTTTACAACTTACTCCGAATTATCTGAAAGATGAGATAAGAAACTATGTCATTAGCTAATGGCATGGGCACTGCTCCTAAAAGTGCCCCAAAAGACTCATATACTCTTCCACTGTAGGAAAAGAAAACAGCACCATGAACTCATATAGGCACTGTGATGTCAACTTTTCCTGCAGTCACTCAGAGACTCTCCTAGTTGATGTCCACGGGACATCAGACACTGTATTAATTGTATTATCTCTCTCCACATACTAATTCTCTCCAAGCACTAGTTCTCTCTATAAAGTTTCTTAATATACTAATAAATCATGATATTAGTGAGTATTTTCTCAAGTGCTGAGCATAGTCCTGGGACTCTATGTGCATTATTTTATTTTAACATTCACAACTTTACTATTATTCGTATTTACAGATGAGGCTCAGAGAGACTAAACAGCTTGCTCATAGTCACTCAGCTAGCTCAGAATTGGTTTGAGTGCAGGTTTTCTGGCCTTAGAACCACATTCTTCACCATTTTCCCATACTAACTTCCATTAACACAACTCTCAAGTAATGTTAGTAAATGCATTATACCAACTCAGACCAAGTGGTATAAAGCAATTTAAGGGACATATTTCAGAAGAGTTATGATGTAGAGATCTGTACGAGAATAATTTCAAACTTTAGTATGTTTATAGTCCCCCATATACACTATACACAAAAATAGTCCCCATAAACGCTATGTACAGACTATGTATCATTCCATAATGCTAATATCCCTTGCGTCATTTAATTCTATAAATATATTTAAGCAAAATATTCAATATTCTTAGTTGTATTGTAAAAAATGTTTATACAGAGAAGATAATCCTTGCATGGTAACTGGATAACTCTTTAACTTTTATGACAAAGCTAAAGATTTTTTTATTCCCACAGTTTTAATACAAATTAGTAGTTATTACAAAAAAAATCCATTCATCTACTCATTCATTTACTTATTAAAATATTTGGAGTGCCTAGTGGCTCAGTCAGTTAAGCATCTGACTCTTGATTTTGGCTCAGGTCACGATCTCACGGTTTGTGGGATTTAGCTCTACACTGAGAGCAAAGAGCCTTCTTGGAATTCTCTCCCCTCTCTCTCTGCCTCTCCTCACCTTGTGTGCTCTCTAAATAAATTCATAAATGCATAAATAAATACATAAACTTAAAATATATTTAATACCTACTATGTGCAAACTTGTTCCTAGGAATACAATGCTGAGCAAGGCAGACAGATTTCTGTGCATCATGGAGCTGACATTGTGAGTGAATGTGTGAAGATCTGAAAAACAGTTGCTTAAGGAAAATAAAAAATGAAAATGTGTAATGAAAATCAGAGTTTAGTCTTACACTCAGAGCCAAGTACATAAATTTGGATACCAAAGTAACAAAGTAAAATATAAATGACAATATTCTCTATGGGAGATCAAATTAACTGCTGATAATGCCAACACAGGTGCATCATCACATATAATGTCTAACATACAATTTCATCCTTACGTACTGATAGTGCTTAATTGTCTATGACTTGGCTCCAGCATGAACATCTGATATATATCATTAGCATAGTAGAGGCAGCCTCAATTTACGAACTGACTTAGCTAAGGTATTAAAAAATAACTTACTTCCATGGAGGTAATAACACAAAGAAAAGTGTCACAAAACTATCTGGACCAAGAACTACTACCGAATCAAAATGTACTCCAGTAGAGCAGGCCATCATTTTTTCTCCCACTACCCTGCTGCTGGCTACCATCTTTATCCACTTACTTCAAGCTAGAAAAACGGTTACTTGAAAAGCTCAAAGTTCTAAAGAGCCAGACTAAACCTGTTCTTTTATGTTCCCCATTTGTGTAAAATTTTCAGAGGCAAAGTTATATGTATATAAGAGACTAGGACTGAAAAAGAAGAGTGGGGGAGGCAACATGTGAGTGGACCTTTTTTTCTTCCTTGTCTTCTAAGCTTCATGCGAGAACCTATCTAGCTACCCTAAATCTAAATTAAACAGTCCCTACTACAGCTCATCCTAGGTGTGTGATCAACCCAGGAACTTCAGTGTCTTTTTTGCTTTTCATAAGAAGAGTTTGTACTCTTCTTTCTATTTAAAGTCAAGATATTTTTGTCTTCTCCTTACCCAAATTAGGATTCTCTCTGCTTTAGTTCTCTTTCCCAGAAACATACCTTTTCCATGCAACAGGCCTTTTTTAGGAAGTGACTCACTTTATGGCAGAGTCTAGAGGGATATTGTTTTCCATATGACTTTTATTGTCAGCAAAATTATTGAGGGGCAAGCCTGATATTCTCATTTTATATCTTAAGGAAAACTAAATAAAGGACCCTGTGGGGATACAAGAAATTTCTTACTAAAAGAAAAGGAAAGGAGAGGAGAGGAGAGAGGACAAGGGGAGGGAAAGGGAAAGGAAGCCTGTTCCCCTTTGCTTTTCTTTCCTTGTCTGCCTTTTTTCTCCTCCTTTTCTTCTTCCTTCTTTCTCTCCTTTCCTTCCTCTTTCCTGTATTCCTTTCCTTTCCTTTCCTTTCCCTTACTTCCCTTCCTTTTTTCTTTCTGTTTTGCGAACATGATATAGATGGTACGGATTACATCTTTATAAGAAAAAAAGTCCTATTTTTTCACTATTTTCTGTTGCCATGACCATTAACAAAAGCTAATTAAACTAAATTCTATCAGTAACAAATTCTTAGATAACCATTTTTTATAGCAAATTTCACTGAAAGTGGTTATGCACTGAACATATTCCCAGTTCAATATCAAGGTTTTGATGTCATTATAAATGTGTTCACAGTTAGCTGTTTTGTAATGATATATTGTGAACCTTTTAATGTATTGTAATACTGGTGATCTAGATTCACCTAATAATTATATTTGTATAATTATCACACATTGAATTATTTCAGTAGAAATGTATTAATTTTGAGATCTTATTTATAAAAAATATCCCAATAGGAAATTATAATAGGTGAGAAGAGATGGAATATTTATTTGTGGTTATTTATGTTAAGATCAAAAGCTAAAATAATTATAATATATATTAGGAATATAGCACTATTTGGAAGAATGAATTTATATTCAGAGAAATAAATTGGCTTTCAATTTAAAATTCTTTTCAAACAGGGAGGGAGGCCAAACCCAGAAGAGACTCTTGAATAACAGAAAACAAACTGAGCATTGATTGGGGGGGGGGTGGGGGGCCAGGGGTGGAGGGGAAAATGGGTGATGAGCATTGAGAGGTGCACTTTTTGGGATGAGTGACAATCATGTGGAATCTACCCCAAAACCAAGAGCACACTGGAGACAATGTATGTCAGCTAAATTGACAATAAATTAAATTAAAAATAAATAATTAAATAAAAAAATAATAAATGCAATACTAACTGATAAAATAAAGTAATACGTATCTTTGTAAATTTATGACTGTTAAATACCAAATATAGCAAAGCTAAAGGGGGACTATATGAGACAAATTGGCATAAATAACTCTTTTTTTCCATCACAAACTCCTAAAAAGTTATAATCCCATTTTCTAGCTCAAAAAGAGGTACAAGTCGTATTTTTTCTTGTATAAATAACTCCCTCCTACAGCTCTCTAAAATGTCAAAACACTGGACACGTGCACCCCCTCCTGACTCCCTCTTGTGGGGAAAGTCACCACTTGAGTGCCTCCTCCCAGTCGTGCTGAACTGGGCTAACCACAGGCCCTCTACTGTCACAAGCTGCCCAAGCTCTCCTTTGCTTTCAGCAGCCCCCAGAAATCCAGACTGTGCATTAGCACTTCAAATCAGGGATACATAAACCATTCCCTTGGGCAGCCTTCCCAGAGCAAGAATGTTGGGCACACATTCCGCTTTTCTCTTTCCTCCCCAAGGGAGAAGCCACAAGCCAGGCTGAACAGTGTCGGGCTGGGGTTGGGGTAAACACAGGTAAAGAGAACAGCCTTATTCATTTCAATGCAGCTATTCACAGTTTTGTATTTGCCAATGGCTCTGTAATTTCTGGTTTCTGGAGTTCCCATAAGGGATTTGCTTAACCTCTTCACCCAAAACCCTCTCTTGATTTGACTCACACTTATACCAAACCAGTGTTCTGTAACTCCTACATGGTCCAGATCTTCTTCCTCCCTGAACTTCTATCCTGTTACACTCTGATCTTCTTCCTCTTCCTGTTCCTTGATCATGCCAGCACATAGTTAACCTCAGATCTTTCACTGTAGATGTTCGGTCTGCTGAGACGTTCTTTCTCCATATAACCCCTTGGTTAACTCCCTCATCTCTTTCAAACCTTTGCACAGATGTTACCTTTTCAAGAAGGCTGACCCGGGGCGCCTGGGTGGCGCAGTCGGTTAAGCTTCCGACTTCAGCCAGGTCATGAATCACGCAGTCCCGTGAGTTCGAGCCCCGCGTCAGGCTCTGGCTGATGGCTCGGAGCCTGGAGCCTGTTTCCGATTCTGTGTCTCCCTCTCTCTCTGGCCCCTCCCCCGTTCATGCTCTGTCTCTCTCTGTCCCAAAAATAAAATAAACGCTGAAAAAAAAAATTAAAAAAAAACAAGGCTGACCCATAAATCCCTATGTATCACTGCACACTGTATGCGACTCTGGATTCCAATCTTGTTTTGCCAGTTCTATATTTTCTTTATCTCACAGGCAAAAATAACTTCTGTTATTAGCACTAATGAAAGTAGAAAGGGCTCATTTTATATTTAATCCTACCCTGAAGTTTGCATTTACTTTTTTTAAAGAGATTGTAATTATTAATGGTGTTTTAACTTTGATTAACAATAAATTGTATCATTGTGTATATTACATCTGATAATGAGCAAACATGTATTCATGGCTGCTGCAGTAAAATGTACATGAATAGTCAGAAAACATAGTGTCTGGAAAAATCCTTGAAGATATACCAGTATCTACAGACAAAACATCCTCTTGTGGTAGAAAAAATACCATGGATGTTTTAAAATATTTATCTGGAATGTATCATCATACAGGAATATTTAAGTTTTAAGTATCAGATACAATGTTTTAACCATTCCCTATCTCCTGAAAACCTGTACCTTTCAGATACTCCTATTCTGAAAGTATATCAATCTGTCTCAATTGCTAAAGAAAGAAAAAGGTATGTATGAAACATCTACAGCATCTGTTATTTTACTAATTCATTAAACAAACCTGTTGAGCCCTTGTAGGTGATAGCTTCTGGGATTAGAACTTGAACTTCTGAAACAATAAGAATATTGGCTCAATTAGGAGCTCACGATGTAGCAGGGAGTCCAACACAAGACTGGTTCTAAAGTAACAAAAGGTTTTACCGGGGGGCCTGGGTGGCTCAGTCAGTTAAACGTCCAACTTCAGCTCAGGACATGATCGCGCGGATCTGTGAGTTCGAGCCCCACATCGGGCTCTGTGCTGACAGCTCAGAGCCTGGAGCCTGTTTCAGATTCTGTGTCTCCCTCTCTCTGACCCTCCCCTGTTCATGCTCTGGTCTCTCTCTCTGTCTCAAAAATAAATAAACTTAAAAAAATTTTTTAAATAAAAATAAAAATAACGTACAAAAGGTTTTATACTAACAATCTGAATAAAGTAGTAAGGAATCACAAAGTGGACAAATGCTAGAATACTATTATAGGCTTATAATAAACATTTTAAATTTCCCCACAAAATTACTGAAATAATAATGATAATCAACATTGATGTGTGTCCTTTATCATCATTACCTTTTCCCCCTCTTAGGTTAGTGTTTGATTATACACTACTTTGTTTTCATGATCTCATAACTATTAAAGAGAATGAACATCAAAGGGAGTATTGATCCCGGAAAAGAAAAGTACTAAATCCTATCTAGGAAGAAAAATTACAGGCATTTCAGCCATGTTATTATCTAAAAAATCAATAGATTTCTCATTTCCTGGAATGTGGACCTTGGCTATGTATATAACTGCATGTGGTTTCCATAGCCTGAATACTTTGCTGAACTCTGAGTGCCCACATATTTAAGGTGACAGCCCTGTATTTACTCTGTCAAAAGGTTTCAGGTCCAATATTTTGTGTTCACTTAGTAACATCATATTATTGCTAGTGTGATATGATAGATAACTCAAAATGGCATATGGTAAATAGTAATAGTTTTCTTGGGGCATCTGGAAATAGAATTTATAAGGTATATTCTAGAAAGTATAGAAAGGAGATTTTTACACATTATTTTAAAATGAAATGAATTACTTTCAATGCAATTTTCTGAACACTATCTTTTGTTGATGTTTTCTTATAACTGAGTGTAATAATAAAGCAATATATACTTATTAACTAGTAAGGAAAATAAAATGAAACAAAATAATTAAAAGAAACAGGTTTCTGTAGCTTTAAAAACATATTCCTAGAAGGCAATAGAAACAATAAACCCTCTCTGTCTCACTTCAACTTTCAGAGCTAAACCATGCAATATCTAATTTAAATTTTATTTCGAAGTGTTTTCTTGATTGCACATGAACTTTCATAGACAGAAAAAAAAAAACATTTTTTTTTTCTTACATGACTCAGACTGAGAATAACAGTAAAATGTTGGAGATAACCCATTGCTTGAAATCAGGTTATGATTCTAATTCCACTGAAAATTTACCACCATATATAAATCATTTTAGAAAGAATATCAAGTATTAATTATCAAAAAATGGGCTACATAAATCATTTATATAAAACAAATGATCCTCCTATGTGTCATGAATCCCCATAGCCTTCTGATTATGGTAAAAACCAATATATTAAATTCTAAAAGATTTAATTTTCCAGGGAGATTTCTAATGACTTTACAAGATCATTGGAGATTTGTATAAGATTTTATTTTAAGTTAGCAATTAAACTCCCAAATTATATCATCAGCATTCAGCACACCTGTACAGCCAGAATATTTTCCATCCTAGATATGACAAGGGGCAATAGGAGAAGAAATTTCAAATTAAAAAGGCCAGAAGAGCTTAAATGGAGGATACTTATAGCATATTAAATCTTTCCTTACAAAGACTTGCTCTACATTCAAATGTGATTTCCTTTAGCTTGAGATAGATGTTAAAATAACATCTATACAGTTCTCCACAAAAAAAAAAAAAAAAAAGGTTAGTGCTTTTTAACTGCTGAAAACATTGTTTAGCCAAAGAATCTATAGGATTTTAGACCAAATTTTTTTTTTCCTTGGGGCGCTTGGGTGGCTCAGTTGGTTAAGCATTCAACTTCAGCTCAGGTCATGATCTCACAGTTCATGGGTTCAAGCCCCACCTCAGGCTCTGTGCTGACAGCTCAGAGCTTGGAGCCTGCTTCAGATTCTGTGTCTCCCTCTCTCTCTGATCCTCCCCCGCTCGCACTCTGTCTCTCAGAACTAAATAAACATTAAAAATAAATAAATAAATTTTTTCTTAGTTTATTTTTGTTTTTTTCCCTCCTCTCTGTGAATGGTGTATCAATTTTAATTAGATTCTAACACTGTATTACCCTATGTACTTAAGGGCAAATAATTTAAGTTTCTATTGATAATAGGTCCTAGCACAAAATATCTTACTAATATATATATATATGTATATATATATATATATATTAAATAATTAAAATAAATATTTTACTTTATACTAACATTTATATATAATAATGAAAGCAATTATTTTACTTCTTAAAATTTTATATTTTGCTACTTACTCATGAAGACTTAGAAAATATAAGAGATTCCCGTTCTTTTTTGATGATTTCATCTACAGATGTAGCATATGTATTCATCCATTTTATATTAATCTATCATCTTATTTATTTAATTTTATCTGAAAGTGTATTTTCAACTTGGTTGTGTAATACAAGTAACATTATCAGTTAGCAAGTAAAGAATATCATGCTGTCTGTTCCAGACAAAATTTCTTGGTAGAGCCATTCAGCATAAGTTCACTTACAAACATCCAACAAAAAATGGGTATGGTAGAAAGCTTGCTAGTATAATTTAGCAAAATCAATAAAGTAAAAAGAATTTCTGGGGCACCTGGGTGGCTCAGTCGCATAAGCATCTGATTCTTGAGTTTGGCTCAGGTCATGATCTCACCGTTGTGGTGCCAGCCGTGCTATGGCTCGGCGCTGACAGTGTGGAGCCTGCTTGGGATTCTCTCTCTCTACCCCTCCTTCCCTCTCTGTCTCTCTTTTTCCTCTTTCTCCTAAAATAAATTAAATTAAATTAAAATAAAATAAAAATAAATAAAGTAAATAAAGTAAAGTAAAGTAAAATAAAGTAAATAAAATAAATAAATAAAATAACTAAATAAATAAATAAAATAATAAAATAAAATAAAGTAAAATAAATAAATAAAGTATATTTTCTTAGGCTAATCTAGAGGTTATTTGTTCAAATCCTGAGATAATTCTTATGCTTACTTTTTGCCTACTTATAAATTTTACTGTTTTTTAGATTCTTTTTTTCTTACTGAAGACATTCTAGCTAGTTATGATGTTTCACACCTGAACAACAGATATAAGAGGGTCATAAATACAATAATCTAAAGGAAAGCAGTGATAGCAAGGGCCTTATTTATTTTTTATGAGCCATTTTATAATAATTGAGATTGTCCATCCTCATTAAATTAGTAAATAGTAACACGTTAGAAAGCTGAATACATGAAGATTTCTTCAGTAGTTAGTTAATATAAAAGCTTGTTTTTTAACCCATGGAATTCAAACATACAAGTGAGTATTCTGTAGAGTAGTACTCCAAGTCAGCAACTATGTGGGGAAGGGGAAGCCATGGCCACTTCCTATCAAATATCTAATAATTCCATTTCAATTTTAGACTTTGGTAGTATAGCTTTAACCTCCTTTAGCTTTGAAATAGCTTCCTTTTAAATTTATTAATTTATTTTCCATGTATATTTTGAACCATGAAAACTATGAATCAAACACTAAGAATTTCCAACTTGCTATTTTAGTCATATATTCCACCGTTATATGATATTGCCTAATGATGAGCTAAACACATCCTAAACATTGAAGATAGGTTTCTACTTTCCAAGAGTTTAAATTTTGAGGGAGAGACAGACAACAGACAAGTGAATATACAAAGGACATATGACAAGAAAGGTAACAAATTGGGAAAAGTGGAGAGAGTGATGGGAGTTGGGAAGATTTTGAATTTTTATTTACTAATATTTTTTTACAGAGAGAGAGAGAGAGAGAGAAAGGGAGAAAGAGAGTGTATCTGCTTGAACAGGGGAGGAACAGAGGGAGAGAATCTTAAGCAGACTTCGTGCTCATATGGGGCTGAATCCCAATGACCCTGGGATCAAGACCTAGCCAAAATCAAGAGTCAAATCCTCAACTGGCTGAGCTACTCAAAAGACCTTGAACTATTTAAAAAAATCAGGGAAGACTAATTTTAGGAAGAGACTTGGACCACCGAATAAATGAGGAACAGAGCACTGAGCAAAACGAAACTGGAAAGAAAAAGAATTCAGAACAAAAAGTTAAGGGAAGGAAAGAGGTCTTGACCTTAGTGTGTTTGAGAAGCAGAAAGGAGAATAGGCACCTGGTGAGAGAAGACTGAGCAAGGGGATGAGCAAAAATGATGACTGAGAGGTGCACAAGGTTGGAATCAAGCATGGAAGCAAGAGCAAATATATTCAGGAGATAGGATTTTATGTATGTTGTGGTGACCGTAGAATTCGAACAGGGGAGTGACTTGATTTTTTTTAAAGTTCTGATCATGTTAAAGCTTAGTTACCTATTAGTTATCCAAATGAAACACTGGGTAGTAATCCAAAAACTCATTTTGGAGTAGTTTCACAAAACCCCATCTAAGTAGTTTAAATAAAGTTAAATTTGAGTTTCAAAAAAAAAAGAAGAAAAGGAAAGAAAAGGAAAGAAAAGAAAAGAAAAGAAAAGAAAAGAAAAGAAAAGAAAAGAAAAGAAAAGAAAAGAAAAAAGGAAAGAAAAGAAAAAAGAAAAAAAGAAAAGAACACCATATTGGATTAGAGCTGCGTGTTTTACAAATTTTAAATAAACTCATTTACTCTACTCCCAAGTGGTCTTAGATGTCCTGGGAATTCTGACTCTTGTCATTGATATTACAGTCATGTATGGGTTTTCAACACTGTGATTTCATTATTGAGTTTTGCAGCCTTTTAAAGTAATTAATTGTATGTCATTTTCTGAAATAACTATCCTCTTTCTGTACAACCAGGTAGAATTAATTCTATTTATCTGAGAGTGATCTACTTAGAATATTTTATTTCTCTCCTAAGTGAATGTGAAGGACATCTGCTTTCATAGTCCATATTTTTCATTTAGGAATATGATGACGTCTGATTCTCCACAAAAAGAGAAAAACAAAGAAACTATGTTTCTTAATTATAACGAAGAAAATCTGTGATGTGTAGTACACCCTTATTGGGCATTTCCATCCTTTTTCTTTTCAAAATTAATGGCAAGTAAAATTTTGTTAAAATTAAATAAGTACATGATGGAATTCCTTATTATAGTTTATATCTTATACATGCTAATTAGCATGTGAGCATTGTGTTGAAAAGAAAATCTTATGACCCATAAATAAGACTGTGTTCTTTTTGTAGCAAATCTCTATTTATATTGTCAACTCACACACATACACACACACACACACACACACACACACACACACACACACACTTTTCCTAAAGAACAACATTTAGTGTGGAAAACACTGAAAATCAAGTCCAGAGTGATTCTTTGGGATCTTACAAGATAAATGACCTTAGGCATGTCATGTAACCTCTGTGAGGTTTATTTCCACAATGAAGTGATGTGATACAATGAATGCCTGTCCTATTGCAACACACTTAAGAATAAAAGACTAAAATATTTCTGAGAATAGATGCAGGTAATGTGAGAGATAATTTGTTAAATTATTCAATGTATGTTATTGATTATCTACCATATTCTAGTATGTATTTCAGGCATATAATTCTAGAAATGAACAAATGAGACAAAATTTCTGCCCTCACGGTCTTTGTGTTTTAGTGGGAGGAAACAGAAGAAGAAATAAAGAAATATGCCAGATAGTAATTATGTATGAGAAGAGGGAGAGGCAATATAGGACAGTTGGGTGATTCTTCAAATTTAATAGGGTAGTCTGAAAAGCCCTCACAGATAAGACAACATGTGAGCAGAGAACAATTGGAAGCTAAGAGGTAAACCATGGAGAGAGCCCTGAGGCAGGAACCTGCTTCTAATTCAAAGGAACACAGCAGAAACCAGAATTGCTACAGTAAAATGAGTGGGGATATAGGGACAGAAGATGAATCCAGAGTAAAAGCAAGGGTCCAGAAAACATAAGTCTGTTCGACCATTGTGAAGACTTGTAATAGCTCTGAATTAATCAATGATCAGTAGGAAAGATCTGGTTTCACTTTCATTTTAAAAGGATCATTCTGGCATTCATACGGAAATAAAATCCAGGGAGATAAAATGTAAAGGTAGAGAGAACAGATTATTCAAGCCATTATTTCAAGCAGAATCATCATTTTGACTTAGAAAATGATCCTAACAATGAAAGTCAATTCCATTATGCAACAACTACTGTATTAAAACCATATCTTTTTCTACAATAAGCTAAAGCAGTGAAAGGATAGATAAATCCAGTATAGGGAGGATAGAAATAGGTCCAAATATGTGTATACAGTTGAATTTATAAAAAGACACCAAATCAATTCAATAGGGAAAGTTTTTTTTTAACACATTTCTCTGAAACAACTAAATACCTATGTTAAAAAACAAAAACATGATGTTTTTCTCACTCCATATATGACATTTAATTTGAGATGGGTCATAAACCTAAACACAGAACCCAAAATCTTAAAACTTCTAGGAAGAAACCTAGCAGAACTGTAACACAATTCCCTACCTGGACTACACTTTGTTTTGGACTTCCCGTGTGTGTGTGTGTGTGTGTGTGTGTGTGTGTGTGTACGCGCGCATGTGTGTGTTTATTTACTTTTGAGAGAGAGAGAGAGAGTGAGTGGAGGAGGGGCAGAGAGAGAAGGGGACAGAGGATTTGAAGCTGGCTTTGGACTGATAGCACAGAGAACCTGATGTCGGGCTTGAACTTGCGAACCATGATATCATGACCTGAGCCACCCAGGTGCCCTGGGACTGCCTTTTAAATATTTTATTATAATCAGTCTTAGAAGATTAAGGTAGTATCTCCCTCCAGAACAAAAGGCAAGCTTGGGTACAGTCTTGGAAGATAAAGATAGTATCTCCTCTGGAACAAAGATATGCTTACGGATGACTATAATTAAGATAAGGTCTCCCTCCAGAGCACAGAGCTCAGAGCTTACTGCATTTATTAAAGATTTAGGTTGCCTAAGCTCAGAGTTTCTCTTTGGTAACTCCACCCTCTGAACATACAGATATCAATACAGACATCCATCCATATGACTTCATGGAATTTGGGGTCAAAGGTGTTTAACAAAAATATGTGAATGTTCATGCTGTTTATTGTTTCTTGACTAATAAAATCTTTTGTGTCAGACACCTGAGTATTAGATATTGTAATAGCATCCTTGAAACTGTAATGACTTAATTTATTAGCTTGCCAATAGGATAAAACCTCAGATCCTACACAGTTCTTGAAAAGAATATCTTTGTAGCTTCAGAGTAGGGAAAAAATTATTGTTTCTCTGTCAAACAAACAAACAAAACCCTCCACACAAACCATAAAAGAAAAAAAGAATTGATAAATTGGACAATGTTCCAAATGAAGTATTTCTCCTCATCAAAAAATATGTTTAGGAAAATTATTAGACAAGGCACAGGCTGGGAAAAAAATTCACAGAACATAGGGACCAGTATTCAGAGTGCATAAGGAAATCCTAAAAATCATCAAAAAATATATATAAACAACATACTTTTTAAAATTTAAATTCAAGTTAGTTAACATATAGTGCAGTATTGGTTCCAGGAATAGAATTTAGGGATTCATCACTTACATATAACATCCAGTTCTCATCACAACAAGTGCCCTCCTTAATGCCCATCACCCATTTAGCCCATCCCCTCACCAGCCCCTCCTCCAGCAACCCTCAGTTTGTTATCTCTACTTAAGAGTCTCTATGGTTTGCCTCCCTCTTTGTTTTTATCTCATTTTATTTTTTCTTCCCTACCCTTATGTTCATCTGCTTTGCTTCTTAATTTCCACATATGACTAAAATCATGATATTTATCTTTCTCTGACTTATTTTGTTTAGTATAATACACTCTAACTCCTTCCATGTTGTTGCAAGTGGCAAGATTTCAATCTTTCTGATCACAGAATAGTATTGCATTTTGTGTGTGTGTGTGTGTGTGTGTGTGTGTGTGTGTGTGTAAATATATATATATACACACACACCACATCTTCTTTATCTATTCATCAATGGAAATTTGGACTCTTTCCATGTTTTGGCTATTGTTGATAGCACTGCTATAAACACTGGGGTGCCTGTGCCCCTTTGAATCAGCATTTTTGTATCCTTTGTATAAATTCCTAGAGTAGTACAATTGTTGGGTCATAGGGTAGTTTTATTTGTAATTTTTTGAGGAACATCCATACTGTTTTCCAGAGTGGCTGCACCAGTTTGCATTCCCACCAACAAGGCAAGAGAGGTCCCCTTTCTCTGCATCCTCACCAATATCTGTTGTTGCCTGTGTTGTTAATTTTGGCCATTTTGACAGGTGTGAGGTGGTATCTCATTGTAGTTTTGATTTGTATTTCCCTGATGATGAGCAATGTTGAGCGTCTTTCCATTTGTCTGTTAGCCATCTGGATGTCTTCTTTGGAAAAGTGTCTTTTGTGTCTTCTGCCCATTTCTTCACCGGATTATTTGTTTTTTGGGTGTTAAGTTTGATAAGTTCTTTATAAATTTGGGATACTAACTTTTTATCCAATATGTAATTTGCAAATATCTTCTCCCATATGTTAGTTGCCTTTTATTTTTATTGACAGTTTTCTTCCCTGTGCAGAAGCTTTTTATCTTGATTAATCATTCATTTTTCCTTCGGTTTTCCTTACCTCTAGAGACACGTTTAGTAAGAAGTTACTGCAGTCGTGGTCAAAAAGGATTCCTCTAGGATTTTGGTGGTTTCCTGTCTATCAAAACAACCTAATATGTTAAGGCCAATAATTGAATAGCCATATTACAAAATAAAATACACAAATTACCCTAAATAGGGGCACTTGGGGGCACAGTCGATTGATTGTCTGACTTGGGCTCAGGTCATGATCTCGCAGTTTGTGAGTTCAAACACCATGTCAGGCTTTGTGCTGACATCTCAGAGTCTGGAGCCTGCTTCAGATTCTGTGTCTCCCTCTCTCTCTGCCCATCCCCCACTCATGCTTTCTCTCAAAAATAAATAAATGAACATTAAAAAACACAAATTAACAGTAAGTACATGCAGAGCAGCTAATCATCATTAGCCATCAAGGAAATGTTAATTAAACTACAATGAGACTGGCATTTTACAGTCACTATAATGGACAAACCAAACAAAACCTGACAATACCAAGTGCTGAAGAATATACAGAGCAACCACGAGTCTCATACATTGCTGATGGGAATGTAAAGCAGTGCAACCAATTTGAGTAAGTATTCTGGTATTTAAACAAGCATTCCAATCTCATTTATTCAAGACAAACATGAGAATATATGCACAGAAAGACATAATGTTTATAGTATCTATATTCATAATAGCCAAAAGTGGAAGAAAATGTTCATCAACAGAAAATTGAATAAAACATTTTAGTATATACACACAATGAAATACCAGTCAGTAATAAAAGGAATGAACTACTCCTAAAAGGTGATACACTCACCTTTCAGGTTGAACTGTTATAATCTATGTATTTTATTGTGCGTTCATTGCATTTCAATAAAAATACTCATTTATAAAAAATGAGATTACCAAAGAATATTTCTGTAGGATAAATGTTAACACATGGTATAGCCTCACTAAATCTTTTTTTTTTTTTTCAATTGTAATATAAAGAAAATTCAATTAACCCCTGAACAACATAGCTTTGACTGCATGGGCCCACTTATATGTAGATATTTTTTCAATAAATACAGTATGGTCCTGCAAATGTATTTTCTGTTCCTTGTTATTTCCTTAACACTGTCTTTTATCTTGCTTATTCTATTGTGAGAATACAGTATATGATACATATAATGTGCACAATGTGTTAATTGACTATTTGTTATAAGTAAGACTTCCAGGGGCGCCTGGGTGGCGCAGTCGGTTAAGCGTCCGACTTCAGCCAGGTCACGATCTCGCGGTCTGTGAGTTCGAGCCCCGCGTCAGGCTCTGGGCTGATGGCTCAGAGCCTGGAGCCTGTTTCCGATTCTGTGTCTCCCTCTCTCTCTGCCCCTCCCCCGTTCATGCTCTGTCTCTCCTCTGTCCCAAAAATAAATAAACGTTGAAAAAAAATTTTAATTAAAAAAAAAAAAAAAGACTTCCAGTCAATAGTAAGTTGTTAGCAGTTTAGGTTTTTTAGAGAGTCAAAGTGATATATGCAGGCATGCCTGGGTGGTTCAGTCAGTTGAGTGTCCAATTCTTGATTTCAGCTCAGGTCATGATCTCATAGTTCATGGGATTGAGCCCTGTGTCGGGCTCTGCACTAACAGCATGGAGCCTGCTTGGGATTCTCTCTCTTCACCTCTTGTTCCCCTCTACCCTCAAATAAATAAATAAACTTAAAGAAGTTATATATTCATTTTCAATTGTGAGGGGTGTTGATGACCCTAACACCTGAAATGTTCAAGGGTCAACTGGAATATTAAAATAATGTAGGGTTCCTTTTACTTGTATGTTTTGACTAAGGATTTTTTACTTTTCAGAAACAGGAACATATTCAAACTAAATTTGGGATGAAATTAATTAGGGAATATGCAAGGCAGAGAATAGTGTAAATGTTCAGAAGGAACTAAGTAAATGAAATTCAACCTGTATAAAAAACTCTATTTCCCTCTGTGTCTGTCTCTCACTCTGTCTTTCTGTCTCTCTCAAACTCTCTTTCTCTGTCTCTGTCCATCTTTCTCTCTCCTTCCACTCTCGTCTTGTGGTTTCTGCTTATTTTTTTGTCTTTCTCTATCTCTGGCCCTCATGATTTACCTTTTCATAGAATGTAATGGCTGCCCCAAATTGATTAATACCATCAGGTACTAAGTTGATACAATATAATATATTCTATGCTTGCTATCCTGGTTCTTTAAGTACTAACACCGAGCTAAGAGAAACTTATTGGACCATTTTACACTTTAGGATATCATATGTTCACCTTTGGCCCAATCAACTGAGTAAAGAAAAAGAAAAGCTAATGCATTGAGCTGGTCAATAATTTCATCTCCATAGCAATAGAGGGAAGGGTAACCTTTTCTGAGACCTCAGTTTATAATAACAGCAACAGCAATGCAAATAAAGTAACAATAATGATAAACTTATTAGAAGAAGAAGAAGGGGAGGAGGAGGAGGAAGTGGAGGAGGAGGAGGAGGAGGAAGAGGAAGAAGGAGAAGGAGAAGGAATAGAAGAGAAGGAGGAAGAGGAGGAGAAGGAGGGAAAAGAAGAAATTATATTTTACTTATATGTAATTACTTACATGTAATCCTACTTCTTAAATATAAGGTTTGGGCTCATATGTTTGACTGCTTACACAAATAAATGAATGTTGTTCATTCACTTCTAAGGAGTATAGATTCAAAGGGAATATTCTTTGTCATACAAATTTAATTTCTAGCACTTAGTTTCAAATGTATTGGTTAGCAAATTATTTTTAAAAATTGATAAAAGCTAAACCCAATTTTTTTATGGTATACAACAAAATGGTTAAATGAAGATAAGAATCAGGATATACCTTAAGTTCAAACTTAATCATCCAAGATACAAGGAAAGAGGGATATTCACTTACGCGTTGCTTTTTAGTCATTCTAAACTTCTATAGGAGATTTCTCTATTGTTTCTGAAGCAACTGATGTCTGAAATAAAATCTAAAACTATTGATTTTTGAGCTTATAATTTCTCCTCAAGAATAAAAAACAAAACAAACAACAACAACAAACAACTTGTGTTCTTTTGGAGACTAAATATATTTAAGTCATTCTAAATGAATTAAGCGTTGTTTTTTGTGTATACATGAAACAAGAATTTAAACTAAAAATGAGACTACGAATCAAATTGTGATACAAAACAGATAGAAAAATATGATATATCTCCCTGTGTTCAAATGACACATGTGTGCCTCACTTGGCATGATCTACCAATAATCTTCAAAAGCAGTCTATGAGTAAAGTACTAAATCAATACTATAAACCCTGTGACAAGGTGAGTACAGAATTGAAAAGGTGACTTTATAACTTTCAGTTAGCTACACATCTTAGTTAAATATAGAGCCTAACATTTATTAACCTATTTTGTCTCAGTTTTACTTGATCTGAAAGTTTCTATGTAATAGATTTAATTTATATATAAATGTCAACTAATAGGAACTAAATTATTATTTAGGAACAGAAATAGTAATGCTTGATTTAGAAGAAACTTTGGCAGTCTTCTGGTTCAACTACACTTTAAATACTTGAATATTGAATATATTATCTTCGGAGTTTGAATACTTCTGGTATTTGGAAACTCTGGACCTTCTTAACCACTCCACTCTATCTCCAAGATGCTCTGCATTATGTGTGTAGGGCATCAGCAAAACAGGTTCAAAAAATGTACTAATGTTTTCTGAAATAACTCAGAGTGTTGATGTATCAAAAATACTATTAACAGGAATGGAAAAAAAATAGAATTATTTTAGACTTCCATTCACATCTTTCATGTTTCTGAGCTTTCATATTTTGAATATTTATGAGAGATTTGGTTTCATAAAGTGCTAGGGGCCTCTGAGGTTCATAGTGTGGGCCTATTTGCTGTCCCATAATCTTCCATTCTTCATATTAAGTGTTTCTGCCTCCTCTAATCATTCCTTGTATGCCACTGCTACAAATCCATTCAAAACGCTAGCTACTCGCCTCTGAGTATGTGTCGTGTTTTGCCTCTTAAACTGTCATACAACAAAACCGAACACAGAGTTCCATTTGTGGTCTGACAACAGATTGTGGAGTGGGACTACCATTCCCCACCAATTAGTACTAATAATGAAATCTAAGACTGTATCAATTTGGCAACCAGATCTCCTGGTTGGCTCACATTTACTTCACAGTCAGAAAGCTTCCAAATGTATTTATATGTATATACACTGGTCTCTCACATACTGCACTGTACAGATGGATTTTTTGGACACAAGTCTGTTGCTAAATTTATTTCTATTAAACTTCATTTTGCTACATTCAATCCTTTAGCGTATCTTTGACATCTTTTTTGATTGCTGATTCTGTTATGACTTGTAACCAAAAAACCAAAAGAAACCACATTCTGTTATGATATTCTGCTATGACTTGATTCTGCTTGAATCACAAAATTCAACTACCCACACTTTTCCATGTTTATAACCACATATCTACTTTATAAATTGGCTTTACACAAAATTATTGAACATTTAATCAATGGCCTTTGGAGATAAATTTCCATGATTATAAAATTTAAAATTCTCTTTCAATTCTTTTGTCTCTTTTTAGCTAGAATCTAAAATTCCATGTCTATAGCATAGAAGTTAGGACAGAGATACATCCCCAATTCTGTGGCCATGTCCTTCTGCTAAGTAATCCAAGATATTACAAAAGCCTCTTTAACTAGCAAATTAAAACATTGGAAGGAGAAACAAAAGAATGGGATGGAGAACATTATCTTTATAATATAGTTAAAATAAGAAGGTTGGAAGAAAAATATATAAAATAATTTAATTTCAGTTATATTTTGGGTCATGTAGGACTTTGTGGATTATCCTACAGATAAAATAGCATTTAATGCATTTTTAAGGAAAACATGTTTTAATTTTTCTATCACTTGTGGAATAGAACCCTTTTATTTGAAGATTATATTTAAGTACACAATAGTACATATTATGGCGTATTTACATGTCACTACTAGTTCTTAGTTATAGAACTCTTGACAGGTTTTAGCGGTTTTTAGCTTCCTTCTAACTTCTTCATATCAGGATTATTTTCTTGATCTTATGTTCTCTTCTCATACCTGTAGCTTTACAGCTTTTTATTTCCCCTCTAAAAATGTACTTTCAAAATTTGTACCTCCTTTTAAAGCAATGCTGGATTTTCTTTGCATTAACAATCACTTGGGTGCTCAAAGTGACCTTCTCCCATTAGAATATGCTTTGTGTTCTGCATAAATTCTCATGATCTTTTCAGTTTCAGGAATACACCCATGATTTTTATGTTACAATTGGGCTTCATTAGTTGGCTTTTAAAAAAATATTTATAATGATTCTAATTTCCCTCCAGAGAAAGAAATTCTCCCCAGTGGTATGATTCATGTTATACATCCAAGAAAGAGTAGCTGTTTTTTAAATGACCTCATGGCACGTTCGCTCAAAAGTCCAGGAAGTGCCTGTTCTCTCTGGACACTGGGCTAAGATGCTTCCTCCGTGTAGAACCCCCTGAATTGACTGATATTGAAGTCAAGCTCTGTTAAATAGAGCTCTTCCTTTCTATGAAAAGATTTCTCTTTCAGATCTCCTGCTTCCTCTTCTGGGAAAGCTCATTCTCTGATCTGCACTTGAATATGTGTTGACCTATAGGTCTCATAGGTGGACCTACCTCCATTTGCTGTTAGTTTTCTTGTGGTATGATGTTGCTTTTATCACATTTTGAGAAAAAAAGGCCAGCTTTTCATCTTCCTTTTCTCTACTGAATGTGTCAGATCCTAGAAATATTTCCCTGAAGCGGTGTTACTGAGACCTCTGGTGCAACCATCTCATCCTGAATGACCATAGCAAGGAAATGTTTCTTTTTGTCTACAAGAGTTGAACGAAGTTCCTTTAAAAGTACCATGTGAACTTGTTGAAAAATATTATGTCAACTGAGGTACAAGTAAAACAGAGAGTATGCCATAAATACCTACGGTCAGGGTGAGCAACATATGGTCCTATAATTCTGGAGCGACAGCTAGAAACAGTATCCACAGGACATATAGATATATGCTGATAAGATGGTTTCTGTTTAGCGGGAACAACAATATCACCAGAGATTAATATACTGATGATGTCTCGTAAAATCTGTCAATGAAACCATCTCTCCTCTTCAGAACTATTTCCAGAAAACATTTGGAAGAAGCCATTGTATTATATGAAAGATATGTTTCACTTTTTGCTTGTTCACAAAGTAAAATATTTCATTGATGAAGAAACTAGTACAAGTAGCTTGACGAACCTTAGACAAAATAACCCAAAACGCCCTCTGTGTTTCTTTATTTTCTAACTTGGACCTCAGTTCTACTGCTTAAAATTTCTTCCTCTGAATCTACTCTCCTTTACTTCCTTCATCCAATAAGTTACAAGCATTGCCAATTTAATCTCCAAAATGTATCTAATCTATTCCCGCTGCCTTTCTTTTAGCAAATTACCTATATAAATCTGAGAAATAGAAAGAAAACACATTTATGTGAATTAACAATATTATCATAAAATTATGGTACAGCCAACCATTTAAACAAATTTTAAAGTGTGAAAAGGAACAAGAAAAAAATTTACCCACAGCTTGTATCATAAATTGCCAGATGATAAAAAAAAAAAAGTAGCTCTACAAACCTTTATTTTTCTCTTGTCTTTTCTGTCAAGGAGAATTATATTCAGTTGGAATATTCTTTCAAAAGGGAAGTGAAAACTAACCCATATGAGTCATACATAGAATGAATGTACATAGCTTTTCTGAAGGCAATTTTTTCAGGCAATATGTATCTTAACATATGGAATCTGTAGGTAAGATGGGTAATGCTTGGCCATTACCTTCTGAGGAAACTTTACAGTTAAAACATCCTTTCCCTGTATTTGCTATTTCAGTTAATAATGAACATCTTACTCAGTAACTCAAGTCAAAAACTGGGCTACCATCCTCTACTTATCTATTTTCCTCTCCATACCCAACCTAATCTATTTGTTGATTCCACTTTCTAAACATTGTTTTGCACAAGTTTTTCCCTGCTTTCTTTTAGTAGCAATAGCCTTAGTGTTCAGGAAGTGCGATATTGTGATACCTATTTTTTTTTCTTTAATAAGTTGGGTGCCTGGATGGCTCAGTCAGTTAAGCATCCAACTCTTGATCACAGCTCAGGTCATGATCAGTTTGTGAGACTGAGCCCTGCATCAGGCTCTGCACAGATAGCCGGAGCCTGCTTAGCATTCTCTCTCCCTCTCTCCCTGACCCTCCCCTATTCATGGATGTACATGCATGCTTTCTCTCTCTTAACATAAATAAATAAACATTAAAAAAATAAGTATTTATCACATGTCTACTGATGCACCAAGCACTGTTCTAGCGCTGTACACATAGTAATAAGAAAAAATTTTAACAAAGTTCTGCACTCTTAAGAATCTTTTAAAGAGTTTCTTGCCCTCAGCCTTGTATTTTCCTATATACTCTACCTGCTATCGTCAGTTATCATTGCCCACCTTAAAGTCAACTTAGTATGTAGTTCAACAATCCTTTAGGACAGTGGCTATTAGTTATGAGGATTCAAAATAACACTTAAAACTCTATGTTTAAATAAATACAAATAGCCCCTCCCCACACACAGAACAACACTAAGTACAATATTTGGCTTATCCATGTAATGTAAAGTAAAAATGAGGATGATCATGACAGAACTACAAGGTGCTCCTTATTAATATCTCCAAATTCATTTACTGCAAGGATTCTACAAACACACCATGGTTAAAGTTCTCTAGAAATATCATAAGTTGTTTTCAGGTTCTTTATATCTGCCACATAATTGTCTACCACAATATTCCTCACTAACTCCCAATGCACTATCGTTGTGTTTCTAAAGCTCTCTAGGCACACGTTAATACAGAATATACTATGATTCAATATAAATTTTATTTATGTAAGTCTCATTTAAAAATTTATAAGGTCTTTGAGTGGAGGAATACAGTCATCTTCACCAGCACGTGAGCCATTCCTGAGCCAGTGCAAGCCTATATTAAATAGATGTATAATAAATTTTGGTTTAAGAAATGAATTAGTGAGTAAATTCAACCAGTACACTCTTACTCTATATTTCTTTTGTTCTAGTAATCTGACACCTCTTATTACATTTTTCAAGCTTATTGGGGTCCGTTTATTGGGATAAATCATTTACAAACATACTATCTTTCAATGGTTAATTCTGATTCCTAAGCACAAAACATCATGTTGAATAAACACTTCTTCAGTTCTTGTGGTGGCAATAGATATGACTATGAAAAACATTCAGATTGGGAAGTAGCGATAGTCATCGTTTTTGCTAATTTACAAGAAGTTGTGGAATCGGAGTCAAAATTTTCTTTTTGCATATATCAGAGATATATGTCTTACTAGATATCACAATATTAGAAAAGCAATTCACAGCACTTAATAACCTCCTGCTCACAGTAAAAGCTCAAAAATTCTGAGTTACATGATAAAATCTTGAAGAAATTAGAGAAATAAAATTACTTACAGTTTATTTTGGTTATTGTATCTTGAATGAGGGACTCATCTTTGAGGTGAACTCTCTCATACAGTTATTCCAAGTCTGTCTATTCAGATTTTTGCCTCGTATTACCCAAATCTTATTTAGAAATTCCATTTATAAAATGTACTTAAGATGACTTTCCATTAAAACACTATACATCTCATTTAAGGATATCTTAATTAAATATGTTGTAAATATTTCACGTTGTTAAGAAAGTGGTTTCTATTTTAGCGATTTCAAGTTGCTAAGTGTGGTCAGGGCAGTTTAACTGAAAGCTGTTGCTTATATAAATAATCACCACTGAAACTCAATTCATGCTGTATAGTTACATAAAATAACTTTTCCTTAGGAAAAAATAATGTCTATAGAAAATGAAACAGGTGTGAATTAAAAAAAAACTAATCATCAGGATTGTATTATATCAACATAAACATGTGTGGTTTCTCTCTCAATAAATAAATATTGAAGGGAATGTGATGAGTAATTACTGCACCATGATTCGTTAAACACACAAGTTTGTGATGACGGTTTCAAATTCCGGTTGTTTTTAAAGACTTAGCAAACTAAGTCTGTAATAAGAGCATGGTGATAACTGATACTTTTGGTTCAGTTATATGCATATGGGATTTGTCTGAGTTATAGATAATCATGGAGAGAATTAACTTTCATTCATTAAGTTATGAAGTGATAGCATAAAACACAGAAACTAACTCTACTCTTTGAGAAGGGTGAGGCTGTTCCTTTTTGGAGGCATATTAATTCATACAATCCACAAGGGGCCCATGTAGCCAGTGAAATATAATCAGTACAGTTAAAATAGGATAGCTTGATCCATTACAACCTCCCTTCACTCTATTCTAATAATTACCTGAGGTGTTTGGGGGTTGGTACTACATATGGAAATAATTCTCTACCAGTTTCTTGTTCTATGTGATGTGCTACAAAACCCATCAGAATAAAATCATAGCAAAATTTAATGTAAAAGCCATGTAGGGGAAAGTATTTTTTAGTAATAAATAAAAAGAGATGAGTGTGTGTGTGTGTGTGTGTGTGTGTGTGTGTGTGTGTGTGAATGAAACCTGATAAAATTATGGCCATATACAGATAACTAAATGTTTATATTTGTTATGTGTAAAGGTGATATAGGAAGGCAGCAAGCAATATCGTGTTTTCAAAATACCTATAATTGGGGTGCCTGAGTGGCTCAGTTGGTTGAGCATCTGACTCTTGATTTCGGCTCAGGTCATGATCTCACGATCGTGGAATCAAGTTCCACATAGGGCTCTGTGATGACCATGTGTAGCCTGCTTACGATTCACTCTGTCTCCCTTCTCTCTGCCCCTCCTCTTCTCATATTCTCTCTGTCTCTCTCAAAATAACTAAATAAACTTAAAAATAAAAAATAAATAAATAAAAATACCTATAATTGATGTTTCTATGCCTCAGTTTAATTTTATGTTCTCAGATCAGTAAAATAGTTCTGATTATTGAAGACTTATGTTGGGAGAAAGGCATAAAAAGAGTCTTTCTCAGGGTACCTGGGTGGCTCAGTGGGTAAAGCGCCTGACTTCATTCAGCTTAGGTCATGATCTTCTGGTTTATGAGTTCGAGCCCTATATTGGCCTCACTGCTGTTAGTGCAAAGCCCGCTTCAGATCCCCTGTTCCCCTCTCTCTCTCTGCCCCTCCTCTGCTTGTATTTTTTTTCTCTCTCTCTCCCTCCAAAATAAACATTAAAAAATTTTTTAAAACAGTCTTTCTAAAATTTGAGAGTCAAGTTTTAGAGTTAAGATTAAAGATCTTAGAGTTAAGATCTTCAAGTTAAGATTGAAATGTATTACATTTCTAATATAAAACACAAAGAATAGGTTTCCATAGTCCTGATGAAAGTTTTCATGGCTATAGTTAAATATTGGGTGTCCCTCCTGCCATTTTCTGCTCCTAGCTTTGTCTCTACTGTTTTACATGTAAAATCTTTCCATTGCATTTCATTATACAATTAAGGAAATGATAGCAACTGAAATCACATTTTTATTGTTAGGCGTTTCCATTTTAAGATACTGAAACTGACTTCATTCAAACATCTCTGTAAAGGAAATTTATAATTCTTTCTCTATATTTTGATGTCCACGGTAACTTGCATTAACAAATGAAACATAATTAAAGACTTTGTAAAATTTAATATGAACTTAGAATTAACTGATTCAATATAATAAAGCTTGTCAATAAAAGTAATTGGTAGTAAAACAACCCACAGATCTAACATATTGAGTCAAATGGGCAAGCTATGCATGTGTATGTGTTTTGCTTAGGTCATCATTTAATAATTGTACCCTATTAAAGACAGTCTGATATTAGCCATGAACGTAAGCTTTCTATACTAGTGGTTAGTTTGATAGTTTCACTTCTCACAATGAGAGGGAGAGAAAGAAAATATACAGAAACTGAATTCCAGCTTGGATCCCATATTTATCTTTATTAGGTGATTGTCTATTAAAGGCTATGCAAAAAATGAAAAGATAAAGATAAGGAAACATTGAAAGGTACAAATTATAAAATGAATGACATGAGACCTTGAGAAAGCTTTCAAAGTCAAAAACAAGGTTAATTTTAATTCAGAAAATGAGAAATTCGAGGTAAACCTGTTAAGAGATTATGCTGCAAATTTAAGTAATTGGAGAAAGCACAGAAAGATGAAAATGGGAAATTCTCTCAGGCAGCATAACTTCTGTACTATTATTTTTTTTTTCATCAAAGTAAGGTAATAGTGGTGTGATATTTACCAGATTTGTACTGGAATGACGCAATTTTATGAAAAAAATCAGATCGGTAAAAAAAAATTCCATTTTATATAATATGTCCTCCTTTTGCTTTCCTACCACTCTTTCTCTCTATGTTGAACACCTTTTTCCCCATTATTTTTCCTTTGAACTTCTCCAATGTTATCCTGATGGCTTACTTCACTTGCATAATCTCCACTTAACCTTTAATACTGCACATCCCAAATGAAATCAACATCACTCAATTTGTCCAAGAGAACAAAGGGAAGATGGAGCAGAAAACATGCTGAGGAAATGTGTGTTAAGAATATGATAATTGAACAGATGTTAAACTACATCAGAAAAGTTCAAAATGTATTAATAAATCAACCAAACAGAAATCATCTAGACAGAAAGTTAAAAGGTGTTGTTTCTACCAGGTAAACATGCTTTTCCCCCTCATTTTTCATTCCTACTCTTACACATAATCAGCTCCTCAAAATATTGTATGAATTTCTTAAGTGATAGATACAAAAAATAAAATCCAATCTCTGCTAATATCTAAAGTGATAAACACCAGGAAAAAAAAAATCAACAAAGTTTTTTTTAGAAGAGCAGTGATTCCTAAGCCCATGTAATCAGTGATTATGATCAACAAAGTTTGCACCAATTGTTCAATATTCATACATTTCCATACTGATTGTGGCACACATTTGCATAGTGTGGGCACAGTGACAGTTAATGGGGCCTGGAAGAATTGCTAGCAGTGGTCACTAAGTAGCACAGATGAGTGAATGCGTGTGCTAGTTCCACACGCTGTCGTAAGGGAGTTCAACTTCCCGGGGCCAGTGAAGCAGGTGACAAAACAGGCAGCATTTTTGTAAGCATTTGCAATAGTCACAAAGTCTTCCTGAGACCAGTCGTTGTGGGAGGCACTGATATAACGTACGTACCATCTACAGGACAGGTGGCAGGGCGCCTGGCTGCCCTCTGGCTGCACAAAGTGCTGGAAGCTGGGAAATTCAGAGGATAAGTATTTATGACACAATTCACAATTCCTTTTCTCAGATCAGAGACCAGAGAAGGGCATGCTTTACCTAGCGATGTTACTTCATACAATTTTGAAAAATCAGCAAGTAATTTAGAAATGATTAGGAGCATTTGACGAGTGATTTCCACTGTAAGCTGAACCTTTGATCATCAGGTTTCTGATGTATGTAGTTGAGTTTTTAAAGGCGTGTTGTCTAATACAGAAGGTACTGATAACATACGGTGATTTGAATTCCAATTTAAATTGATTAAGGTTAAATAAAATTAAAATTCATTTCCAAAGACACACTAGTTAAATTTCAAATGTTCAATAGTCACACGTGGTTAGTGGCTACCATATTGTACAGTACAAAAACATTTATATCATTGCAAATAGTTCTCTTAGCAATTATTTAAATATTAAAATGGAACTATATTGCATTTGTATGTAATAATATGTATTAATTTATAGTACTGTTCCAATTGCTAAAAATCTAATATACCTTTGTTATATAATTAGCAAATCATTGTTAGGTGATAGTACTAATTCACAGTAAAGAATTGTCTTATATATATTTAAAACAATAATATGAAGAAAGCATTTTCAAAGTTGTTTTGTTATGCTGTATGCATGTAACTATAAAATATCTCTATTCATTACCAGAACTCAGAGTCTATCAAATCATACTTTGGAAATGTTAGCAACTCTCTCTGAAAAACCTAAGTCCTCACAAGCTCAAAACCTTTCCTTTTCACCATTCAAATTATAGCCTCTGCATTAAAAAGCTGTTGGCCTTCATGACGGTCTGAACGCACACAAATGTTTTTTTAGTTATTTCCACATGATAAAAGCCAGTTGAAGTAGAATGTTTTAGCCCTAACTAAAAGGCTGCATAGCTTTATTAGAGAGAAATGCAGCATCTGAGATCTTTTTCCTACTTTACTGCTATAGATTTGTGTTCTAGCTCCCATTTATAAGCTTTATAATATACAAGTATTATTTGAGCATTAATGATTATCTTGCATACATAGTAATAAGTGACAACATATTTCCTAAAATCCTATCATACATTTTTGATATCATAACAATAATCTATTGTATCTCATAGTGAGAACAATAATTATCCAGATATCTAGACTTTCATTTCCATAAAGATTATTCTTTGAAGCAATGTTGATTACAATACTTGTCCTTTTTAGAGCTTAAAGGTATGTTTGTTTTTTATTTTCCTGTGTTCAACACAAAGGATAATAATTCAATATTTCACAAGTTAATATCTGAATATGATATTTTTAAATCATGTTTTTAAAAACTATGCTTTATTTTTTATCAAATTCTAATTTGGAAAATTTTCATTTTCCCAAGTATTTTTAAAATGTTTTCTTAATTCAATTGATACCTACTCTAGGCTATATATCTTATGAACCATTTTTACAGAGTGTTTCAAAGTCAAAATCACCAGGGATACAGCTAATAATGAATTACTTGTTGGAGAGATCATCTAGAAGGAGAAATATCCATTCCCTTTTATGTTCTGTCTCTCCCTCCACCTTGATTTTCACCTTTATTAGTTTTGCACTGAAAGATTAGCAGGGCAAAAATGGAGACAGAATTCTAACTATATTTTGCCACCTATATCAGAATTTCAATTTGGTGGGAAATGTTAGTAGCAAAATATGCAATATTTTATATGCTTCCATGTGCCAGGCCCTGTCAACTTTACATATATTGTATGGAATTCTCACAAAGACACTGTAAAATAGCTTCATCCCAGCTATATATATTAGAACACTGAAGCTCAGAAAAAGATGTAAAGTAACGTAACCAAGTTGACACAGCAAGTAAAGAAGAACAGAAATATTATTCCAAAGCCTGTTGTCCATACAGAGGGAATCTTCAACACGCGTCTACAAATTGCATTGTTAATACAAAATTATTCAAACACATTTGAAATGATGATCTTATTAGTTCACAGATAGCTATTTTTTATCATCTGAAAACCCAGCAGATTGTGGTATAAAAAAGATACATAAGAGCAAATTACTATATTAGAGGAGCCTATAGCGTAGTAATAGGAAGTTAAATAGGACACTTCCTGACTGAGTTTAGGCTGAAAGCATGAGGATGTTGCATTCTGTATTTTAAAAAAGACTGCTTTTCAAAATGCTCTAATGGAGGTAGCTGAGATTCAGTCTTAAACCCCTTACTTATATTGAATCTACAGACGGGATAAATGCCGGAAAAGGGGATTTGTAAGGAGGATTTCTTTGCAGAAAGTCTCTGTGACTCCGCTTCACCAAGTGGGAGAGAAGATAAACATTGTTTCTCCACCTCATGCTCAAAGAGAAAGGTCTTAAGGAGATTAGTGGTTTTAGTACTTGCCCCGCTCAGTGTGAGGAAGCAGAGGTGACACAGGGCAGACTGGTTCCTAATTTTTGCTGGAGAAATCAAAGGGCAAGGTGGGCTGCTAGTTCAATGTTGAGAGATGAGTCAGGGGGAAGTGGCCAATGGGATCTGCTTGTACCTCAAGCCGCGGTTGCATCAAAGGTTTTGTGAATGTGCATCCACCAGAGATGTGCCACACTTAAGAATACCCCAGCATGGGTTCCCTTTAGGAACTGTGAAATAGGACTATAACTAAGATGGTTATACAACTATCAGAAGCATAAGTCAATTACAACATTTCTAGGCCCTGTGGAAGCAACCAGTGGAATTAAGAGGGCGTTGCCAAAGGATGCAGTTAAGACAACTCCAGTAATGATGTATCCCCATACACAGGAAAGTGCCACTTAAGACAAATTCAGCTTTAACTATCTATAGGACCCAGCAATTGTGAAACTGTTGATAAAGCAAAATATTTACTATTTCTCTCACTTCTCTTTTCCAGCTTCAACTTTGGAGAAATAAAACAGTTAAGTTTTAGAGGTGAATAACACAAAAAACAGTCAGTAACTATTTCCCTTTTCTGGGCATCATATAGCTATATTCAGCCTTTTTTACATGAGAGGAGAAAGAAAAACTCTAATTCTGAATAAAGTTGGGCACACTATTACGGATGACTGAATATTCCAAGTAGGGGGTTCAAATTGTTATTTGTAACTTAGTGCTTATTTTTATTAATATTTACTAAACCTAGGATTTTTGTTTAATGGTGGGGGAAAAACAAGGAGTTCCTGAGTTTCCCAGAAGTAGTGGGTAAATATCCCACAGTAAATGTTTTAAAGGGATATTGGAAGACAAAAGTGAAATCACTTCGTGGTTGAATTCCATGAGTCACGTTTGTTCAAAATATGTTACAATACAGTTGGGTGAAAAAATGGAGTATGAATGTCTAATATGTTATATTACATATTTCAGTATTATAAACTTCTAAAATAATATTAGGTTATAAAAGAGGTTATAAAAACATAGAAATCATCCCTATCCTCTAAGAGTTTATTATCTGGTTTTGTTTCTTTGTTTTTCCCTGGCATGTGAACCAACCCATTTCAAATCATGCTGCCAAACAAATTTTCATTGTTTTGAAACAGCTCTTCTCTGCAAATATTTTCATGTTTCTGCCTGGTCAAGACTGAATGATTAAATCATGAGCATAATTTGTAAGTTTAGAGATCGGTTTTGCTCTGGAGTCATTTGCTAACTAACATTTCAGGATAGAGACATTTTCTATCTTCTTCAGAGAGGATTTGTTTATATTCCAGAGCAAAGCAAATCTCTCAGTTCTCTCTCTCTCTCTCTCTCTCTCTCTCTCTCTCTCTCTCTCTCTGGAAGGGAGGAAGAGTAGATATGCCAGCCACCCTGTATATGCTCTGAGTCTCCTTATTTTGTGATTCCTCTCCAGCACTACAATTCCTACTGCACATACAGGTGACATCTGGGTCTCATTGTCTGGGCCCTTGGAAAACTGGATCATGGGGATCCAGTGCTGATAAGATTGATCTATGAGGAAACACAAAATCTGTTCTCTGATGCAATGGTCTGAGTTTCCTACGTGTATATGTGTGTAAAAGTATGTGTGTGAGAGTGTGTGTGTGTTTGAGAAAGAGACAAAGAGGGAAAGAGAGAAAGAGAAATGTCAGGCTAACTGGTTAGCCTGAAAATAGGATAACATCTCAAACCCTTCACAGCTTTGGACTTAATACTCTTACTCTAAAATTTATAGCTATTTCTTGAAGTCAGTTTTCCAGGAACACCTAACTAAGCATTTATTTTGATTCTATCTGTTATAAACCTGAAACCATTTAATCTGTTATATTCACTCCCCCAGTCTTCAAACTACTTTTCACTTTCCTATAATCTCCACCCACGCCTGTCTCCAACTGTGCTAGTCCCAGTGTGCTGTAGGTGCTCCCTATACCTACCATCTGTGGAAAAGATGAACAGTTCAGAATGGTGGCTGTCCTTTTAAGGGATCAACATATAACCTTGAGTGTTGCATGAGAAAAGAGAAGTAGATAAGATTTTGTTCTAAAGGAGGTGAGGTGGATAAAGAGTTGACTACACATATCACAATTTAAGCTTTATTTTAAGTACTGGCTATTGTTCCCATATCTTACATCGTCTCTTGATGGTTATCCATCTATCCAAACTAGAAAAAACAAATCTAAACACAATTGCCTCGGTGAGCAAATGTATAGCACTCCTCCAACTTGGTCTACCTCTTAATTTTAATCATTATTATTTTTTATTCTGTATTCTTGAGACTATATCTTTCCCACAGCTGCAGAAATGACCCACTGATCAACACTGTTCCATGTTATCTGTGGAGCAAAATTTTGCTTTCTATACTCCTCACTGAAAGAGATCGGAAGCTATGAAACAATTCAACGTGGAGCAAATGCCTGACATATGATCTTTCCTACTCCATTTACATACACCCATCTGTGTCTCTTAAGCCACAATAAGTATTAATGTAGATTTTCCAGATGCTTACAGTGGATGAAAGGTTAGTGAAGCAGCAAAGCAGAAGGCACTGTAAGCTGATTCCTCCCTAGGCAACAGCCTCAGGATTCCTTTGCCTTGGTATTTTCATGAGGTGGGAGTGGGGGTGGTGAATACAATAAAGAAAAAGTAATTTGAGAAATAAGAAAGAAAAAAAAATCCTACCTGTCTGTGATCAACATGGATTCTATACATATAGAGCTGTTCTTTTTTTTTTTCAATTTTATGTTTTTCCTGTTTAAAAAAAAAAATACTTCTATAATTTCTAGGTGTTAATTGTGCGATTTTATTCTGAAAAATAAAATATTCTACTCATACCCCCCCCCCCCCATGCCCTTAGACAAATACAATGAGTCTGATATGTCCCTTGTACATGGCTTTCCACACTTCCAATATGGCAGGTCAATCCTGTAATGCTTCCTTCCTTCTACACAGTGGATGTGAGTCATAGCACAGAGTTCAGTCTAGGACCAAGTTGAGAATGTCAAAAAGTAGTTTATGTTGTTCTAGAAAAAGAAATGATTTCAAAATATTATTCTGTCATACGAATGCAGTTCTGTCTTTAACAGCTTTCAGTGCCCATGATTTTCAAAAAAAGAGACTGGATATCTTGAAAATCACTGCTGGCTAAAGTTAAGGAAGCTTAAAGCAGTTACCATTATCCTTGCCCTAGTATGAGATGGACTAACTCAATGTTCACTTGGATTAGGTTTTTGGGTGGATTAGGAGAGAAGATAAAGTACAAACACCAAACTGAGTTATTTGCAATTGAATTCACAAGTAAATTATCCTCTTTTATATCTTTTAAATTCAAATTCTGGAAATGAGTCATCAGGCAATACAAACCTAGACTTTACTTGCAAAGATATAGTTTAGGAACTCTTGTAAAACACATATAAGTAACTGATATGTAAATATCAATAAATGCACACTTTATTTGGTAACAATTGAAGTGAATTAAAGTTTTTTTGGTAAGGAAATTTTAGTGAAGATATGCTCTCAGCAATTGTCAACAGAAAAATGCATGTGTTTTAATATTTTACCATTCAATCCCACATTTATATAATTTTTAAGTAGTATCTATAGTTTTAAACAGAATGGTTTGGGAATTCATTTTTTAAAAGGCATATTTAGGGGCACCTGTCTCGCTCAGTTGGTTGAGCCTCCAACTTCAGCTCAGGTCACGATCTCATGGTTCATGAGTTTGAGCCCCACATTGGGCTCACAGGGGTCAGCACAGAGCCTGGTTTGGATCCTCTGCCCCCCTCTTTCTGTCCCTCCCCCCACTTGTACTCTCCCAATAATAAATAAATATTTTTTTTAAAAATAAATAAATAAAAAGCATATTTATATTGCCTTTTGCTCTTCAGTTCCTATTCTGTTCCTTTTCTTTATATCACTATAACTGCATTAGGGAAAATATCTCTTTCTAATTAGATTTTCTAATTATCACATGGCATATTACTTCCCTCACTTTCATTTGGATATTTAAATGAAACTGTTAGTATCTATGCAAAATGACAAAAACAGCTTGTGAATTTTACCTCAAATATCTTCGTTTATTAATAGTAAAGTATACAAGTAAACTAGAAGATTTATCTGCCAGGAAACTTAAGAAAAAAAATATTTGAGAAGATTTAATTACGCAGAAGTTGGGCTGTGTATGTATGTATTTTACTGTCTGTCTATTTTTTTGCGAGAGAGAGACAGAGAGACAGAGAGACAGAGCATGAGCAGGGATGTAGAGAGAAAGAGGGAGACACAACTCAAAGCAGGCCTCAGGATCTGAGCTGTCAGTGCAGACCCTATGGGGGGGGCTCAAACTCACAAACCAGGAGATCATGACCTGAGCCATCCAGGTGCCCTTGTTTATACTTACTTTAAAAGTGAATGATACAAGTTAAAGTGTGGAGGATTGCTGCTGTTGCCTGTATTTGTAAAAAAAAAAATAAATAAATAAAGGACCAGAGAAACTGATAGACACAGAGACGGGATTAAACAATGTTCTATTCTATGATTCAGTTTTCATATCTAAAACATTTAGACTGTCTTACTTGAACACTAAAATTCCTACAAGATATGGGAATCTCTATACTTAGAATATATCTTGATTACACTTGCCTTGAGTCATCATTATAAAACATAGATAGAATATTTTCCTGATCAGACACCAATGTTACATTATTTTCATTATAAATCAGTGTTCAAGATGAATGTTGAAAGACATTTCTCCAGGATGCTGCTGAGGGTGCAAGTTACAATACGAAGCAGTAAGGATAAGAGAGATACTAAAGTCTCACCAACTGAATTCTCAAGGACTCAGCTTTAAATCCCAGTTCTGAGCCTCAGTGCTGAGTCATAAGAGGATTAAAACAAAGTTCAGAAGCAAAATGCTAAACACGGCAATCAACACTTAAGTGCTTTAAAAAAAAAGAAAAAAAGGAGGGAAGGGGTAAAAGAACAGTCTTATTTCTCTCTTCTTCTGTTTCTCAGCCTCTGCACATTATGACTTACTTTTCCCCCTAAATTCATGCTCAGTGATCACCCACAACTACAGCTCTTAGAGTAATGTGTTTATTTTTCTCTCCTCATTAGCATCTGCTTTAAAAAATAAATCAACTGAAAGCAAGATTTCTAGCCTGATGATAACTTCTTCTGTCTGGCCACTATATCCATATTTTAAACCTGTCTATATTCTCAAGATCTGGAATTTTTATTAAGTAACCATTACACTGTAGACATTGAACACCTTTGGAATGAGGAAGAGACAGAGACTGGGAAAATGATTTAATCCCCAGATTGAGGTTCTCATGGGTTGTTACGTAATCTATTTCTCAAGGATATTTCTTAAAACAAAATCAACACTATGATGTGTCATATTATTACTCTAAAATTTTTATTTAACATTTTATTCAAATTTATTTTCCTACATTTTCATGTATTTTTGAAAGCATATTTATTATAAATTAGTGCCAAAAGTTAATTTAGTGCTGTAATTTTATTATAAATATCTTTTTGCTATAATTTAATTAACAAATGTTTACACTTTGCTGAAGACTTAAGTTGTTTGTTTTTTCTTTTGACTATCACACATAATGTTGCCACAAATATTTTTGCAAATAGTATCTGATTATGCCCTTAGTATGTAGCCACAGGAAAAAAAAAATCGAAGTAAAGGTCATAGATGTTTCTAAACCTCTATACAAACATTGTCAACTTTCTCTCTGAAATTTATACACTAATACAGTCACCCATAGATCAGGAAAAGTGGTTTTACCACTCAATCTTCCACCACATATATATTCCAACACATAATATATTACATTTGCTTTTCTTAATGCAAGTGAAGCACAAATCTTAAATAACTCTACAAGACTTTTCATTTCTTCTTTTAAGTAATTTGTTGTGTTTTGCCTTTATTTTCACCAGAGAATTTCCCCTGCTTTATTGGTATCCATGAGATCATTTTATTAGAGATCATATACTTCTATTTATGTATATTGTAAATATTTATTTCTAATTTTTAATTGGCATTCTAGATTAATTTTAACATTTTGTGCTTAATATTCAGACAGGTGAAATGTATACTTAGGCAAACATTTCATGCCATTCTGTGCCTTTCTTCTGTGTCTTTGCCTTGTATTGATATTTCAGCCTGAAACTGCAAAACAAATACTAGTAGCAAATTAAATTCAGTTTGTCTTGGTCAACACAAATTTAGCGATCCTATCTTCACTATTAAAATTCAAAGATAAGATACAAATTTATTTCCTTCCAACTTGAAATTGTTTGCTTCTTAAGTTTATAACCAAAAATGTTTTAAGTGCCAAGGTTAGCTTTAGATAATACAGACGTAACTTCTTATGCAATTCCTCACTTCTCCTCAAAATCCTTCTAGACCTTTTGTCCTAAAATGATCCCCATGACTTTTTTTATTTTTTTAATTTTTTTTTCAACGTTTATTTATTTTTTTTGGGACAGAGAGAGACAGAGCATGAACGGGGGAGGGGCAGAGAGAGAGGGAGACACAGAATCAGAAACAGGCTCCAGAGCCTGACGTGGGGCTCGAACTCACGGACCGCGAGATCGTGACCTGGCTGAAGTCTGACGCTTAACCGACTGCGCCACCCAGGCGCCCCCCCCCCATGACTTTTTTTAAAGAATTTATTACTTTGGAGAAGTTTTAGATTCTCTGCAAAATTGAGAGAAAGGTAAAGAGATTTCCTATATACCCTGGCTCCCACACATGCCTACATGTCACCGTCATCCCTACCACAGTGCTATGTTTATTACAATTATGAACCCACATTGATAGATCATTAATCATTCAGAGTCCTTAGTTTACATTATAGTTCACTTTTGGTGTTGTACATTTTAAGGGTTTGGACAAATGTATAATGGCATGTATCTATCCATCATGAAATCATACAGAGTATTTTCACTGTGTTAAAAATCTTCTGAGTTCTACCTATTCATCCCTCTTCAGCCTTCTCCCCAAATTTCCTGTCAACCACTGATCTTTTTATTGTCATAGAATATTGCCCAGCATACCATATAATTGGAATCACATAGGATGTAGTCTTTTCAGATCATCTTCTTTCACTTACTAGTGTGCATTTAAGGTGCCTTTTCATTTCTTTTTAGCACTAAATAATATTTCATTGTCCGGATGTACTACAGTTTATTTTACCAATAAAAGGACAGCTAGGCTGCCTCCAAGTTTTGACAATTATGAATAAGATAGAAACAAACTGCCATGTGCAGGTTTTTGTGTAGACAGGTTTTCAACTCTTTTGGGTAATTACCAAGAAGCACCATTACTGGACTGTGAGGTAAGAATATGTTTGGCTTTGTAAGAGAATGCCACACTATCTTCCAAAGTGGGTTTTCCATTTTGCATTCCCACCATCAATAAATGAGAGTTCCTGTTGTTCACATCTTAGCCAGCATTTGATGTCAGTGTTCCAGATTTGGCTGTTCTAATAGGTGTGAAACTGTATCTCATTATTATTTTTTTCATTATTATTTAAAATGCATTTCCCTGATGACATATGTCGTAGACATCTTTTCATCTATGTCTTATGCTATCTACATATGTTCTTTGGTGAAGTATTTGTTATGTGATTGTATTTTCTCATTTGTTTTAGAATATGTTATGCTTTTTTTTCCACGCTTTTTGTTATTGGTTGCCTTAGAGTTTGCGATATACTTTTACAATTAATTCAAGTCCACTTTCATACAACACTACAGAGATTCATGGGTAGTATGATTAGCTTATACAACAAAATAACCCTACTTTTCCGCCTCCCCATCTTTCCCCTTTCTATCTCTCCTTCCTTCCATACCATATATCGCTGCTGTCATTCATTTCACTTAGATATAAGCACACATATATACATATACAGATATATAGACACAAAAATATAAACATAAGGTACATAATTGAATATATTGTTACTATTATTTTGAACAAACTGTTATCTGTCAATTAAGACTAAGAAACAAATGTTTTTATTTTACCTTCACTTAATCTTTTTTCCATGCTATTCCTTTCTTTATGGTGATCTGAATTTCTGACCTATATTATTTTCCTTCCCTCCGAAGAACTGCATTTAACATTTCTCTCAAGGCAGGTCTACTGGCAAAAAATTCCCTCAATTTTTGTATGTCTGAGAAAATCTTTATTTCCATTTCACCTTAAAGGATAATTTCAGAGTACAGAATTCTAGCTTGGTGCTTTTATTCTCACAACACTTAAATATTTCACTCCACCTTTTCTTGCTTGCATGATTTCTGGGAAGTCAGATGTAATTCTTATCTTTGTTTCTCTATAAATAACTTGTGTTTTTTACCCCCTGTGGCTTCTTTCAAGAGTTGTTCTTCCTTTCTGATTTCCTGTCTTCATGCCTTTCTTTTTTCCTATTTCTGTAGTTTGAAAGTGATATGTGTAGATGTAGGTTTTGTGTGTTTCTTTCTTTCTTTCTTTTTTTTCTTATTATTATCCTGCTTGATGTTTGCTCAGTTTCTCTGATCTGTGGATTGGTGTCTGATATTAATTTGGTGAAATTCTCAGTCATTAGTGTTTCAAATACTTCTGTCCTTTCTTTTTTGTCCCCTTCTGTTATTCCCATTATGTGTGTTACACCTTTCATAATTGTACCACAGTTCTTGGATATTCTTTTTATTTTGTTTTGTTTTGTCTTCTTTGCTTTTTACTTTGGGAGGTCTCTACTGATATTTTCTCAAGCTCAGAGATTCTTTCTTCAGTCATATTCAGTCCAAATAAGCCCGTCAAGGCATGCTTCATTTCTGTCAGAGTGATTTTGATCACCAGCGTTTGCTTTTTATCTTTTTCTTACAATTTCTAAATCTCTGCTTACATATTTCATCTGTTCTTGGATGCTGTTTTTTTTTTTCTCCAATTAGATCACTTAAAGATATTAATCAAAGTTGTTTTAAACACCCAGTCTATATTTCTAACATTCCTGTGATGTTTGGTTCTGATTCCAGCTCTGTCTCTTCAAATTGTTTGTTTGTTTGTTTGTTTGCTTGTTTTTGTGACTTGGCATGCTCTGTAAGTTTTGACTTGATAGCTAGACATGATATACGAGGTAAAAGAACTGCTGTTAACAGGCCTTTAGTAATATGGTGGTGACATGTGGAAAAGTGGAGACGTTCTATCTTCTATGATTATGTCTCAGTATTTTAGGGAGTTTATGACCCTGGACTGAGAACTTTACAAATGTTCCTCAGTTGTTTGATTTTCTCCCCACTTACATGGGACAGGATGGCTAGAGTGGGCTGGAGTTGGGTATTTCTCTTCCCACATGTGAATTAGGCAGTGATAATACCCCAGTAAGTGAGGCTTTGGTTAACTAAGTGACGGCAGGTCTTGTTAAGAAGATCAGAATGTTCTTTCATATTTCAAATAGTTTCTTTTTCCCTTCTCTTGCTGGAAGCAGGAAGGAATTTTTCTCCAAATTTACTCTGAGAACCTGGTTAAGCTCCTACATGTAAAATGCACAAAAGTATGAGAGCAGCCCTATGATTTTTAATGCCCTGGAGTTTTTAATTCTCTGACTGGCCTGCACTGAGCCTCCATCAATTTGTCAATTATAGTTCGCTTTTTCCTACCTGGGCACTGGTTCCCCTTGTGACTTCTGCTTAGAGCCTCTGCTCAGGTTTAGCCTTGACTCCCTATATTCACGTGTTTGTCTCTCCAGTCTTAAGGGCAATAAATTGTCTTATATCCTCACCCTTCTTATGGATCCAAAAAGAGTTGTTTCCTTTTCAGTCTGTTCAGCTTTTCACTTGTTTGAATGGCCCTTTGTAGCAACATGGATGGAACTGGAGAGTGTGATGCTAAGTGAAATAAGCCATACTGAGAAAGACAAATACCATATGGTTTCACTCTTATGTGGGTCCTGAGAAACTTAACAGAAACCCATGGGGGAGAGGAAGGAAAAAAAAAAGAAAAAAAAAGAGGTTAGAGTGGGAGAGAGAGCCAAAGCATAAGAGACTCTTAAAAACTGAGAACAAACTGAGGGTTGATGGGGGGGTGGGAGAGAGGGGAAGGTAGGTGATGGGCTTTGAAGAGGGCATCTTTTGGGATGAGCACTGGGTGTTGTATGGAAACTAATTTGACAATAAATTTCATATAATAAAAAAAAATAAATAAAGATTAATTCTACATTTGAAAAAAAAATGAATGGAATGGTGACTTCCAAGCCACTTACATGTAATACTGGAAAATGGAAGTCTTTACTCTGGCTTTGTAAGGACAGGGTTAGTCAAAATCTTCATGTCCCAGGAGAAATGGGATCTAGAGTGCACAGTTAGCTTACCTCTTGAGGTTTAGGCTAATATACAACTTTGCAAAATCAACTGATACCACTTTGTACTATGGAATTAGATGTTCATGTACTTACAAATAAATATGTATCATATTTCTTTAATTGTATAAATAAAAGAAGTATATAGATTTGGGGGGAAATATACCATATAGCTGTATACTTAGACAATCTCTTCTCAGAACCAGAATTAATCATATAATCACTTGGGGTTTTTCTTCCTTTTATTCTTTCTTCCTTCCTGCAATCCATCCTTCCATTAAACATATGTGTGTGTGTGTGTGTGTGTGTGTGTGTGTGTACAAAAAAACACATATATGTTTTTTTGCACATGGTATTTTTAAAGATTTTATTTTTATCCAAGTAGTTAAAATGTACTCTGGCACTATTAAATAGATGTTCATCAGGAGTGGTTTAATTTTAAATCTTATCACATATATGAGCTGTGTCTAATGTCCATTTTTGGAGATTTTTGTTTGTGAAACTTACCTCTTTTTAAAAAATTAGTTTCAGGGGTAAAGCACAGTGGCTTGACAACCTATACGTTATGCCATGTTCATCACAGGTGTAGCTACCATCTGTCAGTTTATGACACTCTTACCGTACCACTATTTACATTCCCTATGCTGTGCCATTCATCTGTGTGAATTATTCCATAAGTGGAAGCCTGTAATGCCTGCTCACCTTCATCCCGTATTGCCCATCCCTCCATCCTTCTCTATCTTTTAATCTAATTCCAGTATAGTTACATACAATTGTTACATTATTTTCAGGTGTAAGATACAGTGATTCATCACTTTCATAAAACAGCCGGTGTTCATCACAAGTGCACTCCTCAACAAAATCACCTATATCTGACACCCTCCAATCCTTCTATTATAGATGCTCATAGCTCATCTTTCAAATTATTCTAGAGAGGCGCAGGAAGATGGCGGCATAGGAGGACGCTGGGCTCACCGCTCGTCCTGCTGATCACTTAGATTCCACCTACACCTGCCTAAATAACCCAGAAAACCACCAGAGGATTAGCAGAACGGAGTCACCGGACCCAAGTGCAGACGAGAGGCCCACGGAAGAGGGTAGGAAGGGCAGCGAGGCGGTGCGCGCTCCACGGACTGGCGGGAGGGAGCCGGGGCGGAGGGGCGGCTCACCAGCCAAGCAGAGCCCCCGAGTCCGAGTCCGGCTTGCAAAAGCGGAGGGGCCTGACGGACTGTGTTCAGACAGCAAGCGCGACTTAGCGTCTGGGAGGTCATAAGTTAACAGCTCTGCTCGGGAAGCGGGAAGGCTGGAGGACAAAGGGAGGGTGAGCTGCGGAGCCCCCGGACGACAGAGCTCAGTTTGACGGGGAACAAAGGCGCTCGCCAGCGCCATCTCCCCTGCCCATCCCCCAGCCAAAATCCCAAAGGGAACCGGTTCCGGCCAGGGAAATTGCTCGCTCCGCGCAAACACCCAACTCTGTGCCTCTGCGGAGCCAAACCTCCGGCAGCGGATCTGACTCCCTCCGGCTGCCACAGGGCCCCTCCTGAAGTGGATCACCTAAGGAGAAGCGAGCTAAGCCTGCCCCCCTGCCGCCGTGCACCTTGCCTTCCCACCCCAGCTAATACGCCAGATCCCCAGCATCACAAGCCTGGCAGTGTGCAAGTAGCCCAGACGGGCCACGCCACCCCACAGTGAATCCCGCCCCTAGGAGAGGGGAAGAGAAGGCACACACCAGTCTGACTGTGGCCCCAGCGGTGGGCTGGGGGCAGACATCAGGACTGACTGCGGCCCTGCCCACCAACTCCAGTTATACACCACAGCACAGGGGAAGTGCCCTGCAGGTCCTCACCACACCAGGGACTATCCAAAATGACCAAGCGGAAGAATTCCCCTCAGAAGAATCTCCAGGAAATAACAACAGCTAATGAGCTGATCAAAAAGGATTTAAATAATATAACAGAAAGTGAATTTAGAATAATAGTCATAAAATTAATCGCTGGGCTGGAAAACAGTATACAGGACAGCAGAGAATCTCTTGCTACAGAGATCAAGGGACTAAGGAACAGTCACGAGGAGCTGAAAAACGCTTTAAAGGAAATGCAAAACAAAATGCAAACCACCACAGCTCGGATTGAAGAGGCAGAGGAGAGAATAGGTGAACTAGAAGATAAAGTTATGGAAAAAGAGGAAGCTGAGAAAAAGAGAGATAAAAAAATCCAGGAGTATGAGGGGAAAATTAGAGAACTAAGTGATACACTAAAAAGAAATAATATACGCATAATTGGTATTCCAGAGGAGGAAGAGAGAGGGAAAGGTGCTGAAGGGGTACTTGAAGAAATAATAGCTGAGAACTTCCCTGAACTGGGGAAGGAAAAAGGCATTGAAATCCAAGAGGCACAGAGAACTCCCTTCAGACGTAACTTGAATCGATCTTCTGCACGACATATCATAGTGAAACTGGCAAAATACAAGGATAAAGAGAAAATTCTGAAAGCAGCAAGGGGTAAACGTGCCCTCACATATAAAGGGAGACCTATAAGACTCGTGACTGATCTCTCTTTTGAAACTTGGCAGGCCAGAAAGAATTGGCACGAGATTTTCAGGGTGCTAGACAGCAAAAATATGCAGCCGAGAATCCTTTATCCAGCAAGTCTGTCATTTAGAATAGAAGGAGAGATAAAGGTCTTCCCAAACAAACAAAAACTGAAGGAATTTGTCACCACTAAACCAGCCCTACAAGAGATCCTAAGGGGGACCCTGTGAGACAAAGTACCAGAGACATCACTACAAGCATAAAACATACAGACATCACAATGACTCTAAACCCGTATCTTTCTATAATAACACTGAATGTAAACGGATTAAATGCGCCAACCAAAAGACATAGGGTATCAGAATGGATAAAAAAACAAGACCCATCTATTTGCTGTCTACAAGAGACTCATTTTAGACCTGAGGACACCTTTAGATTCAGAGTGAGGGGATGGAGAACTATTTATCATGCTACTGGAAGCCAAAAGAAAGCTGGAGTAGCCATACTTATATCAGACAAAGTAGACTTTAAATTAAAGGCTGTAACAAGAGATGAAGAAGGACATTATATAATAGTTACAGGGTCTATCCATCAGGAAGAGCTAACAATTATAAATGTCTATGCGCCGAATACCGGAGCCCCCAAGTATATAAAACAATTACTCATAAACAGAAGCAACCTTATTGATAAGAATGTGGTAATTGCAGGGGACTTTAACACCCCACTTACAGAAATGGATAGATCATCTAGACACACGGTCAATAAAGAAACAAGGGCCCTGAATGAGACATTGGATCAGATGGACTTGACAGATATATTTAGAACTCTGCATCCCAAAGCAACAGAATATACTTTCTTCTCGAGTGCACATGGAACATTCTCCAAGATAGATCATATACTGGGTCACAAAACAGCCCTTCATAAGTTTACAAGAATTGAAATTATACCATGCATACTTTCAGACCACAATGCTATGAAGCTTGAAATCAACCACAGGAAAAAGTCTGGAAAACCTCCAAAAGCGTGGAGGTTAAAGAACACCCTACTAACGAATGAGTGGGTCAACCAGGCAATTAGAGAAGAAATCAAAAAATATATGGAAACAAACGAAAATGAAAATACAACAATCCAAACGCTTTGGGACGCAGCGAAGGCAGTCCTGAGAGGAAAATACATTGCAATCCAGGCCTATCTCAAGAAACAAGAAAAATCTCAAATACAAAATCTAACAGCACACCTAAAGGAAATAGAAGCAGAACAGCAAAGGCAGCCTAAACCCAGCAGAAGAAGAGAAATAATAAAGATCAGAGCAGAAATAAACAATATAGAATCTAAAAAAACTGTAGAGCAGATCAACGAAACCAAGAGTTGGTTTTTTGAAAAAATTAACAAAATTGACAAACCTCTAGCCAGGCTTCTCAAAAAGAAAAGGGAGATGACCCAAATAGATAAAATCATGAATGAAAATGGAATGATTACAACCAATCCCTCAGAGATACAAACAATTATCAGGGAATACTATGAAAAATTATATGCCAACAAATTGGACAACCTGGAAGAAATGGACACATTCCTGAACACCCACACTCTTCCAAAACTCAATCAGGAGGAAATAGAAAGCTTGAACAGACCCACAACCAGCGAAGAAATTGAATCGGTTATCAAAAATCTCCCAACAAATAAGAGTCCAGGACCAGATGGCTTCCCAGGGGAGTTCTACCAGACATTTAAAGCAGAGATAATACCTATCCTTCTCAAGCTATTCCAAGAAATAGAAAGGGAAGGAAAACTTCCAGACTCATTCTATGAAGCCAGTATTACTTTGATTCCTAAACCAGACAGAGACCCAGTAAAAAAAGAGAACTACAGGCCAATATCCCTGATGAATATGGATGCAAAAATTCTCAATAAGATACTAGCAAATCGAATTCAACAGCATATAAAAAGAATTATTCACCATGATCAAGTGGGATTCATTCCTGGGATGCAGGGCTGGTTCAACATTCGCAAATCAATCAACGTGATCCATCACATTAACAAAAAAAAAGAGAAGAACCATATGATCCTGTCAATCGATGCAGAAAAGGCCTTTGACAGAATCCAGCACCCTTTCTTAATAAAAACCCTTGAGAAAGTCGGGATAGAAGGAACATACTTAAAGATCATAAAAGCCATTTATGAAAAGCCCACAGCTAACATCATCCTCAACGGGGAAAAACTGAGAGCTTTTTCCCTGAGATCAGGAACACGACAGGGATGCCCACTCTCACTGCTGTTGTTTAACATAGTGCTGGAAGTTCTAGCATCAGCAATCAGACAACAAAAGGAAATCAAAGGCATCAAAATTGGCAAAGATGAAGTCAAGCTTTCGCTTTTTGCAGATGACATGATATTATACATGGAAAATCCGATAGACTCCACCAAAAGTCTGCTAGAACTGATACATGAATTCAGCAAAGTTGCAGGATACAAAATCAATGTCCAGAAATCAGTTGCATTCTTATACACTAACAATGAAGCAACAGAAAGACAAATAAAGAAAATGATCCCATTCACAATTGCACCAAGAAGCATAAAATACCTAGGAATAAATCTAACCAAAGATGTAAAGGATCTGTATGCTGAAAACTATAGAAAGCTTATGAAGGTAATTGAAGAAGACTTAAAGAAATGGAAAGACATTCCCTGCTCATGGATTGGAAAAATAAATATTGTCAAAATGTCAATACTACCCAAAGCTATCTACACATTCAATGCAATCCCAATCAAAATTGCACCAGCATTCTTCTCGAAATTAGAACAAGCAATCCTAAAATTCATATGGAACCACAAAAGGCCCCGAATAGCCAAAGGAATTTTGAAGAAGAAGACCAAAGCAGGAGGCATCACAATCCCAGACTTTAGCCTCTACTACAAAGCTGTCATCATCAAGACAGCATGGTATTGGCACAAAAACAGACACACAGACCAATGGAATAGAATAGAAACCCCAGAACTAGACCCACAAACGTATGGCCAACTCATCTTTGACAAAGCAGGAAAGAACATCCAATGGAAAAAAGACAGCCTCTTTAACAAATGGTGCTGGGAGAACTGGACAGCAACATGCAGAAGGTTGAAACTAGACCACTTTCTCACACCATTTACAAAAATAAACTCAAAATGGATAAAGGACCTAAATGTGAGACAGGAAACCATCAAAACCTTAGAGGAGAAAGCAGGAAAAGACCTCTCTGACCTCAGCCGTAGCAATCTCTTACTCGACACATCCCCAAAGGCAAGGGAATTAAAAGCAAAAGTGAATTACTGGGACCTTATGAAGATAAAAAGCTTCTGCACAGCAAAGGAAACAACCAACAAAACTAAAAGGCAACCAACGGAATGGGAAAAGATATTTGCAAATGACATATCGGACAAAGGGCTAGTATCTAAAATCTATAAAGAGCTCACCAACTCCACACCCGAAAAACAAATAACCCAGTGAAGAAATGGGCAGAAAACATGAATAGACACTTCTCTAAAGAAGACATCCAGATGGCCAACAGGCACATGAAAAGATGTTCAGCGTCGCTCCTTATCAGGGAAATACAAATCAAAACCACACTCAGGTATCACCTCACGCCAGTCAGAGTGGCCAAAATGAACAAATCAGGAGACTATAGATGCTGGAGAGGATGTGGAGAAACGGGAACCCTCTTGCACTGTTGGTGGGAATGCAAATTGGTGCAGCCGCTCTGGAAAGCAGTGTGGAGGTTCCTCAGAAAATTAAAAATAGACCTACCCTATGACCCAGCAATAGCACTGCTAGGAATTTATCCAAGGGATACAGGAGTACTGATGCATAGGGGCACTTGTACCCCAATGTTCATAGCAGCACTCTCAACAATAGCCAAATTATGGAAAGAGCCTAAATGTCCATCAACTGATGAATGGATAAAGAAATTGTGGTTTATATACACAATGGAATACTATGTGGCAATGAGAAAAAATGAAATATGGCCCTTTGTAGCAACGTGGATGGAACTGGAGAGTGTAATGCTAAGTGAAATAAGCCATACAGAGAAAGACAGATACCATATGGTCTCACTCTTATGTGGATCCTGAGAAACTTAACAGGAACCCATGGGGGAGGGGAAGGAAAAAAAAAAAAAAAGAGGTTAGAGTGGGAGAGAGCCAAAGCATAAGAGACTGTTAAAAACTGAGAACAAGGGGCGCCTGGGTGGCGCAGTCGGTTAAGCGTCCGACTTCAGCCAGGTCACGATCTCGCGGTCCGTGAGTTCGAGCCCCGCGTCAGGCTCTGGGCTGATGGCTCGGAGCCTGGAGCCTGTTTCCGATTCTGTGTCTCCCTCTCTCTCTGCCCCTCGCCCGTTCATGCTCTGTCTCTCTCTGTCCCAAAAATAAATAAATGTTGAAAAAAAAAATTAAAAAAAAAAAACTGAGAACAAACTGAGGGTTGATGGGGGGTGGGAGGGAGGGGAGGGTGGGTGATGGGTATTGAGGAGGGCACCTTTTGGGATGAGCACTGGGTGTTGTATGGAAACCAATTTGTCAATAAATTTCATAAAAAAAAATAAAAATAAAATAAAATAAAATAAAATTATTCTAGTTATATCATGTATCTACTATATAGAAGAACAAGTGCCTTCATGTCTTTAATTTATTTTCAGCTACTTCTCCACATTAACTTCAGATTACTATTTCTTAGTTAAAATATCTTGCTATACATTAAAAAATTTTTTTTTGAGACAGAGAGAGAGAGAGAGAGAGAGAGAATATCTGAAACAGGCTCCATCCATACTGACAGCCAAAAGTCTGACACAGGGCTAGAACTCATGAACCATGAGATCCTGACCTGAACTGCAGACGCTTAACCCACTGAGCCACCCAGACACCCTTCTTGCTATATTTTTTAAAGTTTTTATTTTATTTAAACATTTTTAATTTCTCAACTTGTTGAATTCTGGTCATAAATTTATCCACACAATTCTAGTTGGAAAAATAATTGGCAAGTTTTCACTTTGCTCTGTATATTATGAGTGTTTCTAAATATTACATTGATTCCTGAATGTTTATTCATTGTTAGTTTTTACATTATAGCATTTTGTTTGCTTTATCATTATTTTTGCTTATTTTTGCCCAGGATTCAAAAAGTGCGATAAAAATATATTCTATGCTATTTTTCTTTCTTCTTCTTTAAAATTATTTTTCATTAGCCTGATCATTTTATTCAGTACTAAGCCTTTATAACTTTATGAACTATGTCTATTTCAATATGTGAAAAATATTTTTGTACCCTGCAACAATTTTTGCTTTAAATTCTTCTAGTATTACTGTTTCATCACTTACATGATGTCTCTATGCATTTACTTTACTTTTGACTTTTAATATCTCTCTGTGTCCCTTGATTTATATGTGTTTTTGATAATGTCATCTTTTTCTCTGTTTTGTGTTGATGTTCTTGGTCAATAAATAGGAGGATATGGAAAAATGGGCTTTCAGGAATTCTGGAAACACACAAACACAGACATTTTTCGAAAAACAGGTAGCCATGGATTCTGCTTCTTCCTATGGGAGCATAGTGTGGACTGACTGTGTCTGAATTTCTTTCAGGAAACAGGGCAGAACAATATTTATAAGCAATCCCTTGAAGGGAAGCACTTAGATGTTTAGTATAAATTCATCTGGGATCATAATTTAAGTAGCCAGAGGTACGGTAACCATTGCAATTTCCAGATGTGTGACAACTGCAGGTCCTTGGTTACACTTAGGGACTGTAAACCAGGAGAAACCACCTGGATTATGTTATATCCACTCTTATCCTATGTGGCCAACCCACTACTTAAATGGCAATATATTGTTGTATTATATTATTTTATTTTTAAATTAGAAACTATGTAAATACACAATGGTTGGGTATAAATGGTTTCTTCCTGCCAATCAGGAAATTCGATTTTGAATTATTTGCATTTACTAAAATTAATTAAATGTTTGGCTTTGATTTTGTCATTTTATTCTTTCTTGTTATTCATTCACCGTATAGATATTTTTATTTGGCTCTTGACTTCTCCTTTTCTTCCTCTTCTCCTCCCCTCCCCTTTCCCTTCCTTCTCCTTCATTTTATTCTTCTGTTTTGATGAATCCAGCAGGTACTGCAACCATTTTAATTTTCATAGTAGTCACCTGTAATTATTTGTATTAAAATCATGAATCAATATTTATTCCATAAAGGGATTACCTTACTGGGAAGTGGTAAAATTATAAATTTAATGTAGACTCCAGAAAGGCAAGAATGCATATTGTAACTTCCACCATAACAACTAAAATAAATAAATAAATAAATAAATAAATAAATAAATAAATAAATAAATAAAAGTAAATAAATAAACACAACTCAACAATGACAAAAACTAAATAACCTGATTAAAAAGTGGACCAAGGACTTGAACAGACATTTTCTCCAAAAAGATACATAAATAAATGGCCCAAGATCACATGGGAAGATGCTCAACATAACTTAGCATTAGAAAAATGTAAATCAAACCACAGTGATACATCACTTTATACTCATTAGGATGGCTCTGCTCAAAAAATAAAACAAAACAAAACAGAGCAAACAAAACCTAGGAAAAAAAAAAAACAAGTGCTGATGGAGATATGGAGAAATTGGAACCCTGTATATTGCAGGTGGGAATGGAAATGATGCAGCGGGTATAGAAATTGGTATGGTGGTTCCTAAAAAATTAAACATAGAATTACTATATGACCCAACAATTCAATTTCTGGATATATACACAAAAATTGAAAAGCAGAGAATCAAAGAGATATTTGTGCATCTATGTTCATAGCAACATTATTCACAGTAGCTCAATGGTGGAAGCAATCCAAGTGTCTATCCCTGGGTGAATGTGTAAGGAAAATGGAGTATATACAATCAGTGGGATGTTATTCAGACTTTAAAACAAAAAATAATTCTGATATATGCTACAATATAGATGAACCTTGAGGACGTGTTATATAATTACATTTATAAAAGGTACCTAGTTTATAGAGACACAAGGTAGAGTAGAGTGGCCCCTGATGCGCCTGGGTGGCTCAGTTGATTAAGTGTCCAACTTCAGCTCAGGTCATGATCTTGCAGTTTGTGGGTTTGAGCCCCGCGTCGGGCTCTGTGCTGACAGCTCAGAGCTTGGATCCTGTTTCAGATTCTGTGTCTCCCTCTCTCTCTGCCCCTCCCTCACTCATGCGCTCTCTCTCTCCCAAAAATAAACAAACTTTTAAAAAAATTAGAATGGAGGTGGCCAGGGACTAGGGAAGAGGGGAAAATGGGAGTTATTATTGCAAGGATTGAGTTCCAGTTTGGGAATATGATGTGAATGTACTTACTGCCACTAAACTATACACTTAAAAGTAGTTTAAAAGGTATATTTTATATTATGCATATATTTCTACAGTAAAAAATATATTTTATGATATTTAGGTATAGTTAAACACATGGACATATGCTTTTGCCAAAATTTCTGGTATCTGACCAAAAACCTTTTTATTCTGACTTCTGGACAGAAGAAAGAATTCTCGGTACTTCATCATTCTTTTGAAAAAACTACGGTGGAAATATTAGTATTTAAGTTGTCCTTAATCAATTCTGTATTGAAAAATCATGGCTGAAATGTGTCAACCACATAATGCATCACTTCTGTGGCTTTTCCTGCTCCAGCCAATTGCTTTCCCTAACTTTGCAACACTGGATGCTTTGTGCTCCTGTCTTTTTCTGCTGCTAAAGGGTATGTGGCATTTATGACAATTATAGTGGCAAAATTAATATTTAAAAGTAAAAATGGAGGGCACTGAGGGTCAAAATGCTCTTAGCCACCTTAAAAAGTGGTTTTCCATCTCTCTATTGGGAAAGACTATTTCAGAAGTAAATTGTGAATAATACTGCATTGTCCCCCTTAGTATCTTTCCAGCTATAGCTCTTGCTCTCCATCATGGCTAAAGAGTGTATCTTTATCAGCTACACTGGGCTTTTGGATAATAGCTTAGTTTGGGGTACTATAAGTTATTGTATTTTTCTGACACATTATATTTCACAGTGAGAAGTAGTGAGGAGCTGAGTCATATAATTTATATAAATTTGCTTCTTTCCAGATGCATTTTATCTGAATAGATGCTTATTTTAAAATTAAACTAGAAGGAACTACCTGCCTAACATGATTTTTGAAACAGCTAGTAGGAGATCAATACTATTTTCCTACAATAATGTATTCCTAGAACTTTTGATATTTACCCGTTATTTATCTTAACCTTATTTCAGAATTCATGTAACATGTCAGTATATTGGGAGGAATAGTTGCAAGTGAGTAAATTCCGGGGCTTAGTAAAAGATGAACACTTCTTATCTGCATATAGAGGCACCGCATCTAAGGCATGATCTTTACAACTTTACCACTGACCCTTGAAAAAACTCTGACAGTGCTAAGGTTTTCTGTAGGAATATCTTCACATTTGGAATTTTTAACCTATTAATAAAGATTTATGATTTTCTAAAAACAAAGTGGGGTTCTATACACCCGAATAATTTAGGTGGGGCAGCCACATATATTCACTTTCCGTGACAGTATGCCTTCCACACATGTCACTGGCATGACCCCACTGGGAGAGATGTTCTGATAATTTCCTCTATTCCTATGTGCTTATTTTGTGTCCATTTCCTTTCGAGCAGGCACTGTAATACCTTAATCCATGGCTAAATTGAGGAAAATGTAACAATAGATTATTTTATATCCTTTAGTGGGCAGCATTTTAATCAATCCTGTGCAGGATGTTTGTCTGTTTATGTTTCTGGATTTGCAATGAGTTCATCCAGAGGAGTTAATCGTCTGATAGGAAGTTAAGGCCAAAGCACTTGTCCTGTGGAACTGAGGGAGCTGGCATCCCTTATTCACAGCACATGGGTAGCTGCCACAGTTCAGCTTCCCACTCTGAAGCTGCCTTTTGAAGAGGAGAGGTATTAATATTCTCCTGGAACAGTAATTATCACCCTCCACCAATACAAATACATCTTTACTATTCTGAACCTGTAACAATACCTTGGGTACTTGTAAGACAGCTCACCTTCCCACACTGAGGAATGAATCAGATTTACTCTACAGAGGTGACTATCCTTTTCTATTCTTTGCTCTACTATCATTTAAGTCTAAGGTTATCACATATCCTCCCTGTCATTTTTATGTAGGAAATCCTCAGTGATAAGGTGACAGAGTTTGACAACCCATTTACCTCCCAGGTTACTATCATTCATTCTACTGAATGCCCTATCTTTATTGTGGAGATATATAGGTAATTGCCTCTTTCTTGAAGATTTTGCAAGATAATCTTGCAGATATTGGACCAAAATTCGCAAATGAGACTCCCTAGTCCCAACCATCTGCTCTCTCAGTGTTACTTGAGAATTATCCCTATATAAATATGACACATTCTTTAAGTATTATACAAGTGGAGGCAGGCTAATAGATGAGATTTTCACAGAAATTTGAAAACAACATATCCAAAGCTTTTGTAGTTGTAGATTAAAAAAGAAAAAAACCCAAAGCAATCACTAAGTAGGAAAAGGACAGAAAATAGTCACTTCATTCTTATTATCATCATTTCTTAATAAGTTTCCTCACATGCTAATAAAGTATGCAATTTTGAAAACTTTATTAGCTTCCCTTATTGTAAAAGTGTTTAGCCACATAGAGTTGAAATGCAGTTACTCTAGATAGCACAACATTTCAAATATGTCTGTATATTAAACAGATTACTTAAAAGAAAGCAGCTTCAAAGTAAAAGTTAGAATATATGTATTTCCTTTTTTTAAGTTTATTTATTTATTTTGAGAGAGAGAGAGAGTATGAGCAGAGGAGGGGCAGAGAAAATGGGAGAGAGAATCCCAAGCAGGTTCCGCTCTGTCAGCATAGAGCTGACTCGGGGCTTGAACTCATGAACCATCAGATCATGACCTGAGCTGAAATCAAGGGTAGGACTCTTAACTTACTGACCCACCCAGGTGTTCCAGATGTATTTCTATACTTATATCTTTATTACATGTCACACATTGTATGTGTATCTACTATAAATAAGCATAATATTTATGTTAGCTCATGGAATCTTGGATAGAGTTGTATTTTAAACTCAGACAAATATGTTTATCCTTTGTGATCAAAACAAGTGGATGGACCAATTTTTTATTTATCTGAATTATCGGATAGAAGATAATTGAATGTTAAAATAATCAAGTGAGTTGTGTAAAAATCTAAATCCCACTTTTAATGTAACTTGTAAATAAGTTGAGAAATAAAAATTTTCACTTGTCAAGAGAAGCTGAGTTTGTAAGGTTTGTTTGAGGATTAGGTCTCAAAAAGTTTTCCCCATGCCGAGAAAGAAAGAAAACATTACTATCGTAGATATGATTGTAAATGCTTATAATATTTGTATGGGGTTTTGGCATGTGTGTTCTCTTGTATATATATTTTTTTCAATTTCATGAAGGGAATGTTATTATAAAGTTACAATGAACATATCTTAGATTTCTCATTCAACGGACACCCTCTTAAGAATTGTCCATTACCTGATAGAACTGGTCCTAGTCTCCATATTTATAAAATAAATACAACTGCTGGTCTCTTCCCACCTCACCTACAATCACCCAACCAGAACTGATAGGGTAGAAACCAAAAGAAGATAGGCCCATCAGATCATCTCTCCAAGTAAATTAGAATTAGAATCCTGCTACTTAATGCCAAGTCCCATGGGTGAGAGATTAGAGGGTAGAAATAGTCTGGGTTATAGTGATATTGAAAAGAAAGCCAAAAGTTGAGGAGAAGTAAAGTGAGAACCATCACTATGAAACTATGTGGAGTAAAAGAAAAAAGTTACTGGATCCAAACTCGCTGGCTCCTATTTTCCAGATGTATTTCATTCCAGAAAAAAATTCCCATTTTGTGTTTAGCAACTGTTAACTTTACATGCTAACTCTGATGCAAAAATGCAAGTTTATTTATTGCTTTATAATAATCTAACTGCTCAAATTCCTTTCTAATAATGACACAGATCATACTCTTGACAATTCATGATATCTTTGATCACTGTCTACTGAAATTTCTATTTAGGTTCAGTAACCATTCATTCAATTTAGGATTTTCCTTCTTCCATAACTCCCAGTATTCTACTTGATGGCGACTGAAAGTCAAAGTGTATTGACATGTTGCTTTGGTATTGAAAATGAAGCCTATGAAACCCACAGTCATTCCAGTTCTTCAAAGCTTTCCACTTGTAAGATTTTCAAATCATTCAGACAAGTAATTCTTCTTACAAATTTCTGCATTTTTTTCTAGCTCTATAGTTCTTGGGTTACACTTAACATGCAGGATTTGGGCTGTTTATCATCCATACAATGCTTTTGGACTTTTCTCACAGAGTCTGGCTTTTGCAAATCCAAAGTACTTTGGCTTCCAAGGCTCTCGACTCTGCTAGAATTTTCAAAAGGCTATTTGACACTTTGTCCTTAACAATGTCAGTCTCCGCTTGAAAGCAGTGCTTAGAGAATCCTGTGGTTGCTCCCAGAAGCATTGATAGAATGTTAGTATTGTGAAGACGAAGGGGATGGAGAATAAATAATATTTCAAGAAGTTATCTTTTTTGTAATGTTTTTTATTTATTTTGAGAGAGAAAGAGAGAGAGAGAGAGAAAGCATGAGCTGGAGGGGGGCAGGGAGAGAGAGAATCCCAAGCAGGCTCCACACTGTCCGCACAGAGTCTGACAAGGGGCTTAATCTCACAAACAGTGAGATCATGACCTGAGTCGAAATCAAGAGTTGGATGCTTAACCAACTGACCCACCCGGGCACCCCAAGAAGTTATCTTAAAATATTTTCTAGTGAAAAAAAAATATCTTTTAGTGAATTATGTCATTATAAGTGTGTCCAATCCCATAGAATGTACAACAACAAGAGTCAACTATGTAAACTGCAGACTCTGGGTGATAATGATGTATCAGTGTAGGTTCATCAATTATAACAAATGTGCCACTCTGCTGGGGTATGTTGACAATAGGAGATACTAAGCATGTGTGGAGGCAAGGACCATATGTGAATTTCTGTAGTTTCCATTCAATTTTGCTATGAACCACAACTGTTCTAAAAGTCTACTTGGGGCACCTGGGTGGCTCAGTCGGTTGAGCATCTGACTTCAGCTCACGTCATGATCTGGTGGTCTGTGAGTTTGAGCCCCGCATCAGGCTCTGTGCTGACAGCTCAGAGCCTGGAGCCTGTTTCAGATTCTGTGTCTCCCTCTCTCTTTGCCCCTCCCCCGTTCATGCTCTATCTGTCTCAAAAAATAAATAAATGTTAAAAAAATCTTAAAGTCTACAAAAACTATCTTCTTAACTTTATCACTAAAATTAAATGTACTCATCATAAGGCACAGCACCTGGTACACAGTAGCTTTTCATTAAATGCTTGCTGGTAGGCTAGAGGCATCAACAAATTAAGGTATAAAAAAAGATCAAATGCATGCATAAGTTCAAGAAAGCATCAATAATTTTAGTAGTAAGATAATTAAAAAATAAGTATTTTGTTTGTAAAAAGTAAATGGACAGACCACAATAGAAAAAGAAAAAAAGATAAGTAGTAGTAAGATGACACAATATATCATCTTTCCTGGTAAAGATGTTCACATCTGTTTCCAAAAGTCAGGAAATAGTAGGTAATGTAAATCTGCATAGATATATTTCTCTCAAATAATTTGATATCAGTAAATCTAATTCCTAGGTTGCATATGTTCAGAGATTTTCATTTTATCTTTAACACAAATAAAGTAGGACATTCTGAATACACAAACACATACACACAAAGAGTAAATGCACAGAGTAGAAAAAAGTTCTCTCAGTGATGTCTAAAACATTATTTCATTTAAAAAATGTGCTATTTGGTCCAAATGGTCTCCAAGCCCCTTCCAACTTTAACAGTTCATTATTGAATTATACTTGTGTTTCGGTAAACGGCAGATAATTATAAAACAGATGTAAATCTTCTTCTCTTGAATTTTAATTTTGTATTATTACAATTTTTCATGCATCCGATATTACATAATTAATTTTACTCAGTGGATAGAGAATACATGAGAACGATCATGGAGAGAAATAGTGTTGGCCATGCAGATGAGACAGAGAACTAAGAGTTACATCATTGTTTCCTTTTGCATTCCTTCGTAACTCGCTATAAAAAGAACAAATAAACTGGGGTGGCTGGGTGGCTCAGTCCATTAAGCATCCAAATTTTTACCTAGGCTCAGGTCATAATCTCACAGTTTGTGAGTTGAAGCCCTGCATGGGCTCTGCCCTGATAGTGCAGAACCTGCTTGGGATTCTCTCTATGCCCTTACCCTACTTAGTCTCAAATAAATAAATTAATTAAATGAATGAATGAATGAATGAATGAGTGAATGAATGAATAAATAAATAAACAAACTATTACCTTCTTTGCATAAAATCACCATTGAGAAAGCCCTTTCATGTCACCTTACTTCTTGTCCATCATCTCATCAGCATGATGCATTAGAATACCAAAAAAGAAATTATATCACACACATTTAAAGACAGGAGGATGAGCATATTGTGAACCTATGGTTAGGCAACCAGGGGCCGTTGCCACTGGAGACAGCAGCGAAAGTGTTGTTAACAGCAAATATCAAACGCTGTGAAGCCTGGTGTTTTAGATGTATACGCTAGTATTGAGTTCAAGTCTTTTTTCAAAAAAAAATATTTTTACTTTTCATATTTAGACCCATGCTTTGTGAACTATGACTGGGTAGGAACTACTAAATCTGCAACATCTAATATATGTCGATGCTTTTTCTGATTGTCAAACAAACATTTTTTTTCTTTGAATTCTCTATACTAAAATGAATGCATACTGAGATGGAATAAACAAAAAAAATGGACACTACAGTTTCAAAGAGCAACAATTCATTTATCTATCTTTGTTCTTCAATTGAAGAATGATGTTCAAATTGAACAAATGATGTTCAAAATGATGTTCAAAATGTTCAAATGGAAGCATTTGCCCTTCAGTAGAAAAAAGACATCCATCTCCTAGTTTGTGACCCTTTCCCTCAAATTCAGGAAGGTTAACCTCCTAATTTTACACCTTTACCCCTGAGGATTCTACCCCTATTTTCAACTCTTTTTATTCCTTAGTTTTTGCAGAATGTTTTGGAGTATCACAAATTTTTGCAAGCATTTGTATTTAGATACAATTTTTTTTTGGTGGGTAGAGCTCACCTGTTTTCACATAATTCCAAAATTTTTCTTCTGTCATATTTTTGGCATTTTCAGTCTTCACCTCAAAATATTGACCTGGATGGCATGCGTAGGTGGCTCAATTGGTTAAGTGTCTGACTCTTGATCTGGGCTCAGGCTCACAATTGGTTCAAGCCTGTGTCAGGCTCTGTGCTGACAGGCAGAATCCCTTCTTGAAATTCTTTCTCTCCCTCTCTCTCTGCCCCTACCCATGCACATGCTCGCTCTCTCTCTCTTTCTCCCTCTCTCTCTCAAAATAAATAAATAAACTTAAAAAAAAAAAAAAAAACTTCAAAATATTGACCTGGAATAACTCATGCATACAGCAATTCAGTGAAATGAGAGTTTGAGCATCTTCTCTCTTTTCTATCACTAAAGTTATTATCTTTCTGCCTGAAAAATTAATTTTATTCTATCCTTAACATTAAAATATACTCCTTTATAAAGCAAACCTAAAAAGACATGACTTTTTCTCATCTTCCAATACGTAATTTCATTCAGTAATTTGGACAGTTTCAACTCTTCCTGCCATCTGCCTGTCTTTCTTCTGCATTTTGGAATAGTAAAACAAAGTTTGTAGGATGTAGATTGCAATATAATGAGCAACCATATTCTATAGTTCAGGAAAATACAGTTCTGTATTCAACTGTTTTAAAAAGAAATTTAGTTGCTGAAAAGGCTTTATCCATATAATAGACACAAAAATCTTGTGATTCCAGAATGAATCAGGAGATGATTTTATAAGTGGACATGATGCTTATACCCAATCATTAAACAAGAAACTGCTGCCCTTTTATTTTTTTCTTACTAATTATCATAGTCTTGTCTGAAATAATCTTCCCTCACTTCATTTTATTCTGCCTTATTCCTCTCTCTTTGTTTTAATTTTCCATCAGAAATTTCCTGTGTTTCCATTTTTAACTTCTGTTTGTGTTTTCTAAATTAGTGATGTTATTTATATAAAAGTTTTAGAGAACACAATAATTTAAGAGATTATCCTGTATTAAAAAATCGTGAGTGACCAACCTGTAAGGATTGAACATGTACTGATGTATTCTAAAGACTCATCTATATATGTATGTATGTATGCATGTATTACAAATTATGAATAAAATTATTGGGCAAATCAACTCTAACATAAAAATTTTCTACATTATTCACCTTTTTCTATTGCTTTGTTTGTTCAATAGATTTACAAATTTCTTGTAATGTCATCTTAATAATGCTTTCCACATATGACAAAATGAAATGACACATTTAAGGTTATTGAGCATATAAAGAAATCAGTAAGAAGTGTAAGACTGTAATTGCTGTAAAATAAAATTAAATAAAGCTAGTGTATCCATTACACAATACATTGATAACCTCTCCATATTTTTTAAAGTAGGGCCTATTACATTACCTATTAAATTCTGCCTTGTAGCTCTTGTAAGAAAACAATGAATGGAAATATTGAATATAAAATTTAGTAAGTGCAAACATTATGTAGCCAGATTACTACCATATAGTATGCATAAAAGACATTAATAAGAGGTATATGCTTTTACTTTGAATTTTTATTTTGTTTTTTTCTTCCAAAAACATCACAATAAAATTAGATTTTGTTTACCCACTGACAGTAGCCATAACTGCCTACATAAATAGAATACTTATAATATTATCATTATAAATAATAACTTTTATAAGTGATAAAGCATTAAATTGGCATCTTCGTATAAAAAGAAGCAAAGTTAGAGTGCTTACAACTGCTGCAAAAGTATCACACTGCCTCTGAAGTGTCAGCTAACAAATGATAGTGCTCTTTTTTAAGTTGGTTTAAGCTACTGCTGAGACTTTCAAAGTGTGATCTATCACTTTGGAGGTAATAGGACATTTTTTGTATTATTACACATTAAAAGTATTTATGAAGAATGTCATTTTGTCCCTCTGCAAAGGTTATTTTTCACATTCTTGCTATTATTGGAAAACAATGGTTGTACTCTTTTACATTTATTTTGATCCCACTGAGCTACCTGTTTGAACAATAAGGCTTTCTTGAATCTCATTATTTGATGATGTGATTGTGATATTGGATTTCACTGAGATAATCAACATAAACATTACTGGAATTTATGCATAGTTTATACTCCTGCTGTTTTTAAAATGTCATAAAAATAAAATTTTTTTCTTACAATGTGATGTTACATTTCAAGATAAACCAATATTGAGCACTTTTGAACTTTTATTAAAGAATTTAAGAATGTTTTTCCCCCTCACGATCAGGATCTATTTGTAAAATCACTAGTTATATGAAATTATTTACTATGCTGTATATTATAGTGGTTTCAATTCATGTATATGTCATGGTAGCAAATCACAGGTAAAAATTCACTTGGTGTGTCATTTATTTTGTTCAAGTGTCAAGCTAAACATTTATACATTTAGACATGTGTATGCTATAGACTTGCCCATCACCTAGTCCCTATAGAACAGTGCAAAGATACTCAGGTTATAAAATACATGGGTGTGTCTGTCCATTAAATTTAACTTTTTTTTTTTCCATTGTGAATTTCCTCTAGCTTAATGAAGAGTATCTAGCAAACATTCTGAAGTTACTTCACATTTTTTTAAATGTTTATTTATTTAAACATGCTTCAGGTGGTGGTCTAGGTTAATGTCTATAGGTTTGTCCTATAAGTATATAGTCTGACTTTAGAGAAAAGACAATAGGAAATTTTCCTCTACTGGTTTGCTGAGTTCCTTCTCTTGCTGAGAGAGGGAGAAGGAGAGGAGAGAGAGATGGAATGATGAACGCAGCATGGAACTGATGTCAGGAAGGTGAGAACTGTACAATATCCAGTTATAAATGCCCACTAGAAAAACATGTAAATTTCCTGTTATTAACGATGGAGCCACACACGTGTACAACTGTATGGGATTTATATGGGACTTGGTGGTGAGCAGTCTGTCAAAGTGACTAATGAACTCAGTTCACTGAGTATTCCTTAAGTTTCTAATAACCCCAGGACTGCAGGAGGCCTCCCGACTGTTTCGTCCCTGATGCTGCCTAGCCATATCCCTGTGTCAACCTAGTTTTGAAACAGCTGCTTCTCCACAAGAAATTCAATTACCTCAAGACTTTTGTAGGAACACTGAAGATTTTGGAAACAGTGGGGAGGGATCCCTGGGGCAGCGATCAGCATTATGTCATCTGGCTCCCCGTCCAATGTTCTGTTTCTTTCTCAAACCCCTACTTGCCCCATGCCCCGGGTCCTAATTCTTCTCATTTTATTATGCAGAGTTCCTCCTGTCTTGCCTGGAATCCTGGCACTCAGCCATTCTGAGTTCTATATTTCAACCTATAGGCCAAGAAAGGTTATTAAGGCTTAGTCTCAATATCGGCAAGTGCCTCCCTAAGAGAAATTGTCAGGGCAGCTTACTAGGAAAAATAATTCTGTTTAACTCTTTATGTAAGTAAATATTTTATTCAAAATGTATTGAGAATCTGATCTCTTCTTATAATTTCCACATCACATTTGTGATGAGAGAAATAAAAGCATCTTTTGTTATGTTAATGAGATGATTTGGGAAGCCCCTGGGTAACCTAGAGATGGGGCTGGCTACCAAGGGAACCAAACTGGTGATTAGAGGGATGAAACTTTCAGTCCCAATCCCCAGCCCTCCTACTCCTTCCTCAGGTAGGAGAGAAAAGGTGGAGGGCCAGAGGTTTAGTTCAATCACCAATGGCCAACAGTTTAACTCACCAGGCCTAAGTGATGAAGCCTCCATAATAACCCAAAAGGATGGGGTCCAGAGAGCTTCTAGATTGGTCGACACATAGAGACCCAGGAAGAGCGGCATGCTCAGAGAGAGCATGGAAGTTCTGTACCTGTCCTACCTTGTCTTAGCATCTCTTCAATATGGCTGGTCCGGAGTTATATCCTTTCATAATCCTCAGGAAACTTAGTAAGTAAAATGCTTCTCTGATATGTGATCCACCTTAACAAATTAATCCAACCCAGAGAGGAAGTTGTTGGAATCTCTAATCTATAGACAGGTGGTCAGAAGAGCAAGTGATAACATGTACTTGCATTTGACTTCAGAGGTAGGAGTAGAGGGGTGGGGACATCCTGCAGGACTGAGCCTTTAACCTGTGGGATCTGATGCTATCACAAGGTAGACAGGGTCAGAATGGAGTTAAACAGTAGTACACTCAACTGATGTCAGATAATTGTTTAGTGTGGGGAAAGAAGCTACACATCAGAACAGATGTCAGAATCCTAACATCGATCCAAGCTATTTTCTTTATCTCTTGAATAATCATATACATCTTCTAACTGCTTTGCTTGCTTCTACTCTTACCTCTGAACCACACACAGCAACCCAAGGTTCCCTTAATGAAACAGAAGGCAGGTTATGTCCCTCTTGTGTTCAAGATGTCACTTGTGTCCCATCTCACCTAGAATAAAAGAAAATGCCTTCTCTGTTCTCATTCTCTTCATCCTTGTTCATGCCTATGTAACCTCCTTTTACACCATCTAACACATCAACTTGTCAGGGTCTTTAAATTTGCTTTTCTAGGGGCACCTGAGTGGCTCAGTCTGTTAAGCATCAGACTTTGGCTCAGGTCATGATCTCACAGTTCATGAGTTTGAGTTCTACGTCAGGCTCTGTGCTAATAGCTCACAGCCTGGAACCTGCTTTGGATTCTGTGTCTCCCTCTCTCTCAGTCCCTTCCCTGCTTCCATTTCTCTCTCTCTCTCTCTCTCTCAAAAACAAATACACATTAAAAAAATTAATTTGCTGTTCCATTGCTGAGAATTTTTTTCATCAAGATATCTGCATAGGTAACTCACTCTTTAGCTTTTTTCATACCTCAGTTCTTAATAAAGAGAACTGCAAAAAATAGCAAGCAATCCCCCACCCCTTACCAGCAAACATACTCAAAACCACACACATTTGGGACACTTGATGGCCCAGGCAGTTAAGTGTTGGACTCTTGATTTCAACTCAGGTCATGATCTGTTTCATGGATTTGAGTGCCGTGTTAGGCTCTGGATGATAGCACAGAGCCTGCTTGGGATTCTCTCTCTCTCTCTCTCTCTCTCTCTCCCTGTCCCTCCCCTGCTTGTGTTTGCTGTCTCTCTCTCTCAAAATAGATAAACTTTTTTTTTAAATGATCATTTACTCAAATCCCAATCTCCCTTAATGTTTTTTCTCCATAATACTTATCATCTATCCATCACAATTGTCATTTTAATAAATACTGTACTGACTTAAATCTTAGATTTGTTTCTTTTGCATATAGAATATAAAAAAAATTCTGCAATCATGCAACATAGATCTTATTTAATTTACTCTGCAAACTAATTTCTGTTTGCCTCAGTGTATTCAAATGTAAAATAGAAAAAAATAGCAACTACCACTTATAGTGCTTTAAGTGATGCAAATTCAGAAGATATATTTATGTAATTTGCTGACTGGATAGAATAGAGAAAATTGCTCATCAATATTAGCTATTGATATTGCAATTTTCTTGAGAACAGGTAATTATATTAAGAACAAAATACATAAATAATACTATTTTTATTCTATCAGTAGGTACTTTTAGGTCTTAAGAAGCAGAGAGTGAGAGGGTGATTCTTATTAGGAAATTAACTGGGGGGAAGCTCACAGAAGAGGGAGTGAAGAAAATAGGATTAACTGTGTGTGTGTGTGTGTGTGTGTGTGTGTGCGCGCGCGCATGCATGGGCACGCGCGCATTGGAGGGGGTGTTAACTGATGTGTTATCTGCTAAAGTATAGATTAAGATTGATCCCACAGGAATCTCTGATCCACAAATTACACCAGAAAATTCCACCTAGATGCAAGGTGGCCAAATATTTGTACCTCCATGACAGTCAGGCATGGCTATAGGAGACCCAGGAGACTCAAGGGGAAAGTTCCCTGGCAAGGAGGCCCACCTTTGTCTGAAAGCCATGAGAGAGCACTTGTGAGTTTTCAGTGGCCAAAATCCACAACTGCTATGTGACAGGTGTACCCCTGTGAATTGGGGCTGGGTAGGTTTTTTGGGGAGAGGGTAGGGTGAGAATTTTCTCATTGAAAAACAAATATACAACTTTGAATGGATTTAAGGCAAAATCCTGCCATAAGCAGACTTTTTTTAAGTAGCTAAACAATATTTAAAAAGCAAGTAACAATTAAAGAAAATGTTTCTAAAATCAGACTAGCAGTACAAAAAAATAATGCAGAGTGTCTGGATAGTATACCCATTTTGCAATACTGTAACTTGTAAGTAAATATGTTGACCATCCATAGTCCACAACTCTACACTTGAACCACATGCTGATAATTCCCAGAGAAAACTACTTAAAAATACTTAAAAACTCATTTGGCTAATTCCATTTTACTTTGGTGCAGAAGGGCTTAGATATGTCCCTAGCAAGCCACATGCAACCTGTTACTTGACCAATTTTCTAAAATAAGTTTTCAGGACATTCCCATTCAGATAAGAAGAAAATCCACTACAACCTCTGAAAATTTATTACAATTTCAGAAATTAAAGATAGCTGGTTGCAGAATTTGAAATCCACTCACAAGTGGCTCCATCTATGCTTCAGTAGTGATAATTCATGTCCTTTCTATTCTCTTCCTACCTTGTAATTGAACTCCAATTTGAGATTGGTGATCACACTCAATTTTGTGGCCTCCCAGGAATCCCTGAAACTCACAAAGCATACTGTGGGATGGTGATTGATTTCTTTCAGTTTGTTTATCTGAAATTTCAAGGAGATTAACAGATGGAATGTCAGATTCAAATGAAGCTTTATTGCTTCAAGGGAAGGAGCAGCAATTAGATTTTTGTCTAAGTAGATTAACACTCTGAACCCCTACCTGCTCCAAATACTTACCACTAGGACAGCAACTATAGATGCTAGGCAGCAGAAACAGCAGCCAAAACAGCCTCAGCCATTGATAAAACTTTTTATCCTTGAATTATACTTTCTGTTGAATCCATCTGCCAATAATAATAGCTCGTCTGTTACTTATTGCCCAAATAGATGCTGAATAGAATAAATTTTAAAGATTTTGATGCCTCATGTTAAAATATGATAAACCGAGAAACATTCAATGATTAAAGTGTCAACAAATGCAGTGCAGACCATAAAACACCTGATGTGGCAAATAAATAATAGAAACGGTCCCTGGGTTATTGAGAAATCAGACTATTTTTTAAAAGGTACATCTTAAATAATTAAAAATCCACTAGATTTAGCACCTCGTGAACCTCTCCCTGACTCAAGCTTAGTTCTTCAGTCTTACAGAAATGGATGCACTGAAAAGAGTTTTAACAGTCAAACACACAATAGTTTGTAGTCTTGTATATTTTAAATCACTTCTAGATAGACGAACATTCTTTATCTGATATACCGGTCAGCAATTCATTTTGAAGAAACCTACGATACTCCTTTTGACATGTATACACAACCAGTAGCCGAAGGGGTAACAAAATAAAATACATGAGAATAATTATTTGTATACACTTGATAGAATTATAATACTTGCTAAGTATTGAATTAAAAGTGGCTAACAATATACAGTACTTTATAGTAGGGTTTCTCAACCTCAGCACTATTGACATTTTGGGACAGATAATTCCTTATTGTGGGAGACTGTACTGTGCATTATAGGGTCTTTTGCAACATTTATGACCTCTAGAGTCTAGATGCACGTGGTAAAACCCTTTTCCCCAAGTTGTGACAACCAAAAGTGTCTCCAGATGTTGCCAAATGTCCCATGGGAGCAAAAATCTACATTTGGAGACCGTTGCCTTATAATATATCTAACAACAGATATAAAATCATGTAATCATTGAGACAAGACAGACAAATCCAGAACTCATCAGTCAGCTATATTGCTTTTATTACAAGGCTACCTGAGACTCTCTGGGCAGCTGAAATGCAGTCTTAGGCAAATTGTACAGTCAAAGAAAACTGGGTCGTGGAGAAGGCATATGACAGAATGTCAAGCCTACTTTCCCATGCAAAGTACAACCCAAGTCCCCAGAAGCACCTTCGAGACAAAGAAGATAAGAAACCCACTTGCAATCACAGGATTTGCTATCATTTCATGAGCAATATGCAGACAATTTGGGGGACTCTTTATTATTTTTATACGTATAACCACAGCATCAGTGTCCTCCAACCACTCCTGACTCTGTGGATCAGTCTGTATGAACCACAGTTTGTGAAGTCATGGAATTATTGCGTATGCATGACTAAAAGCAATTTTATTTTTCTAGGCCGCTGTCCTAACTCCCTACATCACTATTCCTTATGTCAAAGTTTTTCAATACCTATATGTTAAATACATCACAGAAGAGAGAATATTGAATTTTCTCTCTCAAGTTTCCTTCAAAATGCTAAACGACCCATAAGAGTTTTAAAAATCTACAAAAATTGTTGGGTCTGTCGCATTTCTGCACGTCTTGCCAGCAGAGATACTGACTACCTGTATTCTGGATTATCTGTTCATGGATGTCTGTGTAAATGAAAAGCCTTGGAAGGTAGAGATAATGTTTCCATCCAGAGACAAGAAGAGGCATTCTTGGTGTACAATATAATAAAGATAATATTTCCCTCTGGAACAAAATTCGGGTTTATTAGCTATTTAAAAGGATTTGTTTCCCTAAGCCCAGAGTTCCTTGCTTGTAACACAACTCACTGTACGTGCAGGTGCACCCTTAAACTTTTCACATCACCCTGTGGGGATTGGGACTCAGGTCATGAAAAGGAGAAAACGCCATTATTCATACTGCTCCCTTTGTGATGAGCAAGAGTCCTTTGTCTCTGACCCAGGAATAGCATGTCTTTCTTTCAGTATACAGAAAACCGTGGCAGGCAAACTTGTACTTTCTACTCCTTGATGCTGTTTTCTATGCATATTCTTTATCAAGTGTTCCAGTAAAGTGATCATTTTCCCAGACCTTCCCAGTTTTAGCACTGAAAATTCCACACGGAAGGAAAGCCCTTGGTTCTGGAAAAACCAGGATATTTATTCACACCACAACACCTATGAAAAGTTTTTTTTTCTTTCTCTTCCTTCTTTCTTCCCTCTTTATTCCCTTTCCTTTCCTTTCCCTTCCCCTCTCCTCTCCTCTCCTTTCCCCTTCTTTTTCATTTCTCTCTCTCTCTCTCTTTATATTTCTGCATACTTTCTTTCTTTCATTCTATCATTATTCAATTAGGACTTTAAAGATTATAAAAAATAAGGCACCAAGGAATTAATTTCAAGTGTCAGGCATTAATAAGAAATCTTTTTAGAATAGTAACTATAGGTTTAATAATTAATTAGGAAACAGAAACAAATTCTTGATGTTTTAGTCATTTTAATGTTAATTACCTTACTGTCTACAGATAGCTTTTTTTCATATATGTTAATTCTAGGTTCTGAAATTGATTCTGTAACTCTTCTCAAATATTTTGCTACCCAAATTTGTAGAAGGGTTTGATCCCTCATGCCATTCATCAGGTCTAGACATGATATTTGAATGCTCTTTTCTTGAGGGATTTTATTTCCCACTTCATTAAAATCAGAAATGCCTCTGTTGTTTACTTTAGACAAATAAATGTAAGCAGAATATCACATAGCCCTTCCAAGGACAATTTTCAAGAGCCAGAAAGTGATTCTATCATTGCCCTTTACTCCCACATTGGCAATATCTCACATAGGGCCAATCCAAAATCTGAATCAGGTTTTCTAGCTCTCCTGTGCATTGATGCAATCACACATGCTAATGAAGATATCATATTCTGTTTTTGCTAATGTCTTTCTCATTTTCTATCCATTTCAGCTTCAGAAGGGAAAATTATTAGCCACAAGGAAATGTTAAAAGTATTGCTGATTAGTTATCATAGATAAGCAACATAAAATCAGGAAAGATTCTGTACTGATAAAAATTTATTTCTATATTGTGAGCCATAATTTTTTTCAGGACTACTCTATGTATTTGAAGAAACCTAGTCTCTCAGACATACAGAAAATAAGGGGGAAAAAGAGATAATTAATGTTAATTTGTGAAATTTTAAATGGAACTATTGTAAGAGAATCTGGACAGGTTTATTGTCTATAATAAATTATGGTCATACATTTATAAAGAAAATAATATAATAATGATGGGAAACCACATACACACAAAGAGGGCATAAATTGCTAATATCATAAATGAGAGGGGATATTATTACAGATCCCATGAACTTTAAGAGGATAATAAAGGGATACTATGAACAACTCTGTGCCCATAAATTTTATAACCTCAGTGAAATGGATGGATTCCAGGAAAGAAATAATCTGCCAAAGTTCATATAAGAATACACAATTTGAATATGCCTATATTTATTAAAGAAATCGAATCAACAATTAATAACCTTATAAAATAGAAAGAACCCAGCCCAGATGGGTTCACTGGTGAAGTCTAACAAATACTTTGGAAAAAAATTATACCAATTCCCTACATTTTCTTTCAGAATATAAAAGCAGATGGAATACTTCTTAACTCATTCTGAGACCAGTACTATCCTGTACTAAAACTAGTAAAGACTTTATAAGAAAAGACAACTACACACCAATATCCTAAAGTAATTATGGCAAGATTACAGGATACAGGGAACATACAAAAGTAATCACTTTCTTACATACCAGCAATAAGAAAGTGGTCTTAAAAAAAAACACAATATCATTTACATTTGCACCCCGAAAGATTAAGTTGTAGATATAAAACTAAATATCTATATCTATATTTATATCTATATCTATATATATAGACATATATATCTATATATCTATATCTATATATATACACATAATATCTATATGAGGAAAAGTACAAAACTGATGAAAGAAAGCAAAGAACTAAATAAACAGAGTGATATCCCATGTTTATGGACAGCAAGACTCAATCAATAACATCCAGATATCAATACTTTTGAACTTGACCTATAGATTCAATAAGTGTCCCAAACAAAATTCCAGCAAGTTATTTTGTGAATATCAACAAACTTGATTCTAAAGTTTCTATGGAGAAGTAAAAGACTCAAAATAGCCAACACAATATTGAAAAAGAACACTGTTGGAGGATTGACACTATTCGACTTCAAGACTTACTATAAAGTTACAGTAATGAAGACACTGTGGTACTGGTAAAAGAACAGACAAATAGATCAATGACACAGAACAGAGAATCCAGAAATAAACCCCCATAAATACAGTTAACTGATCTTTGGCAAGGGTGTAAGAGAAATACAATGAAACAAAGATAGTCTTTTCAACAAATGTGTGAGAATACTTGGAAATCCACATTAAAGAACAATGAATCTAGACACAGACCTTACATCTTTTACAAAAATCAACTCAAAATGTCTCAAAGACCTATGTAAAATGCAAAACTCTGAAACTCCAAGAAGATAACATAAGAAAAAAAAAAACCTGGACAGATGACATTATGACCATGATTTAAGATATAACACCAAAGACATGATCTGTGAAAGATTTAATTGATATGCTGGACTTCATAAAAATTAAAAACTTCTCTTCTGTTAAAGACACTGTCAAGATAATGAAAAGATGAGCCACAGAGTAGGAGAAAATATTTGCAAGCATATATCTGACAAAAGACTGTTATCCCAAATATACAAAGAACTCTTAAAATAGTAAGAAAACAACCTAATTTAAAAAATGGGCCAAGATCTTAACCCTGCCAAAGATATAAAGATGGTAAATAAGCACAAGAAAATATGTTCCACATCCGATATCATCAGGGAAATGCAAATTAAAGCAACAATGAGATTATTACACACCTATTACAATGGCCAAAATCTGGAACACTGATAATACCAAATGGTGGTGAGGATGTTTTGCAAAAAGAATTTTCTTTCATTGCTGGTGAGAATGCAAAACGGTGCAGCCACTTCGGAAGACAGTTGGGTGCTTTCTTGTAAAATGTTCTCACCATACAATCCAGCAACTGTGCTTCTCTGTATTTACCCAAGTGAGTTGGAAACTTATGTTCACACATAACCCTACACACAGATGTTTATAGCAGCTTTATTCATAATTGCCCAAACTTGGAAGTAACCATGGTGTCCCTCAAGGGGTGAACAGATAAACTGTGGTACATCCAGACAATGGAATACTATTCAGTGCTAAAAAGAAATGACTGTCAAGTCATGGAAAGACATGGAAGAATAGAAAATGCATATTACTCAGTAAAAGAAGCCAATCTGAAAAAGTGATACATTACATAATTACAACTATATGTCATTCTAGAAAAAGCAAAACTACAGAGACAATAAAAAAACATATGTAGTGGCTGCCACATGACAGAGAGAGAAGGATGAAGAGGCAAAGCACATAGGATTTTTAGGCCAGTGAAACTACTCAGTACGATACTATAATGATGGATACATGTCACCATGCATTTTTCTAAATCCATAGAGGGTGCAACACCAAGGGTTACTTGGCAATGTAAACTATAGACTTTGGGTGATTATGATCTGTCAGTGTGAATTCATCAGCTATAACAAATGTGCCACTCTGGTGGAGCGTGTTGACAATGGAGAAGGCCAAGCGTATGTGGGGCTGGAGTCTATGGAAAGTCTCTGTACTTTATACTCTACTTTGCTAAACTTAAAAGTGCTCCCAAAATAAAGTCTATATAAAACACACACACACACACACACACACACATACATACACAGTTCTGCCACCCTGGACACCTGATTATAGTCCTCGTTTTTCCATAATTAGCAGTTTGGCCATGTGTAGGTCACAATACATTTGTGTATTTATTTCCTTTTTGAAAAGCCAAGTGATTGAGAACAAAGTCTCTAAGGTTGCTTCAGTTCTAACACTTAGTGATCTCTCTTCAGAATATTATTAACTTTTGTGACATTAATTTTCCACTTTTATGAAGATAATATATATATTATAATATCAAGTTCTGATAAATTAGTGTTATGCCATCTTTCTCTAAAATCCTTGAATGTTCTTGATTGTGTATGTGTACAACTGCTCAGTGCCATTTATGCAAAATATACAATTTAGGACCGTTTTTAATAACATTACTATTTAACCAGTGTAGAAAGACAAAGTGACTGAAAGGTGCAGAGCAAATATTGTTCTTAAAGATAAGTGTGGACACACTTCCATACAGGTTCAAACTCTGCTACGTTTAGAACTGAGTGAAAATATAGGAGTCCAATGGTATTCATCATTTGTCATATCTGAAGGAACATAGTTGTCATGAGTCATCATTTGAGTCAACACTAATTAAGTGTCAAATTACCACCTTTTAAAATGGCATGCTGGCTCTCCATGAGGAGTAACAATAGGCTATCTAAATGTGGTGTCAATTTGACTTGTACTTCATATGATGTGAATCATTCTCATTGTAAAAGAAATTTGCATATAAATCAGGGTACATTTAGTTCCTTCTCCAGATCATAGATGGCTGAAGACTCCAAATGAGGTGTTCCTCCAAAGATTGGTAACTAGTAGTAAAATTTCACTCTGATATTGAAGCTGGAAAGATTCAACATAAATTAATGAGATTAGCCATCTGCAGAAGTGACCCATTCTAACAGATGGCTCCTAAACGTGAGAATAATTACACAAGGGTGATTCTCAAATCTCATTAAAAAGACTAAAATAAAGCCAATGTAGGATAAACTGTGACCTAATTAATTGTAACTTCTATGTAATGTCAGCAGAAGGCTAAGGCATGCCTGAAGACTGGGAGAAGAAAAGGAGAGAGCCAAAGGGCCAGAATTTGTCACTGCCATCCATTCAGGCAACATGCATTGAGTGCCTACTTATGGGCCAAACATTATATAATATGATGGCTCTTACTTAGAAAATAGGAACCACAAATTGAAGGTAAATATTTGTATATGCTTGGCAAATATTTCTTTTTGGTGAAGAGGGTTAGATTAAACTATAAGATTTTATCAATGCTACTTAGTGCTATTCTCCAAATTCCTCAAGTCAAATCACTTAATAAGCTTGTGAACTGATTAACTGATATAACCATTTTGTTTGCCTGTTTTTTTTTAATTTCAGCATATGCAATGAAATTATTATTTTATTGAGAAAATACTAAATGTAGGAAATTTTTCACAAAACTATGAAGGATGTAATAATAAATATGGCTTGGTGTCTTATTTTCTATCTTTAAAGTATATAATCATAGGGGAAATAAATCTATGAAATATTGCTACAATACTAAGTAAAAAGATATAGAAAAAAGATAACGCACCATTTGGCATTTGGATGCTGGAGTTAGAGTAAGACAAACTTTTGTAAAGGAGACAATGTGAGCTGAATATGAAAGGATTTGAAAAGCTCTAGAAACAAGCAACAGTACAAATACCATTTGTACAGTATAATGTAGTTAACAAATACAATCAGGAAAAGGTGAAGTTAGAAAAATGTCTGGAGTATAGCAGGTGTGGAGGGGAGTAATAGCAGATAAGGGTAGAAACATGTTTGGAATAAAGTCACAAAGTGTTACATGCCAAGAAAAATATAATAAATTTAACTCTATAGAATGCAGGAAACCAGTAAATATTCTTAAGATATAAGTGGAGATCATGGTTAAACATTTGAATGTCTCCATGCACAGTTACAAAATTGCTTTCTGATTTTTAAGTTAACCTATTGTTATTTGGATGAATAAACCAGCACATGAACCATTGCTAAATAGACTGATTAAATCAATATCCAGATTATACAATACTAAGAACCAGAGTCTGGTTCCATGAAATAAATGTTCATGAAGGCATAAGATAACCAAAAAAAAAAAAAACACACGAACAAAAAACTGTTTAGATATTTTTACTCATCATCTTTCCTCTAGACTATGATAAAGTCCAAATTTTAAAAGCTTAATTATCACTGAATGAGAAAACTGAATTTAGTCAAACTATGATTCATTTAGTGAAATAATAAGTTTTCACTAAAAGAAAACCTTTTTCCCCTGAAATCTACTAATTCTAGATAATTATACTGTTGCACATGTATTCTCCTTAGAATTTGAAACTTCACATACTTTGAGGTTGGAACAGCTATCTTCTTGCTAATGAAGAACCCATAGTTTGAGAGTAAGTTTTTAAAATATGTTTTAATTTAGACTTTCTGTCAGGGATATAGTTTTATAGTTCTTTTCTATTTAAGTTTTCTTCAATGAAGACTCTAACATCGTTGACATTAGTAATTTCTACTTAGCTGCTTTTCTTTTTTGATGTACCCCTGACTTAGAGACCAAAGTGGCAAGGTATGTCTTCTTCTTTTTTTTTTAATGTTTTTTAACGTTTATTTATTTTTGAGACCGACAGAGACAGAACATGAGCAGGGAAGGGGCAGAGAGAGAGGGAGACACTGAACCTGAAGCAGGCTCCAGGCTCTGAGCTGTCAGCACAGAGCCCGACACAGGGCTCAAACTCACGGACCGTGATATCATGACCTCACCCAAAGTCGGATGCCCAACCGACTGAGCCACCCAGGTGCCCCAGGTATGTCTTCTTAGACACCATTTTTAGAAGGCAATCATAATCATTATGAAAAGAAAACTTACCACTTTGTTTTTACTAATTTTATGTAAATGGATCTTTATTCCATTCAGTTCTTTTAATTACTTGATGCAATATCTAAGAGAAATTCCTGTTTAATATCAAAGATTTTAATACAAACCAAAACAGAAAATAATTTTGTCACTTTGCTGTACATCATATCATCAACAGTATGTTTGTATGGAGGCACTTCTTAATTTCCTAATGAAATGGTATTGGTGCGTTACTTTTTTCTCCTAGATAAGCTGGTGTCTATCACCATAGAGATTCCCCTGGAAATAAGCAATAAGAAGCAAAAATAGAAAATTAAAAATCAAAAGTTCTTCCATACCACCAAAGAAAAATCAAAAAGTACTTCCATACTTTTATAAATCATGCAATATTAGGCTACCAGAATGGACCTAACACTAGGATTTTTAGTTAACTCTCACCCATGTCAGATTTAGGATTAGACCAGTACTTATGTCCTTCAATGGCACATTGCAATACCTTGGGCTTGAGGTGCATGTGCAGGCTTAAATGGCTCTCTCCCATTTAATTCTGACCGTGCTGCCATCACCCTTCTACAACACCCCAAAGCAGCAGACATAGTAGTAGGCATTTTATCCTATGTGTAGCCCATAATTGACATCAAGGGCAATTATGCCACCTCTTCTGCAAGCTCCATGTCAGACATGAGATAGTCCTCAAAGGATAGTGTTCTGGGTTGAATTTTGTTCCCCCAAAAGATGCTGGAGTCCTAATGCCCAGTATCTGTGCTTGTGACCTCATGTGGAAATAGAGGCTTCGCAGATAATCAAGTAAAGATGAAATCATTAGGATGGACATGACTCCAATATGCCTGTGTTCTTCTAAAAAGAAACAAAAAATGGATACAGAGACACAGACAAAGAGACACAGAAAATGCCATGTGAAAATTGGAATTCTACTGTCACAAGCTCAGGAACACCAAAGATTGCCAGCAAACTACCAGGAACTAGGAGACAGGCATGGAACAATTTCTCCCTCACAGTTCTTGGAAGGAAACAATCCTAGTCTCCAGCAATGTAGGAAATAAATGCTCACTGTTTAAGCTACACAGTCTGCTACAAGATGAAACATTCTCTAAGTCTGAGGTTTTCTGTTTTTGTTTTTGTTTTTCTGTGTGTGTGTGTGTGCGCGCGCGCGCACATGTGTGCGTGTGTTTTGTCTTGTTTTGTTTTTCTGGGTCAAATGGTGGTAGTGGAGCAGATCCTTCTAAGTTAATGTGTTTTCACAGCACATTAGGTTGCTGCCTGTAGCACCCCAGGGTTTCACAGCCTTCTCCTTTAAAATTCAGTGCAGTGATTTAATGATGCATTTTTGTAGATCTGTATCACAATTCTTTAATTCAGCAATTGAAGTCACTCATAAATAATGATTGGTATGGGGTGGAGAATAGCCCACTATTTTTCCAGCCTACTTTCTATAAACAATCTGGTTGTGAAGACAAGGCTTTCATTATAAATCAATACATACACTAGATGTTTTCCTGTGTCAACAGTCAGTGGCTATAAGGTGTATCTTGCCTTTAAGAATTTCAGAGAATAGTCATTCTGTGTTGCCTTTATTCTCTAGGAAGGAAACTGTGGTCAAAATAGTCTCAACAACTCAACGTTTTTTCATTGTGCAGAGAGGCCATTTTCAGGAGTCACCGGAGACATAAACCGCTCTGATACCATGGAATCCTGTAAGAAAGTAGCCTGGAGTCTGAGTTGGACATTCTCATGTTCATCTTCCCAATGATATCCTTTTTTACAGCTTCTGAGAATTCACCTAATCTATCAGCCAGTGCTAACTGAGCTCCAGCAAATACAAAACTGGGCTTAAAAATGTAGAAAACATAAGATAAACATCAGGTTCAACTCTGGCCTTCATGGAGTCTATGAGAGCTCTCTCAGCCAACTCCCTTACTCTTTTACCATTTGCTTTGACGAAATTGTTTCAGGGATGGCAAAGACTACAAGTTTGGAGGCACTATTTCTCTGCTAAATTTGGAAATCCTAAAGTTTCAGTTTTATGCAGGTACTGATAGTTACATTTATGTGTGTTCTTAATTTTTAAAGTTGATGCACAGATCACAGAATATATCTGAATGCTGTCAAGTTTCCTCTCATGGATACTTGGATTTAACCACTTTGTTACCACTACACAATCTAACCTAACAATTTAAAGTAATGAATCTCAGGGACCTGGGTGGCTCAGTCAGTTTAGTGGCGGACTTCAGCTCAGGTCATGATCTCACAGTTCGTGAGTTCGAGCCCCACGTTGGACTCTCTGCAGTCAGTGTGGAGCCTGCTTGGAACTTTGTCACTCTCTCTCTGCACCTCCAGCACTCACATGCTCTCTCGTAAGTAAACATTTAAAAATAAAATAAAATACTGAATCTTTTCACAAATATCCAAGAAACATAAAAGACTGTGATATCCAAGGTTGCTTAAAGAATATGACTTTGCATGTATAATTTTGTGGAATCTTTATTAATCATAAGAACAGACATTAAAATAATTTATAATTTTTTACGTAATGCACATTAGTCAGAGAATTTAGGTTTTATCTCTGCTTTTACACTAATTTGTTGAAGAAGTAGTATAATTTCTTGGAACTCTTTTCTCAAAAATGAGATATTAAACTACATAACATTTCAGATTCTTACTGATTTTATGGATAAAATTTTAGGGGAATAGCAGTTTATGTCTAAAGTGATAGAAGCCCAGTTGGCTAAAAAGATCTGTAATAAACACAGAAACCACTGGAAATGGTCAAAAATAAGTAGCTATAATTCAGTCTTGGCTTTTCTAAACCTTTTCCTTAGTTTCAGCTATTATTGGAAATAATTCCTAGTTTTATCTGTATCCCCAATTAGGTCAAACGCATGCCACAGAAAATACATTTGTTGCTAAATTATGATATATAATTGATGGAATATCTCTATAAGAATTAGTTATGATGTTCCAGGATATTGATTGATAACATAAAACCATGTACATGATTATGGTAGGCAGAATAATGGCCCCTCAAAGATTCCTGTATCCTAATCCCTGGAACCTGTTAATATATGACCTTGCATGGCAAAAGGGACTGTGCATGTATGATTAAGGAGGTCTTGAGAAAAAAATTCTGGAGCCAAGATTATTCATGTGGTCCCAATGTAATCAGAAGCATCCCTATAAGGTGAAGAAGGAGACAGCAGACTCAGAAAAGGAAACGTGACAAGTAAGGGGATGTTGGGGTGATGTACCATGAACCAAGGAATGTGAGCAGCCTCTAGACACTGGAAAAAGCAAGGCATATATTCTGCCCTGGAATCTCCAGGAGGAAATCAGTGGTGCCAAGCCTTTGATATTAGGTCCATTTTCAGACTTCTAACCTCCAAACTTCCAAACTCCAAAACAAAGACTTGTGTTACAATCCACTAAGTTTGTGGTAATTCATTACAGCAATAACAGAAATCTAATGCAATCTTTGAGTTTATTTATTTTTTTTTTAATTTTTTTTTCAACGTTTTTATTTATTTTTTTTGGGACAGACAGAGACAGAGCAAGAACGGGGGAGGGGCAGAGAGAGAGGGAGACACAGAATCGGAAACAGGCTCCAGGCTCTGAGCCATCAGCCCAGAGCCTGATGCGGGGCTCGAACTCACAGACCGTGAGATCGTGACCTGGCTGAAGTTGGACGCTTAACCGACTGCGCCACCCAGGCGCCCCGCAATCTTTGAGTTTAAAAAATCATGCTCTAAAATTTAGTTCAGGGTGGCAGAAGGAGCAACCTCATCTGCCTTCCAGTTCCCCCTAAATCTATTGCAACGAAGTCCAAAATGCTAAAATCTGTAACAGTGAGGAGCATAATGTCCATAACAAGGATGGATCAGCCACATACAAACACAGTTAAAATATTTCTGGCAAGTTGAAAATCAAGACATACATATTAAGAAATTAATCAGAATAGAAGAAGCTGTAAGCTAGCACACAAATCTAAGAAGTCAAGAGGAGAGGTGGGAAGACATTTTGCAAAAACCTGTGACTTTGGGACAAGTAAGTTTTGAAAGTGGGAGTGAGGAGTGGATAGAAAACAGGTTGATGAATTTCAAGGTCTTCTGTGCTATAAGTTGTTAGGTCATTTGGCCCTATATACCCTCCACCCCCTCCCCAAATCAGCATATACAGGGATTTAGCACCTGGTATTTTTGTCAAGGGTAAAATCTGGAGCTCTGTTTCTAGAAAGGTCATGTCTACAGAAAAATGAAGTTTCCTAAGATGATGTTAAGACTTCAGAATCATTTCCTCTCACTTGAGATTTGCAGGGGAGAGGTAGAATCAGTAGCAGGCCTCCTTCTTGTCTCCCCATACATTTACCAAAGCTTGCCTGTGAGTCTTAACAGCTTTCCCACATACCTTCAACTGCCAGTCAGCCTTATGATCAAGAAAACAGGACCTTTGAGAAACTGAGCCTCCTTACATATTGACAGAGGAATCCCAAGACACCTACATATATTGATCAACATGCAAATGCTATTAAAGTATATCTGACAGATTGAAAAGCAAAGCATACACATTGAGAAATTAAGCCAAAGAGAAGAAGCTGCAAACGAAGCCAACTCTTTGTTCTTAAATTAACAGAAAGCCAAGGTCACTGGAATTTTGAGAAAATACTATTTCAGAAAACAAGGAGAAAGTTGGAGAAATTTTATATATGTCAAATTTATGTCTTAGAGTTGTTTAATAAATTATTGAGGCTGTAAAATATAAACAAGCAAAGTTTGAAGAAAAGAATTGCAGAGAACACAAAAGAAATTTGCAAATCTTGAAAATATAATTTACAACTTTAATAATTAAAGGCAATTCTGTTGGAGATGGCAAAGAGGAAAGAGTGTGAAAAATAAGTTAAAAAAAAAGAAAGCATTGGTAAGCTGAGATAATATTAAACTAATAAATGATTAAAAAGCAGAAGTAGAAATGAAGAAATTATTCCCCTAAATATTGGAAGAATCTTCCAAATCGAACAGAAATACCAAATGTCTAGAGAGGTAAGTAAAGGAGACTTAATCCTGGACACAGGCTTATGATATATATAACCAAAAGAGAAGAACCTAAAAGCTCTTAGATCAATAGCAACAGAAAAAAAGAGATTTCACCACAGCAAATATTTCTGTAGTTCACTTACAAGAGATTTTAAAATGGTTATTTATAAAATTATGAATTTACAGTTGGAAATAGCTTTTGGTAACACTTAAATGGGTTCACTTTCTAAGCAATTATTCATATACAGCAGCTAAATACCTCTCCATAATGCTTGGCCCTATTTCTCTTCACTTCTTCACAATCTGCCCCAGCCACAATCTGGTTCCCAGCTAGAATGTTGCTCTTGTTTACCATCTAGTTCTGTCCTCTGGACTTGGCATTCACATTGGTTTACTCAGCAGGTTCCCGGTCCCCCTCAAGGACTCCCTCAGTTTCACACACTGGCCTTCCCTAAAGTGCATCACTTCTGAAAGCACAAAGTCTCTCAGATCCTGCCGGCCCCATGACCAACCAGGAAATCCTCTACAACAGGGAGAACAGAAAAGTCTTCTGTTTCTTGCTTGAAATGGCCAAACTCATGTTAATCCATCAGGCAGATGTCACAATTTTTTTGTTGGGGAGCAGGTTCTTATTGCTCCTGTTGTTTTGATTTCAGTTTATTCCCTCAGTTATTGAAATGATATACAATTTCTCCTTGTAGTATTTCTGTCAATTTTCTTTCAGTCATCCAAAGTTTGCTCACTATAAAGTATGTTTCTGAGCCATCTGCAGCTACAATTCACAGCCCATTTATGTCCAGATCAGCAAAATGTATTTCAGTAGACATAAGTTGAATAATGATGGATTCAGAAGTGACACTAATGGGAATGCTTGAAATATAAGATTTGTTGCCTGTTGCACAGCCAAAAATTACAGCCATATTGAAAATTAGATATGCATGCCACACCAGGCCTCAAATCTTGAAGAGGTTTTTCATCCTAAGATGGATACTAAGAAAATGCTACATGATTTAAAAATGCAATCATTCAAGAACATAGGCCAGACGCTGATGTGACAATTATTGTGTGCAGTTTTCTGTGTTACCGTAGCAGTCACTTCTCTCTAGGAATAAGGTGGTAGAGACCTCCCCAAGAACAGTTCCTAAATGGACCACAAGCCCAAAATCAATGTTTACCCATGTTTTTAATAGCACTTTGCTTTCAACATTGATTGAGCTTATTGAATACTCCCACTGGCCGTTTAAGTATCATGTTAAATTGAAAGTTCCCAATGGTGTTACTGAAACCTACAACTAGCAGGCACCCTTGGTTTTTCAGAGAGCCAATGACCCTGAGTATCACCGGTTGCTTAAACCCTTGGCAAGAAGCCACAGGATTTCTGAAATTAGCTGCTTTTCTGGCCTGTTTTTATTGAATTAAAAAAAAAAGCTTTATAGAAAGTAATTACAAAGTCTTTACATTAATTCTAGTAATTAAATGTGACTGCACCTATTATTATTAGCTTCTGTTCTTTTCTGCATTACTAGAGGCAAGGGGAGCTCAACACAAGAGTTTATGCCTAACTGGGCATGAATTATTTAAATCAAATAAATGGACATATTACAAATGTATTCTACTTGAACAACTTGGAAAAAATGAGAATTTTTGTTTTGAGTACAAAGAGACATTAATTTTGTAATGAAAGTAAAGTTGTGTGACCAGGTAAAAGAACAATACAATGACCAAATTCTGCTTCTCCATTCAAGTATTTCTTAAAGATAGGGGCACCTGGGTGGCTCAGTCAGTTAAGCATCCAACTTCGGCTCAGGTCACGACCTCACGGTTTGTGAGTTTGAGCCCAACATCGGGCTCGGCGCTGACACCTCAGCCTACTTCAGATTCTGTGTCTCCCTCTCTCTCTGTTCCTCCCTCACTCAAACTCTGTCTGTCTCTCTCAAAAAATAAAAAAATTAAAGATTAAAAAAAAGACAAAAGTAGCATTGGAAATAGCAAGAATTCAGAAACCAGTAGAACTGGATTCTGTTTCCTAAATTATCTCTACCTTTGATTGGGAAAAATGCACTCTGGAGAAAAAGTATGAGTGTCTTCCCTTTGCCTTCTCTGTATGGTGTTTATGGCATTTTGATTAACACCCATGTATTTAAGAATATCTCATCCATCTTTTACCAGTGTAGAATAAGAATGATCAAAAAGAATATTTAGAAGAGCTCTTTATATGGTCCTTTTGTAATAGTTGTGTATTAAGTTAATATCTAGAAAGTGATTATCTCTTTCTATGACATCTGCTAAATCCAGTGTGGAGGAGCATGAACAAATTATTTAATATTTTAACAATTATTTATTTATTTATTTATTATATATCCCCTCCATCTTTGAGCTATTTAAAATTAAAGGGTTTATCATAGTATCCTCATTGGGAGACAGTAGAAGATTTGTAACTTCAGTGGATATATGTTTGTTTCCTCCTAAACACTCATCGTTACTGCTTATTCTTTACTATTGTCCGCAGTTTCTACATGTTATTCCAGGGAGATTAACCTAACTCCCATCTAAGAAAGTAAGCATGAATCTCACTACAACAATCGTCACAATCCATTCCCTGGCCACAGAAGAGTAAATTATCAGAAATTATAGTGACGTATCAGAGAGGACAATGTGATTAAGGTGGCTCAATCAGAGTGAAGCATAGAATCTGTTCAAAATGCTGACCAATCAGGATGGTATATTGGAAAGATGCCCTGCAGCCATTTTGCTATTAAAGGGATGCCCTTCTGAAGGTGAACTAATATAGGAAGTAGGAAGTGTCTTGGAAACTCATGGAACAATAGAGATGCACCCAAGTTTAAGACAAACCTAGATCCTGCTATTTTTGTTGATTCTGTGTGTTTTTTTTTAAATGAACTGTTAAATCAGTTTGAGTTGGATTATGTCTTTGTAACCAAGATTCTTGACTGTTACAGTAACAGAAGCAAATAATAAGGAAATAAGTTACCTGTGAAATGAACAAAACATTTTTAAGCCAAAAGAAATGAATCTTAGCCAACGTTCAGTGATGCGCTAGTTCTCAATCACAGTCCTATGGCACAGTGATGAACTCCAAACTCTCCAGTCATATCAATAAATTTCAGTTAATACATAATACGTATTTTTATGAACTGAGTATGTTCATTGTTTTGATGATACTTAAAACACTGCTAATGCACTAGATAAATTATACTGCACTTCAGTTTAGTCAGTTGCCCTAATCAGGAATTTGAGCTTTAAGGGTGTTCAGTTGCAATTAAACTTAGGAAATCTAAACGGAGAGTAATTGCTTAAAGCACTTCTACTATCCATTTGTCAATCAATAGTAAGTCCTTTTCCAAATAACCATAATGAATGTTAGAAATATGTTTCTATTGGTGAAATTAATGGCTTGTTCATCATCATGAGTATTAGCAATGGGTTCTCAGTAAAATTAATAGTGTTCAAAATATGTAAATTGACTAAAATAATTAAAAATCACTACTCAACTTTGCATCATGACGAGAGGATAAAATTATAACAAAACTTGATCATTAGATTGTCTGTGTCCAGCCATTGGATTCAAAATTTCTAATTACTGTTATCAACTAAAAGGAAAATCAAATCAAATCCTATCTCTGCAATATTAGCATGTTTGCCTCATATAAACATTTGATTCAAGGTGTGGTTGAAGCATCAAAAGTTGAGAGACCTGGGATTTTATTGGACTTACAAAATAAGTGGCATGAACTATTTTATGTCTATTTGTCAATGGTTGCTTAATACATCTCTGTGTACATGGCTAGAATTGGCCTAAAATTTTCTTCCCTTTCAAGCATGTAGCAAGACCATAGGGGCAAGAGCCAATTTCCACCTACCTCCAAATTCTCCAGAGGTTATCATTACCCAACAAAAAGAACCTGAGTATTATGCAGAACCCAAAGGACATAGAGTATTTTATAATACCTATTATTAAAGAAGAATATTTCTCAGAGATAAATATAAAGCAGTTATTTCTCAGAAATAACATTGTGATACATGCACTTGAAGACAGTTTAAAGTGAGACATAACTTATTTCAAGATAGAAGAATTATAATTTTATCAAAGATCATCTAGAGCTGAAAAGTTATAGTTCAATGCTGACACAAAGTTAAATGGAAACTAAATGAAGAACATTAGCCCTGGGACTATATTTTTGTTTTCTTAAAGGTATTATTATATTAATTTTAAGCTAACTTTTAATGTTTATTTATTTTTGAGAGAGAGAGGGAGAGAGAGAGAGAGCAGGGAAGGGGCAAAGGGAGGGGGACAGAGGAGGCTCTGAAGCGGGCTCTGTGCTGACAGCAGAAAGCCGGATGCGGGGCTCCAACTCACCAACTGTGAGCCAAAGTTGGATGCTTAACCGACTGAGCCAACCAGGCACCCCAACTTAATTGTTAAATGAAATTTTCAATTATATACATAATACAAAAACATTTTCATGGAACAAAAACCAAACTATTGTACATAAGAAAAAAATCACTGCAAATACTACTTTTAATACCACCGATCTCAATCTTCTTATTGGTAACAAATTATTATATGTCTCTTAGAATTGTTTTCTATGTTTTACACACACATACACACACGCAGTCATGGGAAATTCGCATATTATTTAGGAGGAAAGAAGACAACTCACAGAAATATATTCTTTTTAAATCTGGCATTGTCCTAGCAAAGTAGTATACATGATCCCAACCTATTGTATTTGACTTATTTCTATTAATTGATGTTTATTTGCCTCTTTTTTCTTTTACAGACAATGCTCTGGTGAATGTCCCTGTGATTTTTTTTCTCCTATGGTTATAGGAGGGTTTCTCCTAGCCTCAATTAGAATTGCTGAGTCATAGAGAATGTATCTGTAAACATTTCATGGCTACTGCCAGTTGTTCTGAGTGCTTCTCCATCAGATGAGAGAGGACCTGTATCCTTACCGACTTCTCTGTCAACACTTGATATTATTATATTTGAATTGTTTGCTGATCTCATGGAGGAGATCAGTATCCCACTCATGTTCTAATGAACAATTCTCTGATCTTGCAAGGTGAAAAACTGTTCCATAAGTGTATTAGTGATTAGAATTTCCTCTTCCATGAATTTCCTGTTCATATTTTTAGCCTAGGGATACTTTCATAGATATTTATAATGGTTACTACACAGCATTAGTAACTAATAATGATTTGCAACTTGATTGGTGTTTTGACACTTTTAATCCTTTAATTCTACCACATATAAAAAACAAACTAGTGTTTTAAAGGTAAGCTATAATAAATTATTGTGAACTACTGAAAAAATTTAATAAATATTTACATAAATTTACATATCTGTAATAAAAAGTGTACAACCTCCCTGAAGAAGGAATTATGGCAGGCAATCATTAACAGTCCTTTTTAAAATCTTTTTCTACTTTATATTCAAATGCACAAAAAAGAGTACTCATTTTTTCCTAAAATCCAAACAACAAATCACAGATATAGGTTTATTTTTCAGAAAAAAATAAACAAAACGCAGACATTTCTTATTTGATTGTCAAAAACAGGCACCTAAAAAGAAAAATAGGAATCATAAAAAATATTCAGTGAATTTCATTTCATCCATAGTACAGTAACATCAAAATATGGCTACACAGCATTAGATATGAACTATTTAAGTATTTGGAGTCTTACTTAATTCTAATTTTTCTTCCATGCCTTAAACACATATTTTAACCTCTCTGGCTTTCATTGTCCTTGTTTGCAAGTGGGAAAATATTTAGCTTGTGTTACTGTTTTAGATTATTGTACCAAGGGTGCAAATTAAATACTTCAGAAATAATTTGAGCAAAACAGAGGCAAAAGCTCCTCTTATTGTATTAGAGAGGGTTAAAGAAAAATACAAGGCAATATGCCTTAGGAAAAAACCAAAAGAACATATTCTCCCTTAACATTTTTAATCTTCATTAAAAATTCTGGATAGAAATTCTTTTTAAAAGATTTAGATATTTAAACATCATGGCTTTCAGGTGTATTCTATCACATTTTATACGAGCACTTCCATGAGACGTTTCTGTCTTTGCATTTTCTCAGAATATTTCACAAAAAGACACTCTAGTTACTGAAATGTCTTATAGATTTATGTAACAGGAATTTATTTATTTACTGTTATTATTAGTATTATGTTTTATATGACAGGAATTTAAATTTAGGATCTAATTAGAAAATTTTCAACAAGTTTCATGTGTCTCAGTGTTTTCTCTTCATTTTATGAACAATGTCATTTTCTTTAAAAAAAAAAAGTCCAATTCTTTTATTATCCAATACAAAAATATTCAATTTCAACCTATTGCTTTTGTGGTCTCCTAAAGTCATTTTCTTCCTATCTATTGGTTTACATTATCCAATAAAGTACTATGATGAATAAGAAACATGCTGTTTTCTTTTGAAAGAAGTAGTTTGTTGAGTTTTCTTTTGTAAGTTATTCCCCCACCTTTGTTGTAATATTTTTATGCTCCCCATTCTGTAGAATTTCTGATTATTAGAATGAATGGTAATATCGTATTTGTCTGAAGAGTATTGATTTATCAATCGTGCATCCATTACTTATGATGCATGTCTCTGTTCAGAGTGATTTCCAAGGAAATTCACTGTTTTGGAACAGTTTTAAACAACATAAATAAAAATTCCACTCTATGGGTCAATATCGCAAGCTGATATCTCTATAGATTTTCAGGAAAATGATTGGGGGATTTGTGAAATTACTTTAAGTCATGCCCCCCCCCCATGTATTTTGTCTAACTCTCAATAATGCATTTGGTTGGAAAATCTTTGACTATGCCAAGAACTTATAAAATAGCTAGGAAAGTTATAGAAATAGATTTTGATTGGGTCATGGAAAATATAGGTATGAATTAATTGATGACCTTTTAGTTTTCCTTAATTAAATATAAAGTTAATATCAGTTAGAAAATTAAACCCTCATTTGTACCATAAATTAATAACAAATTATTAGAGGAAAATTACAAAAATATAATGATGTCTTTATTCTTTGCTGCTGATTGCCCTTCATTAAGTTTTGTTTCCTGGGTAGGGTGCTTCAGATCCAGGAATGATGATTCATGAATTCTGGAGACTGGTATTTTCAAGCAACACGATTTTAGAAATATAGCATTATATCACATCAAAATATCCAACCAAGGATGAATAGTTACCCTAGCACTTTAAACAAAGGAAGTAATATTCCCTAATGTTATGTGTAAATTGTCCTTGTCATAAATTTAGTTCTCATGTAGAATGCTCTTGAACAAAAAGTTAAAAAATTATACTGCCATTACTCCCTATATAAATTATTTTTTAAAGCACATTATATTGTCCCATAATAGGGATGGTTGTTTTCTTTCAGATTTTTCCTAAAATTTTAAATTAAGCTTCATTTATTTTTATTTTATTTTACCTATTATATGTGTATGTTTATATTTATTGTAATTTTATTTTATTTTTGCAAGAGATAGGGAGAACCTGGGAAAAGGTGCATATGCTATAAACTAACATGTTTGCCACAATCATTTGTGTTATTCAGAAATAAAAATAGCATATTATTTTTCAGATGTTTTCCATGCTAGATGTTTAGTTACAGCACTGATGGCAGCAACCCATATATATTTTTTCTTATTCTTTTTTTTAACGTTTATTCATTTTTGAGAGAGAGAGAGAGAGAGAGAGAGAGAGACTGTGAGTGGGGAAGAGGCAGAGACAGAGAGAGAGACACAGAATGTGAAGCAGGCTCCAGGCTCTGAGCTGTCAGCACAGAGACCGATGCGGAGCTCAAACCCACAAACTGAGATCATGACCTGAGCAGAAGTCAGATGCTTAAACAACTGAGCCACTCAGGCACCCCCTTTTTCTTATTCTTATATAAGACATAGTTAATGTAATAAACTAGAAATAGAAACTAGTGATGAATATATATATATATATACACACACACACACACACACACACATATACACACATATATAATATATATTATGTATATAATTTTTAAATTTGTATTCTTTCTAAAATTATACAAATTGGTACACATTATATATTTTGACTTATGTCTTTTGCTTGAATTAAGAAAGGTGATAATAATTTTTCTACATAAGTCTCGAAGCATGATAGATCTCACAACAAGACCTGAAGAAAAACAACTCCAAATTAAAAGTAGTATCATTATGATTTCATTTCAGTCAGAATGTCTTGGGAGGTTTACTAGAAGAAATATACTTTTCTGGTATGCTTTTTTTTACTTTTCCTCAAAACTTTTCATTATGTGATAAGAAATAAAGATAAAAATGTTCATTTTTAAAGCCCAATTTTTTCTATATTTGTGTTGTACTCAGACAGACACAAAAAAGGTTTTAGAGACACAAAATATCATTCAATGAACCGCTATTCATATCCCAGGAGTCCTCTGCTAAGTTGTGAAGAACAAAGCAATTAGTATGAGCCTAGTCTAAGGCAGCACACCATATAAAAAAGGAGACAAGTTTATAAACAACTATACTACAATATAAGTGCTAACCTAGAACTATGACTAAAGTAGTTATAGGGAATCACAGGGAAAGAAATAAATTAATCTCTGAGTGGAAAGAATGAGATTGTTAAGGCTTCATAGAAGAGAGGATATTTGCATTGGGCCTTGAAGGGTGACCAGAAATTTGTCAAGTGTAGAAAGGATAAGAAGGATAGGCAAAGGAAAAGGCATGAGTAAAGACATCTAGATGCATAGGGCATCTGGGGTCAGAGATCCACTTGGGGAGAAGTTATAAAAATGAAGCCAGATTGTGAATGGTAATGAATTCATTTGGGCTATGATGAGCCAGAAAAGAAATGACATGTTTTGACAAATGATCATAATTACTGTGGATATTGGAAAGGAAGAAGGAGTGGAAGCACGGATGCCATTAGGAGGCCACTGAAATAATATGAACAAGAGATGATATCAACTGGATGAAGACAATTAGAATTAGACAATTAGAATGTCAATGGGTTTTCAGAGGCATTTTAGGCATTAATTTACAGAACCTTGGGTAAAATTCTTCTACAGAGTGAAGAAAAGGACTCAGAAATCACAGGTGTATCTGTTGGGTTCCTAGGTACAGTTACATTAACTGAAATAAGAATCCAGGAAAAGGCATTTGTGAAGGTAAGGAAAAGAGAATATACTTATGGTTGAACTTGATGCACTTGACAAGACTATACATGGCATCCATAAATGATGTTTGGATAAATAATGAGCCTTTAAAAACTATGTGAAATTTTCTCAGAGCTACAAGGGAAAATAATCTGTCCATGAAGAAAAAAAAAATAGGAACAGTCTTTACATACGCTTTGTGGAAAAACCTGACTCCCTTATACTTGACCTTCCCATCAGTCTGAACGTCTTGATGGCTCCTACCCACTGAGATCCATGCTGCATTGCTCCTCCTTGTTTTTTAACCAATTTCATCAGTGTGAGATACTTCGTTTTGCTTTTCTTTCTCTCTGAAACTACATTTCCTCCTTCAAAATCTAATTAAGCAGCATGTCCTCAGTTAAGAGTTTCTCAATCTCTTTTCTTCCTATGTTGCTTCAATATTTTGCATTTTTACTGTTACTCACATTGTTTACTTACATGCCTGCTTCTTTTGTGAAAATAATGGAACGGAGTCTACCTCTAACCTTTTTTTTCCAAACTGCTGTGATCGTTATCTGCTAATCTCCATGGAGGGCTTGCAGACTATGGATAAGAGCTTTGCTTGCATTTTTTTTTTTTTAATTTCACACACACACACAACACACACACACACACACACAAACACACACAGACACTATCATGTTGGTATTATCAGTCCCATTTTATACATGAAAAGACTAAGGTTTCCCGATATTAGGATAAATTACTCATATCCATAAAGATAGTAAGAGATATTAACAGACCAAATAGTCCATATGGTCTCAAAATTCTTATTCTTAATTTCTATTCTTGCCACACATAACAATGTCTGGCACTAGGTAGGCACTATATAAATCTTGTGGAACAGAATATAATTATCATATCACATTATATTACATTACATTATATTATTGTTATATTACATTATATTATATTGTGTTATATTTAATAAGATATGATAAGTCAGGATTATTTTATCACCATGATTAACCATGTATACGTTAATCACCTAGCAGTAAATCTGATTCATTTTCAGTTATTTCAGGCAAAACAATAAAAAGACAGCATTGAATCATTTACTCAAAAAACAACATGAAAATGAGAACATTTTAATAAGCAAAGCTATATTGATCTGTGGTTTTCTTAAAATAGAATTTCCAGATACAGGGGAAGCGTTAGTAAAATGTTTTATTTCCACAATTTGGTAATTTGTATAAAGGAAAGTTACAGGCAGACCTCATTTATAGCTCAGCAATTGCTCCATTGTAGAGATAACCTAAAAGGTTACTACTTGTTACAATATATACATGCAGACAAGAGACTAGGGCTTAGGTTTTAGCAGTGCATCCGGATTGTTATTGTACTTTGCGCCTATTACATCATGTTAGTCATTGGCATTGTGCTGCTGAAGGAAACTTTCATATTAATATATATATATATATATATATATATATATATATATATATATATTCGAATTGTTTCTTGAGAAATAATCAAAGCTAGACAGAGGAAAATTTTTCCTTCCCTGTAGACTAGAATAAGAATTATATTATCATGAGCTCAACAGAAAGAATCAATTCGGAGAGTAGTGAATTGTTACCTTTATGAAAATCTACTGTATCTAATCATGTATTAAAATACAGTTTAAGTACGTAACACAAAGGATACTAAGGAGCTATGATATTCCCAGCATCACTCTTTATGCCATTGTACTGTGAGTCACATAGTAAAAAGAGTGGTAATACATGGCATTTCAGGATCAAAATTAAAGGACATATAATTAATAGAATCACACACACACACACACACACACACACACACACAGTCAAATCTTTGCAACCAATAAGCATATTCGGTGGTTTCTAAAAGATTGACAATATTGTCTCCTAGTTCTGTTTTGTACTGTGACCAAGCATTTTGTCAGGCTGTCTTGTTCCATACCTAGTTTGTGGGTATTGAAGTAATTCTAAGTACTTTTAATCATCGAATCAATTTAATCATACTCAAGTACTTTTTTTCTGAAGTAAGTAGAAATAGTCTTATTATTGAACCCTTTATTTTGTACTAGTAACAATAAGCCTATAATTGGACTTTTTTATAAAGAGATTAGCTAGCTACAGGTCAACACTGTTAGTGGTAGATTTTACACTTTCACATGAGCTGATCTCAGGTTTACTTTCAAAGACAACTCACTGGGTTGAACAGGGTCACCATGGAAGTTTTAAAAGAAAGATCAAGGAAATAACACATGTATATCCATTTTCAAAGTACATTCACTTTTTGTATAATTGTATTACATACACATATACAATAGTCACTGGGGAAGACCAGTTAAAATTGGGCATTTTGATTTGGGGAGGGGACAGGGGTAATTCTAAAAAAATGGAACTTGTTAAATATACATTTAATGTCCATAATCTGTTCATCAAATTTTAATGAAAAATAGTTCACTGATACTCAGACATCATTTTGATAGATACTGTAAGAAAATAATCAATATTGCAACTCTGTAACAAAAATTGATTTTTTAATACTGTAGTTTCTATATTAAAAATGTATGAAAAATGCTTTTAAAATCATCGATATACTTATACATATATACTAATATATGTACATGTACATACACAAATATATATATATACATATAAATATCTATGCATAGTGATTTACTTTTGTTTCATTTTTATTTATAATATACACATATGTAGTATAAATGTTCAACATCTTTCTGTGCAGTGATTTTTATTTCTTTATAAGTCAGGATTATCTTTCTGGTAACTCTGACTAAACCAGAATAATGAAATAGCCTACCAGCTTTTCCCAAAACCACTCCTAGTAAATGTTTGCTTACAATAATACAACAGCATCACAATATTTGCTAAGGAATTATATATACTTGTCATTTTCTCTCTAGCCTCAACCTCCTACGGGAAGAGAATTCTGGTTTGCATCAGAAAATTAACAGTGTAACATTATTGGCTCCCTTCCCTGAATATCATCACTAGCTCAAAGCTAGGAACAAATATGAGAACCCCAGTATACATAATTCAATCTAACACAAAGAATATGGTAATCAAAGAACATTTCTTCCTTTTAGCACTGTTTCCTCAAATGATACTGGCTGGAGTGATTAAATTTTGGCTGATTGTGAACTCCTCTGAATAGGCCCTTGTTTTGGAAGGTGAAGCAAGACTGGGGTATGATACAAGTTGTCATGAAACCGTCTCAGGTACAGACTTTGAGAGACAGAGGGTAAAGAGGACATTAGAAGGCTTCCATGATATCTGGAGTGCCTGAGTGGCTCAGTTGGTTAAGTGTCAGACTTTGGCTCAGGTCACGATCTTAGGGCTTGTGAGTTCAAGCCCTGTGTCCAGCTCTGTGCTGACAGCCTGCTTCAGATTCTGGGTCTCCCTCTCTCTCTGCCCCTCCTCTGCTCATGCTCTATCTCTCAAAAATGAATACATGTTTAAAGAAAAGATTTAGAAGGCTTCCATGATAATAATTCCATGAGGTTGGAATAGGAGAGTAATTAGGATTCAGCAGAAAATTGTAACTTTTAAAAGCTACATTTAGCTAAATTATTTTTTTTTCCTTAGTTCTCAGCAACTTCATTATAACAGTGGGAGAGTTAGAGGAAACAGCGAAATAAAAGAATCCTAGAGCCGAGAAACCCCAGACATTGCATCAGTTTCCTAAAACTAATTACCTGCAATTTATTAACATATAGATACATAGTAGGTAAATTTGCCACACAAATATCATGTTTTTCAGGTATAAAAACTTTACAGAGGTCCTTATCTATATACAAGTATTTCTCAAATACCAATTAATGTTCCTAAAATTAACATATAGTCTTTATGCTTCTAATGGCTGATATTTACAAACAAGATATTTACAAACTAAAAACACTAAATCATACAGTGAGTTTATTTAAAAGCAGAACATATGAAAGTAGAAAATCCTTATTATGGCTGAGTATTTTCACAACCATTTCAAAATGTTTTTCTGCTTTTTTTTTTGCATATATGGAAATTTGTCCTTTGTTCCTCTTTGTACTTTATATTGCATGGTGCTGATATTTAATACAATCACAAAGAATAACTTAAAAAAGACCAAGACTTTTTATTTTGTTCTCCTAAAATTTTTACACACATTCTTTGAACTTCCAACTTGACAAAATGTTAGAGACATAACAACCCTAAGGAACAGATAATACTATATTTTCATTTAATAGAGTATCTTGTCTAAGTTCATATAACCAGTGAATATAACTAAATTCAAATAGTCTGGCTATAAAATCTACACTCTTTTGTATTACTATAAAAAGCCTACATTAATAACCACCATTTATATAATATATCCTATGTAGTATGTAGTCATGTGTTTTTATTATATTTCCCCTTGATTTTTCATGTCATCCCAGTTCTACAAATTGAGATTTGAGAGTTAGAGTCTTCAGCTGCAAGTGATTCAGTGACAGTTCCAGTAACTATCCCAGTTTCTGGTAACTAGTAGAAGTTTTCAATCAAATGAATGAATACATTATTGCATTTCTAAAAACTTAGTTACTGAGAAGATATGTTTTTATTTCTCATTAAAGATTTTTCTTATGTTAGATTGTTTAAATTCTGCAGTGTTTTTCTTTTTACTTTGAGAAGTCCATCCATAATTGCAGAGGAACAATGGCCATGGAGAAGAGTGGGAACAGTCAACATTTTGTGGAAATGATACATGGGGGCTATTTCAGAGATCTGGGCTGCTACCCAGACTATTATAATAAAATTAGGTGCACTGAAGTGCCTTAGGGCAAGGATATCCACCTGAGTGCGGGCATACTTTGACAGGCAGACAGACAAAACCCTAACTTGGAATGCAAGTAGCATGAATCACAATTTAAATGCTGGAAGAGTTCATCTATGCTAAATTGCTAAAGACAGACTGTGCTGGGGAGGAGGTAATTGTAAGGAAGAACTAATTTTATGTTAAAATGAGTTACATATATTTTGAGGACAATAACTAAAATAATTGTCCTGGCAGGCTAATATCATTACAAAATATAAAAAGAAAATAGTAGTACAAAAGATTCCTATGCTGTTTGATAATTAAACACCTGGAGAGTGAAGGAATAGTTATTTATAACATACTCATTAGACATTAAAATTACAGACTAGAAAAATCGTTCAAATTGAGTAATAAAGTAACGAAACACAATGGAGAAGAATTGGAATACCATGTTTCTTCCCCTTCATCTCCCAAGCTCTCTTAAGGAAACTCTAACATAATTATGATTCATCCCCACTTTAGGTCAGTAACAGTCCATTAAGAGATCACTTGCATACCGTACCTTGGGTTATCTTAAAGCCTTGCAGCAAACGCATCTGTCCCCAAATTATGCTTATCATTCTAGAAATATCTTTTAAAATTCAGTCCCTCCCATCCTTCCTCAAAATCAAGACTATGAACCCAGCTCTCTATGTTGTACCCTACAGACTGCAAGGAAGGAGAAACATTTTTACCCAGCACATAAGCTGATAATCATGATGTTTTAGTAGCAAAGTAAGATCCTAGGGAAAATTTACAAGAATTTTTAATCATGACTAGTAATACTTGAATACAAACCCAAACCTGAGATAAAAAAAAAATTCAATACAGTGTACTGATATGCTGCATATATGAATAGTCTTCAAATAGATATATTTAGGTTATTTAAAGGTTTGTTCAAGTTAGGAAAACAATTTAATTCCTTTGCATGTAACAGAATTAAGCCTATAAAAATTTTATTTTTTTACTGCTAGGAGGAGTATCATGTGGATTTCCAATTTTACATTCTATAATTATAGAGTATGACTAGATATTAAAGTGCTTAGATACTTCCTGTGGGGGATGAGGTTAAGAGTATAAATGAGAATTAAGAATGAAAACCACATTAATATTAATTTGACAAGGAAAGTAGTCTAATTGACTAGTGACTTTTTTTAGAGAGGACAGATTCACTTTCAAAAGAACTTGTAAACATGGAGAATATTTTTAATTTTTAAAAACAAAGTAATTCTATTTACTTTATGATATGGATTTATAATTTTAGACGTCAAGCTTTCATTTCTCTTCCTATTTTTCTAAAGGCTGGATATACATAAAGTAGAAAACTCTGGGAAGCATATTTAGAAGGCTTTATATTTATTTTTAACAAAAGCAAACAATATATGCATGCTATTGCCCTGGATTGTAAATTACTCATTAATCATATTTGTAAGAAAGATGGGAAAAACTTCCATGTCATTGGATTCAGATAAAGAAAACCCATAATATTTCTCTGATAGATAATAACAGAATCATAAATTCTGCAGCACCTACATAAATCATTTGGGTAAATTATTCTTTCAAATGTAATATATTATGCTCAAAATTTTCTGTTAGCTAGTCTACAATTAAGAGACTGATTTTTCTTTTTCAGTGCAGCTCATATTTTCATATGCCTTATTTAAATAAAGTAATTCTTGATGCTGAAACATATATTTCAATATAAACATTCTGTTCTTTCTATTAAAGGTTACATATGATTTTTCTAAATAAGAGTATAGTACATTAAAATATATTATTTTCACCGCCGCTTGTAATCAGCACTTCAGAATAAAGTGAATATGAGTGCTTCTTATTATTTTATATTAAAGTAAATATTAAGAATTCTGTCAGCAATAAAGTTTCTCTATCTTATTTACCCTAGCTTTGATCTATACTTATTATAAACATTAGTGTGTCAGCTAGAATAAAGCTTGAAGATTTTTTTCTCTTTTATTTAAATGTCTTATTAGTAAGTTAAATTCAAATCTAAATGTGGTTCATGCACAATTTTGGCAGTTCTCTTCTAATACTTTATCAAGACTTATATTTTGGATTGGTTATTGTTTTCACCACTCCATAATTAAATTTTTAATTGACTATATGACAGTAAAATGGTACCTTTTCTATGAAAATGAGAGATTATGTGGCCAGTTAGTGCCTTTCAGACTTTTTCTATAGCTAGTCCTCTTAAGATGACAGAATCAAACATGTTTTTAGTTAAAACTTGGTTAGCAAGTATATTCAAAAAGAATGACTTTACTACTAAAATTCTAAACACACTGTGAGTGTATTGTTTATTTTTATAATGGTGTACGAGTGGTGTTCATTTGAAATATGTTTAAGTGATATCTATTTCTGTTTCTTTTGATGAAATATGCAGGGATAAGTTTCGATGTCTTGACAATAGCTCTTCCTATGATTCACTCGTTGAGTCAGATGTCTTAACTATGCTAAAAACAAAAACACAAAAAAAATACATACAGACCTACAGATGTAAGAACATCCTTTTCTCCATTGTCTCCTGAATATGCGGGTGGAGAATGGCTTTTCTGCTGTATTTAGCAACAGATGTAAGTTGATGAGCTTCCCAAGTCCCCTGGTGAAATGAATTTGTCAGAAATACTTTTTGTTCCTTACAGAATAATAATATATTTTTTCTTCTAAATTACTCCTTATTCTTTCATACACTACACATTGAACTACTGTGCAATAAGTAGCTGCAATTTTTTTAATGAAAATTCTGGGCACTAAATATAGGTGAAAAGATGCATTGCCTTATGCAACAGTATCATAGCAACCAAAGTTCTAAACTAAAGCAATCAGAATGGCAAAATGATGTAATCCGGACAAGTATATCAGAACAAGTGAGAATGACAATAACAAATCGCCACCAAACTCTATCAGTTCACACTCCACACCAAGATCCCTCATGAAGAGATAATTTTCATTCCCTGGATTTCAAATATCCCCACTCCTGGATTCTAGAATGGTGGAGAATATAGTGCTGGAAGCTTATGTGTCTCCAACTATGACCTAATTTAAGATGGAAGGATCTAATTGATACACATATGCCAAAGTAGCCACTGTATTTTTAATACGTATAAACAAAATGCTTTTCTAATGGGGAAAAATACCATGAAAGACAAAGCCAGACACTTCATTTAACAGTGTCTATTAACGGGGAGGGAAGGGGAAGCTGTATAAAGGAATAAGTGGCTCCTGGAGAGAAAAGTGCTTCCCTCTCTTCATTTTAGACCTCCAGTTAGTTCACTTTGTTTTTTCGCAAGCCATACTTTACAAACTAAACATTCTTTTGGAAAATGAGTTTAAACACATTGGCAGCCAAAGAAAGGAAGCATAGAGGGGTAAGTGTATAAGATAAAAACAACGAAAGCATTCCAAAATGTAGTTAACAAACCGAAGGTAGCCATAGCTATTTAGAAGCAAGGAAAACAGGCCCATTTCCAATATGTCTCAAGCAATAAAAAAAAAATCTAGCACTGATTTAATTTTCCTTTTCTCACTCTCTAGAGACTCAAGATACATCTGCTACATCAGTTTAGAATGATGTAGGGTGACACAATTACCAATGATCAAGCAGTCACAAATAGCCAAGAACCTTAAACTTTATCTCTGAGTGTTTTGTTTTTCTATTTACAAAAAAAAAAAATGTTTAAATTAACTGAAATGTTAATACTACTAACAAAGTGATTCCAATGTCAAACATACTTTGTATCAAGATTTGTTAATTGTTACAAGATAGGGCATTGGTACAAATATATTACCAAATACTAAGTAAAACAATTTAGATATGCCAGGAATATGAAAAACTAACTGGAGATTCTAGAGACACCAAAGTGCCCCTAAAAACACTTTTAAATATGATTGTAGTCAACTTCTTTTTGGAAATTTCCAAGATGTCTTCCACTTTCACCTTGAAACACTTTCCTTTTTTTAGTCTGTATCACTTTTTTAATGTTGTTTTTAGGCATTTTTTTCACTGTTTTTAGCCAGTATTCTTAGTATTCTAGGTGGGTTTCTGTTGGCAAACCATTCCATAAATATTGGTGTTCCCTGAGTTTCTGCCTTCTGCCTTTCCCCCTTGTTATTATTGTTTCATGTACTACTTTTCAGCAACCTTACCCGTAGTCACAATTACAAATACTGTGGTGACTTTCTACCGGATATGTTCACCCTACTGACTTACAAGTCAATTTAATTTAAGTGTCCTTCATTGCACTAGTTACTTAACCTGAAAAAATCTCTCCTTTCCCTGTATTTGTCACTTTGGTAGAAGACTCCACAATCAATTTGGTTGCTCAAACTGGAAACATAGGTGAGAGATTCATTTATTTTCTTTAACATTTATATTGGAGTCCTTATGCTTCTGTGTCCATCTATTTCAGTTCTGTCTTGTCTTAGCCATTATTACCCTCTTTGTTTTAACTTTCTTACCTTGACTATCATCATTTCCTTTAGAAAAAAACTTCTTGTTTCACATGTCTTTAATTTTAACATGGTTTCGAACTTATTCTCCACTCTCCCCAACCCACAGCCAGATGGATGTTTCTAAAATGCATAATTATGATACTTCTTTACTTTAAATTTTTTCAATGCTCCACTTGCATATAGGATAAAGTTCAAATGCCTTTGCATAAAATATAATGCTCTTTGCCACAGTCATACAGAGCAATTTGGTTTTCCTGAAATAGACTACATAATGTCTTCTACCTGTTTCTTATGACTTTAATGACCTTTTACATGCATCCAGGCTGATTTACAAACATAAAATCATCTTTTGAATCGCAACTTATTTGACATCTAATCGAGGGAAACACTCTGGCATATCTAGACAGTTAAGTCTCTTCCTCTTTTGAGATTCCATAGTCACTTAATTATGGCCTTTCATAATAGTTACTGCATCATCAGAATTTACAGTATTGTACTGTGTGCTATCTAACTATGCTGTGTGTATCTTTAGTGGTATCTTAATAAATTATGTTGAAGAAAGGAAGAGAAAGTTAGATGAAGAAAGGAAAAATTAAAGCCAAAAGGAGTTTTGCCATTAATTCCAATTTCAGGATTGCTCTCGGATCTCATCAAATTCTACTAACTTATAAATGTTTGATATCATTTTTATTGCATACATGCATTGTGGTGGCTAATTTTATGTGTCATCTTGTTTGGGCTATGGAGTGTCCAGACATTTGGTCAAACGTTATTCTGCAGGTGTCTATGAGGGTGTTTCTAGATGACACTAACATTGGGATGTGTAGACTGAGTAAAACAGATTGCCTTTCCTAATATGAGCAGGCTCCACTCGATCAGTTAAAGTCTTGGATAGAAAAAGAAGGCTGAAGGGCACCTGGGTGGCTCAGTTAGTTAAGCAACTGACTCTTGATTTCTGCTCACGACATGATCTCACGTGTCATGAGATTGAGTCCCATGTCCAGCTCTGCGCTGACAGCTGGAGCCTGCTTGGGATTCTCTCTCTCCCCACCTCTCTCTGCTCTTCCTCTGCATGTGCACTCTCTCTCAGAATAAATAAATAAACTTAAAAACAAATTAAGACTGACACTCTCATCAATAAAAGGGAATTTCCTTCCACCTCTTGTCTTGAACTAGAATGCCATTTTTTGTGTGTGTGTTGTTTTGTTGTCTCTGGACTTGAACTGAAACATTGACTCTTTCTGAGTCTTCAGCTTGTATGTCTTTGGACTGTAACTATACCTTCTCTCCTGGGTCTCTAGCTTGCTGACTGCAAATCATAGGACCTATCAGCCTCCATAAAGGCAGGAGCCAATTCCTTATAATAAGTCAACCCCCCCCAACCTAGATATAGATATATACATTCTATTGATTCTATTTTTCTGAATAATCTTGACTAATATACACATGCACATAAGGATTAAAATGTACAAATATGACAAAGGGACATTTTGAATGTATCACACTCAGACTAAAATATAATCAGGTTAGGGGTGCCTGGGTGGCTCAGTCGGTTGGGCGGCCGACTTCGGCTCAGGTCATGATCTCGCGGTCTGTGAGTTCAAGCCCCGCGTTGGGCTCTGTGCTGACAGCTCAGAGCCTGGAGCCTGTTTCGGATTCTGTGTCTCCCTCTCTCTGACCCTCCCCTGTTCATGCTCTGTCTCTCTCTGTCTCAGAAATAAACGTTTAAAGTCAAATAAAATAAAATAAAATAAAATAAAATAAAATAAAATAAAATCAGTTTTTTAAGCCACAAGAATTAATAACTCATAATGGCTACTTGTTTCTGTCACTGTGAATTTTAGAAAGCAAAGGGGGAAATGTGCACAGGGACACTGAAGAAAAGAAAGAAAACAATTCTCTGATTTGACCATATTCCTATATCCTGAATCATCTTAAATCATTTAAGCTACTCAATTTTCTTAAGTTTTGTAATGAAGTATTTTTCTCCTGGGAAGATATATGTACATAATTTCACAGGAACTTTGCTTTGTTCCTTTAATGCAAGTGAACACAGCCTCCCATATTGTATAAACGTTTTTGCTGCTTTGTTTAAAAACTAACTCTACAAAGTGCCGAGATTTCAGAGGGGTCTATAATAAGATCACTTGGTTATATCTGGTAGCCAGAGTAGTTTAAGTTTTATGTCTACGAGAATGTGCTAGAATTGAAGGACTTGAAAAAACAGCAAGCTGAATAAGAAAATGATGAAGTAAACACCATTACTTCTCTGACTAAATAAAAAGAATAAATATGAACTTCCTTATAATTTTACTTGTGATGGATCATTATAATCCAGGCAAGACAGGGAAATATAGTAATATTAATTGAATAATAAAAATAAATAGTAGGTAATAGTAAATAATAATAGTTAATATTTACTGAGTGCTTACCATGTCCAAAAACTGATGTCAATTTATTTTATACATGCTAACTAATTCAGTCAACAATATCTTTAATAGATAATACAACTATTGTCCCTGCTAGAGAGACAAGTTGTCTAAGGCACAGAAAAATGAAGTATTTTTTTTTTTTAACTCAGTAAGAAGTAGAGACCAGGCTGAAATTCAGGGCCTATGTCCTCATCTCTATTCAGTTCTACTGCTCAGATCATAACAGGTCTGCCAGGGAGTTACCTAACCACAAAGACGAATTATAGGACAGAGTACTCAGTTTTCAGGGTTCCAAATGCAATATGTATTTAAATATTATTACAATAAATGAGTATAATGGAACCAATTATCCATTGATGTGATTAAACGGTGAAATGTAAAGTGTCTCCATTTCCACTAACCTATATTAATCTCAGATGGAAATTTATTATTTTATTTTAAAGGACCCTTTCTGACACTCATGTTGCCAGCACTACACGGATATATAATAAATAGTTAAGAAAGATTCACCAAATGAATAGTCTGTAAAGAGTACCAATTTGTGGTAGTTTCTCCTCATTAAGATGTCTGCCCCAAAGTACAAAGAAGTAGACAAATTGCTATTTATATGATGAGCTGCTGACAGCATTGTGTGGCAGGGAATTCTGTGACCAGAGGGCAAGAAGAAAGTGGCAGGTAGAGACAGACCACAAGAGAAGCACAAGAAATTTCAACTGTAAGTGCATTTGTTGAATTATCTACAATTCTGTCTGACTTTCTGTTCTGAACAAATATGGGAATGGAAGTGACAATAAATGAGTTTGCCATGTTGCTGAGAGAACCCTGGAAAACACAAATATTGCAAAACATTTCTAGAAACAAGGATCCAAAGTACAAATCCAAGGGGCACTCAGAGAGCAAACATGCTGAAGTAAATACGTTTCAGCAGAGTGGAAAAAGAACCTGACAACAAATTCCCAGAGTCCTAGCTCTGTACACATCCAAGACTTTCACAAAGGCCTTGCACATAAATTTGTAAGGACCCTTTTATGTGAATTATTTCTGATTTGAGTTGGTGGGGTATTCTAGAGTGAAATGTAATCCTAATACCCTTGGCCAGTGAAATGTGAAGAAGTGGAACTAAACTTATTGTGAAATAAGCTAATTGTCTTTTTTTATTTTTTTAAATTTCTTTTAACGTTTATTTATTTTTGAGACAGAGAGAGACAGAGCATGAACGGGGGAGGGGCAGAGAGAGAGGGAGACACAGAATCCCAAGCAGGCTCCAGGCTCTGAGCCATCACCCCAGAGTCTGACGCGGGGCTCAAACTCAGGACCGCGAGATCATGACCTGAGTTGAAGTCAGACGCTTAACCGACTGAGCCACCCAGGCGCCCTGAAGCTAATTGTCTTAAATCTTAACATTGTCACTGAGCCAAATCTACTGTTAGCTTTCTATGCTACATAACAAACTACCACAAATTTAGTGGTTAAAGCAACACACATTTCTTATTACACAGATCCTGTGTCGGGAGTCCTGCCATGGCATAGCTGGGTCCTCTTCTTAGGATTTCACAAAGCTGAAACCAAGGTGGTACAGGGCTCATTCTCACCAGAAGCTTGAATAGGAAAAGAGCCTCCAAGTTCCCTCAGGTTATTGGCAGGCCCATTTCCTTGCAGCTACAGAACTCATGGCTGCTTTCTTCTTGAAAGTCAGCAGAAGAATCTCTTCTGCTTTGGGTCTTGAACTTCTAGACTCTCTTCCAAAGGGCTTACCTTTTGATTAACATCAATAATCTCCCTTGATTCATATATCCTTTTATTAATATAAAGTCAGTTGATTTGGGACCTTCACATATCTACATAATCCCTTCACTTTCTTCACATTTTTTTTTTTTTTTTTTTTTTTTTGGTTGGAAGGAATAACAGACTCAGGGGGAATGGATTGCACAGTGTGTGCATGATTGGGGGTTATTTTAGGATTCCTCCTACCTATATCTACCATGACAAGTGGAGTAACCAATCAATACAAAAGATTATCATCTCTAGATTCTTTATTACAAGGATCAGGACTATCCTGGGTCACAAAATGGAAGCAGGTTCAAGACCTAATTTAGTGCTGAGAGAAATTCAACTAATCATTGAAAATTGCCAGACTAAAGAGTAAAAAGCTTCCTACCTTTAATCCTAAACCATAGTACTCTTTTTTGTCAAACCTCCCAATTAAGTCCCAAATATATAAAATATATTCTGAATTTCATGGTAGCAGAAAATACTCAGAACTTTCTTAAAACACGCCTTTGTTCATTGTTAGCTTCACATACTCTTGTGTCACCAATGGATTATATCCTCTTGTAAATACAAGTTTCCATTCCTTTCTATTGTCGCCTTTATTTTTTTTTCAAAATGTGCTTTATGTAAGTCGAACCTTCAGCTGAATATAAGAGTTTAAGAGGGTTTAATGTATGTTTGCATTCCAGCAAACACACTTTCTGATTTTTATAAACAGTATTATAGGGTTAACATATTTTCAACTTACACTTTACAAAAGAAGTGAGTTATTTACTGCTGTGTTTGTACAAACCATTTTTCCAATTTGTATTTGTTAAATATTGGCTTATAGTACACCAAATATTTTATGATTTTTTTCTGATCTTTTTTTCCTAATATTTTATAGTGGTTTAGTATGCTAGCCCTATACTTAGTTAAAGAGTACATTTTCCATGCTATCTTGGTCATGAATGAAAATGCCAAATAGAATTGGGCCAAATCTCTATAGAGCACTTCTTATTATGTCTTCCATTCTCACCCTGAACTGTTAATAATGATGTTTTAGATCACTATACACTTATTTTACAATTAGCTGTGGGTCTAATAGTTCAGTTGAACAGTGAGCATTTTCCAATATATTGATGAATATGTCATGTGGAACAAAGTCAAAAGTCTTGCTAATATGAAGATTGATTACATTTATTATTTTCCTTGGATCTTCCAAAGTCATTATTTGGTATGACAAGGGTTTTTAATCTTAAAAAAAAATCCTATGGGCCATTCTTTCTCTAACCACTAGGGTAGGGAAAAACAAAACACGTTTGTTAATTAAGATGCAAGCGTAATTCCAAGATTGTGAATAAAATAAGATAAATATATAGTTTTCAGCATAACATTTTTCATTTTTCTATTTTAGCTACAAAAGATTCATCAGATGTCTTTGTGATTCTCAATGAATTATAAGAAATAAAGCCTACTAGCTTCTGTTAGGACTCAAATCACCAGTGCCTAACAAGTTTGACATACCCAGGATCTGTACATTGGTGTACTTCCTCCGTCCCACTCCTTCCCCTATTACACCTCAGTTTTTTGGCCTTTTATTCTATAGGTTCCCATTTCAATTTTTTTTAAGTTTATTTATTTATATTTTGAGAGAGAGAGAGCGAAAAGGGGGGGAGGGGCAGAGTGAGGGGGAGAGAGAATTCCAAGCAGTCTCAGTGCTGTCAGCACAGAGCCTCATGCAGGACTCGATCCCACAAACCATGAGATCATGATCTGAGCAGAAACCAAGAGTCAGAGGCTTAACTGATTGATCCACCCAGGAGCCCCCTATTTCAATTGTTTTTAATGGCACAGGTTAGAAAAAGCAACATCTGTTTTATGGGTGTTTTGTTTTGTTTTGTTTTTAGTGTTATTAACTTTACCTAGTTCTTTTTTGTTGTTGTTTTTCTGTCTTGAGACCAGCCACATGAAAAGAATGCTTTACAATTCCCCTTATGTCATGTGTAATTTCATCTCATTTTGTTTTGAATTCTTTTTTTCCTTTTTTTCTAAGAACTTACATATTTCTCCTGGTTTTTTATAATTTAATAGCTCCCTTTTTATAGTAGTTTCCATTTGTTAAATTCTGATTATATAATTTTATAGGTATAATGATTGAGACTATAGAGTACATGCCTTTCTAAATAATGACAGTTGTTTGGGCCAAAATATTTTCCCAGCTTTAGTGAGAATGGAGGATAAAAATCTTACTCAGTGAGAAAATGTTTTTAACTTGGAAAAGAAAAGGGATGATGACACACTTAGCAAGACAGAATGAATTTTGTTTATCCTCAACATATCCTCAATGAAATTAAATAATTTTAGCATGCCAAAATATGTATTTGTTGCTGCACAAATGGAGCCTCCCATACAGAAGGCAACATGATAAAAATGCAAGTAAGAAAGAGAAAAAATAGATTCCTAAGCTCTTATACCTAATATTTCACAGTTCTACCTACTCAAGATGATTGGCACACTAGAGGGGAAATAGAATTTGATATGTTAGGCATTCAAAATTATCCTATAATTTAAAAAGAAATTTAATACCAAAGCAACTACACTATACCTAGCATAAAAATGTATTGACTAACAAAGGACTCATTATTATGGAACTGATTACACACAAGCAGACATGACTATTTGGTGCCTATAAGTGGTGGTGGTAATGTAATCTACTTAATGCACGAAGAGATCAAAAATTTGATGTTTCTTAATTCCTGCAGCTTGTCAGATAGTAAAATATTTTACACTTCATTTTCATGAAAATTATGCTTTCCTGAGTTTCTATAGGTTTACCTTCTATTTTCATATCTATGTATTGGAGATGAGTTGATCCATGAGAAATTACAGAGAATACATTCATGTTTAGCTCGAAGCCATTATTCAAATTTCAGTTGACCATGCATTTGTCTTTTTTTTAGAATGCCAATTATTTTTCTTTCATATAGTAAATTAGAAAATATTTTACAAAGTTATTAATTAAAACATTGCAATCATGGTGGGCAATAGCAAAATGGAACAATAGAATAAAAAAGAAAGTTTTGATGAGGATATGAAGCAATAAAGTCTCTTACCTGTGAGTGTGGAAAAATAAATTGCTAAAAATGCTTTGTATATCTGTCTAGAAATATTGATTAAAGCATTCTTTATAACCCAGTAATCCTACTCCTAGATTTTTACAAAACATAAATGCATACGTATGTGCACCAAAAGACATAATCAAATATGATCAAAGTATAATAATCAAAGACTAGAACCAAGACAGTGCCCATAAACTGTAGAATGGATTAAGAAAATAAGGTGTATTAATTCAAGGATGTTTTATAAACAATGAAAAATAATTATATTACACTTAAGGGCATGGGTGAGATATTCATAACATTCAGCAAAGAAAGCCAGATACATAAGAATACATATATTATGATTTCAATTACATAAATTTTGAAAGCAGAGAAAGTGATCTTTGAAGTTAGAATTCAGAATAGTGATTTCTTTGGAGGAGTAGGAAACTGGGAATACTGAATTGAAAGTGACAAGGAAGGAGGTTTCTGGATGCTGAAAGTGAGCCTTAACTACTTGGTTACGTGGATGTGTATACTGTGTGGAACTTCATTGAATTGTACTCTCTTGTATGCATCTTATACTTTAATAAAAATGAATTTTATGTGTTTGTAGAACTGTAATTCATTTGGAGGATTTTTTTTTCCATCTGCTTCCATTTATTTGAAGTATCCAGAATACTTAAATCCACAGAGACAAAAAGCAGTTGGTGATTGCCAGCATCTTGAGCAGCGGGAGGAACAGGAGGGACTGCTTGTCAGGTACAGGGTTTCTTTTGGAATAATGAAAATGTTTTGGAACTTAATGTAGATGGTGGATGCCCAACAAACACTGTGAATGGACTAAATGCCATTAGTTGTACATTTTTTTAAGTTTATTTATGTATTTTGAGAGAGAGTGAGAGCATGCAGAGAGAGAGAGAGAGAGAGAGAGAGAAAGAGAGAAACCCAAGCAGGCTCCATTCTGTTAGCGCAGAGCCCAATTCAGGCTCAATCTCACAAACATGTGAGATCCTGACCTGAGCTGAAATCAAGAGTCTTTCAGAGAACTCACTAGTTGTACACTTTAACATGGTTACTTTTATACTGTGTGAATTTCATCTCAATATTTTAAAAATGCTTTCCACACTCTGGGTATTTTTGAGTTGTATTAATTTGTTTTAGAAAAATGACTTTAGCTATTTACAAGAAACTCCACTCAAAAGTGAAGGTGAACCCCAGTATCTTTCCCTAATCACCAACGTCTGAGACCCAGGTCTGGGAAATGGGAGGATTAAGGAATTCACAATTATTAACTCCGCACACGTGCCACTTATTCCACTTTTTACTTATTCCACTCCATTTTCCCACTTTCGACATGGTACCCTTCGCTTTGTGTTTATGACAACTGGTTTGTCCTTCCAACCTTGAGAAATTCATGGTAAGGCTATTATTCCCATTTTAGACATAGGGAAACTGAGACCCTTCCGTGTCAGGACCTGGTTTGGAAGTCAAGTTGGCCTGAATCCAGACACCAACCAGGTGTCCCTGATGGTGTTGGAAATCCCACCCAATACTCACAGCCACCACCAGTGTGGATCCTGGGGAAAAGAAAGGAGGAAAAAAGGGCCCCCTGTGGCTCAGTCATGTTTATCTCTCTCAGGTTCCCCTTTCCTGTCCTCTACTTAACAGGGTAGAAATACCACCCTGTAACTATAAATGCCATTCTCCACAACACTTGGCATAGCAGCTTATTCATCTGAAGAGAGACTCTTCCTTTGGCAGCCTAAGGCCTGGGGGCAGTCGGGACTCTTAGAATGGCTGGTGGTGCCTCTGCCCCCCACAGTCTGGGTTCTGTGTCCATTTGAGGAATCCTTTTTATTGCATTCCCTGGGGTGCCAGGGTCTTCTAAGGGATTCCCTGATTTCTCACAGTGGTCTATGTATGCTGTATGCTGGCTACGGTGGAGTAAGGATAACAAGGGGGCGTTCCAGTTTCTGGTCTTCACTCTTCTGCTGGCGATCCACCATCCCGACACACTCTGGGCCTCATTCCATCTGCTGTCAAAGCCCCGAGCTTCCTTGCATGGCACTTGGCATAGCTCATCATCACACATGGATGTGCACGGTTATTTGATTTCTGTCTGCTTCCCCTCCTAGACCCGCTGCTTCAGAGCTTGGGGACCCAGTGCTATGGGGCTCATCCTGCACCTCTCCTAAAACCACCTGTGCCTCCCTCACAACTGGAGGCGCCCTCACTCGGACCAGTGCTTTGGTCAGGTCGGCCTCTGGAGAAAAATGTCTAAAGTGATTAAATATTTCAAAACTGTAGATGGCCATAAGATTATGAAGGTCCTAAAAGTGCTAGGAGAAAATATAAGTGAATATTTTTACAATTTCAGATTAAGAAAAATATTCCAAGATTTACACCAAACCATAAGAAAAAAGAAGAAAATTAAGACTTAATTTTATAAAGATTAAGAAAACAGGGAAAAAAATTGAAAAAATAGGAAACAAAACCAACTGCACATGAAAGATGGAGGGTTAACTGGTCACTTCAGAAAGAGGATAACAACTCGTTGTCTAGAAAACTGGTAAATGTAAATAATTTAGAAATTTATCCTTTTTTTTCTTCTATAAATGCTACTATAGTAGAAAAATTGGCAGTTGAGGGGAAACTTCTTTTTATAGAACATTCTGTTAAGTGAAAAGTGCAGACGTACTGATATAATTAAAACATAAGCATTTGATAGTACTATATGAAGTAACAAATCTAGATATTAGCCACCAATATAAAATGAAAGTGCATGCATGGGTCATATAGTTATAAAGAAACTGTAAGATTGTGAATAGAGGTTTCATTGGGAGAGAGCAGAGAGGTTGTTCCTGGGATGGGTCTCATAGAATGTCCAGCAAAATTCCAGTTTTCAACCTGTGTACTTGGATCAATATTATAAGCATATTTACCTCATGATAATTCATTAAGTTATATGTTCATTTTATGTAATTTCCTGTACCTCAGTTTTATTATGCAATAAAAATATTTAAGATAATTTAGCATTAAAATGCACATAGGAGGGGCGCCTGGGTGGCTCAGTCGGTTAAGCGTCCGACTTCGGCTCAGGTCATGATCTCATGGTCCGTGAGTTCGAGCCCCGCGTTGGGCTCTGTGCTGACAGTTCAGAGCCTGGAGCCTGTTTCGGATTCTGTGTCTCCCTCTCTCTCTGACCCTCCCCTGTTCATGCTCTGTCTCTCTCTGTCTCAAAAATAAATAAACGTTAAAAAAATTTTTTTTTAAATGCACATAGGAAAAGATAAAAATAGAGTGAAAAAATTGAACACTTCAGGCAAGGTCAATGAAACTACAAAGCCAATTCAGAAAAAAAAATCAGTAAAATTTTTAAACAATTCTTAGAAGAATTGTATGAAGTGCAAATTCTGAAAATGAGATTTAGTTCATCTATCACATTGTAAAAGATTAAAAACACAAATACAACACAAAATTAGACATGGGTATCTAACCGTTCTGGCAGGCATTTGAAAATGCGTATTCCAAAGAAAATTACATGTACATTGAACTACCAAGCTTTAGGAATAACCAAACAAGTATAGTAAGACTAATGTGCAAAGTTTCCTCCCTACCAAGCTTCAGAACAGCAAAAAAAATGGAAATTAATCTGAGAAGCTTTGACTTAGAAGGCAGACATCAAAAGGTAAAGTGATATTGACCAGAAGTCGTCAAGCTCCAAATAAGTACTTCCGACCATTTGTCAAGGAGGATGTATGCATGAAGTATTATGGGGCAGCTCACTACCAATTGGGAAAAAAGCAAAATAGATATAAAAATTACATTTTCACTTCACAATATACACCAAAGGAAATATCAAGTAAAATTAAAAGGTTAGTTGTAAGAAATAAAGTGATCAGAAAACTAGATGCAAGTGAATATTTATTACACTCCAGCTATGAAATTTATAAATCAATAAACATGATTTATTGGCAAAATCATAAAAAATTGACTATGAGAGATAAAGTTTCTTTGTTAAAATTAAAGTCAAACAACTCACATTTACTACAAAAAAATTAAAAGGTCTTCTAATTATAATATAAATGGCACCAATATGAAAAAAAATTAACTGGTTGAGTAGACATATAGGGCTTAGACAGAAACAGACACCTCTGATAATGCAGATGGTAAACAAATATATGAAAGGAAGATCATCATAGTTACCATAGAAATGACAACTAAATATACATCATTTTTCTCATAGCATATTAACAAAGCTTGAAAATTCTAAAACCCAAATCTGATAAACATGAGATAAACAACTTACTTTTAAAAATCAATACAAGAAAAGTAAATTAGGAAAACCCACTTAGGAAACTATATATTTAGAGAGAGAGATAGATGTACAGATATTCAACTAGCTTATTATAAGTATAAACATTTAGATGTGTATTAATGCATATTTGAATTATATATAGAGGCGCCTGGGTGGCTCAGTCAGTTAAGCATCTGACTTCGGCTCAGGTCATGATCTCACGGTTCGTGAGTTCGAGCCCTGCGTCGGGCTCTGTGCTGACAGCCCAGAGCCTGGAGCCTCTTCAGATTCTGTGTCTCCTTCTCTCTCTGCCCCTCCCCAACTTGTTCTCTGTCTCTCTATGTCCCTCAAAAAATAAATAAATATTATTTTTTAAATTGAATTATATATACAATTATTTGTATAATATTGTCCTATTACATATAAAATATATTTTAAATGTATGTAAATATATATATATATAGTTATATATAGTTATATGTAAGATATAAAATGTCCAGACACTTTGATTGTGTCATTATGACTCCAGAAAAACATGTTAAGGAAATAAATACAAAAAAAAAAAGCTTCAAGTATAGGATTATATGCAAAAATAAGAAAAAAAAACCAAACTGCAAAAATGAATAGTTATAAAAGACATTCTTTAGATGAGAATATTGATAATACTGTTTTAAATAATATGTAACACACAGCAATGTTATAAAATGGGGAAATGTTACAAAGTTGGGAAAGATGTATGGGGTAGTATATATTCAAATTCAAAATTATTTTTAAATAAATATATTCATGGCAAAAGAACACTTTACAATATTATCAGTGGTTGTCTTTAGATACTGATAGCAAACATTGGAGTGAATACAAGTTATTAGGCAAATCAGGTAATGGCTAATAGGCCAAATTTGATTTTTTCCCCTAAAGTGTTTTGACAATTCTAGATCTTTTGCATTTTCATATACATTTTAGAATCAGATTGTCAATTTCTAAAAGAAAGCTTGCTGGGATTTTAATTGGGATTGCACTGATAATTGGCATTTTAATAACGTTGAATGTTCTTTTCTGCAAATATGGTTATCTCTCCTATAATTTAGGTCTTTAATTTCTCTTAGCAATGCTTTGTGGTTTTCAGTAAAAAGGCTCTATACATGTGCTTTGGATATGTAAATATTTTATGTTTTTAATGCTATCATATATGATGCAATATTTTGCCAATATGCTAATCTCACTTATTATATCTATCACTTATTATATCTATCAGGGTTTTTCTTAATGTTTATTTTTGAGAGACAGAGTGTGAGCAGAGGAGGGGCAGAGAGAGAGACACACACAGAATCTGAAGCAGGCTCCATGCTCCAAGCTGTTGGCACAGAGCCCTACCCAGGGCTCGAACTCACAAGCTATGAGATCATGACCTGTGCCGAAGTCGGATGCTTAATCGACTGAGCCACCCAGGCACCCACAGGTTTTTTGTTTTTTTTTTAACACATTTCTTTGGATTTCTGCATGGATAATCATGTCATCTGAGAATGGACAGTTTTTTTTTTTTTTCCAACGTTTTTTTATTTGTTTTTTGGGACAGAGAGAGACAGAGCATGAACAGGGGAGGGGCAGAGAGAGAGGGAGACACAGACTCAGAAACAGGCTCCAGGCTCCAAGCCATCAGCCCAGAGCCCGACGCGGGGCTCGAACTCACGGACCGCGAGATCGTGACCTGGCTGATGTCGGCCGCTTAACCGACTGCGCCACCCAGGCGCCCCGAGAATGGACAGTTTTAATACTACCTTCAAATCTGGATGCACTTTATTTTTTTCCTATTGTGTTGAATGGTGAGCCTCCAACACAATAAAGTGGTGAGAACAGACATTTCAAGGTTGAAAAATGCAATATATATATATATATATATATATATATATATATATATATATATATATATATATATTTTGCCATTTGTAGAGAAAGATATTAGGGAGAATTATGCACTAACTATAAAAGTGGTAACTTCCACATTATTAAAAACACTAAGTTAAAATCTATAGCAATTGTATTTTAACTTCCCATGCCAGGGAACTGTGTATAAACCTGGGATTTCCCATAGCAGAACTAATTTTATGAAAGGATGCATTAAAAATGTCTTCTTAAAGCACTAAAAGTAGATGGGGGAAAAAAAAAGCTAAAATATGCTGAAAACCCAAGGCCTAAACTCTTACCCTAACTTTGTTAACCAGAATATTAGCATTGCCAAATTTAAAGGAAGAGTCTTTAAAATAAAACTAGTTTACAGCCCTTTAACGCTTGAATTTCCTCTACCAAGTGTTTTAATATCTTTATTGACAAATAATTCACTATTTGCTAGCCTGTCTCATTCCACCTTTGGATTTTATTAATTGTTAGCATATCTATTGTTAACTCTTTGGTTGATTGTGTCTCAGTATTTTTTACTCATTGGTCCTTCTATCTTTTTTTAATATTTATTTATTTACTTTGACAGAGAGAGAGAGGGAGAGAGCATAAGCAGAGGAGGGGCAGAGAGAGGGGGAGAAAGAGAATCACAAGCGGGATCCGTGCTGTCAGTGCAGAGTTCAACCAGAGGCTCAAACTCACAATCTGTGAGATCATGAGATCATGAGCCGAAATCAAGAGTCGGACACTTAACCTGAGTCACCCAGGCGCCCCTGACTTGCATGTGTTCTGTAATAGCTCTTCTCCACACATCTGTTATGTTGGGTAGAAAAAGTTTCTCTACATTAGGCTCTACAGAACAAGTTACAGAAAATAACAATTTCCACTTCGGTTAATTTCTATTGAGGTGATGTTTCTTATCTCCTTCATTCACTCATCAAATATTTATTGAACTTAATGTTGAACAGGCTTGGAGCTAGGTAGAGGAATTACCAAGTGCTAAAAGCAAGTTCATGCCCTCAGAGGTTCAAAAACAAAGTGGCCTTTACATTTCAATATAGGAAGTGCTTATATAGACAAATATATATAAAGTTTATAACAAATAGAGAAGGGATTATTTAACTCTGCCTAAGGGAACCGAAAACAGGATGGAGCATCTCTGAAGAATTTATAGGAATAATTAGAAGTAGCCAAGTTGAAAAGGGATGTGAAAGGTATTCCAGGCCCAGGGAGCCGCACAAAGAAATTGAGGTACGGGAACTTAAGGAGTTATAAGAGCTGAGGTCTGAATTCTTTTTATATACCTCATGTTTGGATTTTCAGGTTTCTTTTTTGTGTGTTTGTTTTTGGATATTTCCCTTTGCTGTGTCTCTCTCTGGAAAGTATTGGCAAGATTAGCTGTTTGTGAAGACACTGAAGGCAAGACATTTTTCCTACCTTTTTCTAGGGCTTAACATTTAGAGGGATTTTGATTTTGTATCAGTCGTGATAGCCTATTTGAAAGATCTTTACATATTTTTTGCTGATAAAATATAGCAAATGGGGGAGAGCAGAGCTTGAGTTCCAATAAAAGGATATGAGTACTACACTGGACCAGACTATGACACTGACAGAAGCCTTGTGAAGAGCTGAAATGAGATGGACGGCGTCACTGGATTGATGCAACATGTCGGCACGGTTTTATATTAATGAAAATAAAAGTCTTTGTGGAAAGCTTCAGCATTAGTACTTTTAGTGGCAACAGCTGCTGTATCTGTCTTTGCTTTAGCAGCTGTTTCATGTAGGTGACAGGCTGACAGGAGAACAATCAGGGGTTTATTTCTGGTTGAATTTTTAGTTTCTTCTTTCATTTGTGGGTTATTGTTTGAAAAGAAGTGTACCCGTATTCTCTGCTTTGTCAGCACTCTTCCTTTTCAAGTTTCTGAAGCTTGTCATAGATAGCTAGCAAACAAGTGAACTTTTTAAAGCTTTTTATTGTATGTGCGTGATGTCCTCTATGACTTTGAGTCTGAAGTAGGTGAAATGAAGTTGCTTAAAAATTGGGCTTTGGCATATATGTAACAAAACTAGTTTAACCTGCATAATTACTGATATCGCCAGAGAATTGTGTCACTCTGGCGTGTCTGGTGCACTACTGACATTCAGTGAATGTTGAAATAAATGGTAACAATGGGCTTTCAAATCTGACTATAGTGACTAATTCCACCGATTTTGAGAAAGTGATTTCCTTTAAGTGTGTATGTATATTAACCTCACATCTTCATTCGATGGCCAATTTATTCTCGTGAATTTTTCCTGGAAGTAATGGGAGGCATTTCTGAGGACTCATTAATCCTCTCAGTCTAGAGTGCCCCTCAATCCCGACAGAAGTACTTTCCCAAGTGGCACCCCACGAAACTGAAAGAGTTAAATGTTGTGCCTAATCCCCTCTAAAATTGACATTCTGACAGGAGGTTCCTGGATGTGTTTCAAACAAAATGGTTTAAAGCAGTAATCACTGAAAACTAAAATACCTGGTTAGTACAGTTTCCTCTATAAGTCAGCAATGATGGGTAGCAACTCCTTCTGAGGTAAAACATTAGAGGAATTTTAAACGTCTACAGACCTGGCAGAAAAGGGACTGTCATGACATTACCCAATGAAGATTATTCCATAAAACAGAAAAAAAAGAGTGTGTGTGTGAGAGGGCCACCTGAGTGGCTCAGTCAGTTAAGCGTCCAACTCTTGGTTTGGGCTCAAGTCATGATCTCAATGTTCATGAGATCCAGCCCCTTGTCTGGCTCTGAGCTGACAGCATGGAACCTGCTTTAGGAATCTCTCTCTTCCTCTCTCGCTACCCCTCCCCTTATTCTCTCACGTGCATGCTCTTTCTCTTTCAAAATAATGAAATAAACATTAAAAGGTAAATGCATAAAATAACAATCATTAAAAGAAAAAAAAAACCACATATACACTGTTGTTGGGAACAATGGGCAAGATGCCTTTCATCACTTTGAGATGACATTTATCGAGTGTTTATTATGTACGATGTATTTATTGTTTTAAATGTATCACCTCATTTAAATTCTCATAAGAAATGTAAGATAGGAAATTAATTGTCTTTATTTTATAGATAAGTTATTTTGCAGACAAGTTAAGTAATCTAAGATAGATCACAGTTACTGTCAATGCTTTTAAGTATTGCACTATATGAGGGCAAAACTATGATGAACATATGGTCAGTGATGCTGTATAAATTCATTTTGTTATTTGATTAAGAATATACTTGCCAGCTAGTAATATTTTATTGATAGTTTATTCTGTTACCAGGCATTTATTGGACAACAATAAACTTACTGAAGACAACTCAAAGAGGTGCAAAATTAAGGAGAATTTTATGATCATATAATCCTAAAAAAGAGTTAACAGCCCAAGAAGAATAAAATTTTAGGGCAGCCGTTTTCAATGAATAGGTCCTGGAGAAAGAGGAAACAAGATATTAAGATTTTTTTTTTAGACTAATAAATTGATAGTGTGTATTTCCATGATAGCATTGAAAGAATGAGTATATTCAAAGTAAATTTTACTTCTATTTTATATAGGATTTAAAAATTAAATTAAGAAAGGAATACTATAATATGCTATTTTTCTGACATACACAAAACTCCCTTCCAGCTGAAAGAATAGTCATAACTATTTTTAAATTAGGTTGAAAGAAGAGCAAAAAATATTTTAAAAATATAACTAGTTCACACACACACACACACGTACACACACACACACACACATATATATATATGCAATTGGTAGTATGCTTTGTCTCAGTGAACACCTTAAAAACCTGAAGCATGCAGAAATGTTACAATTGGGTTAATCAATATTTAAGACATGTAATACATGTGTGTTAGTCATGGATTCTCCATATATATATATATATATATATATATATATATATACATATATATATATATATCTCATACATATATATATATATAGTTTTGCAGAGAGATTAAGTTATCTATATATATATAAATTTATCTGTCTACCTATCTATCCATTCAGAGAGATACATAGTGACAGAGACACAAATTTTATTACAGAAATTGGCTCATGGGATTATAGAGGACTGGTAATAGACAAGTCCCATGATCTGCCATCTGGAGAACCAGGAAAGTTGGTGATATAATTCAGTCTGGAGCCCAAAGGCCAAGACCCAGGGCCACTGGTGTAAGTCCCAGTCCAAGCTGGAAGGCTGAAGAGCCAGGAGTCCCAATATTTAAGAGCAAGATAAACTAAATGTCCTAGAACAAACAGATGGCAAATTTACCCTTCCTCCGCCTTTTTGTTCTATTCAGGCCTTTAAATGACTGGATGATGGCAGTTCACATTGGTGAAGGAAATATCCTTTACTTAGTCTACCAATTCAAATGCTTATCTTTTTCAGAAACACTCTCAGAGACACACCCAGAAATAATGTTTTATCAGCTATCTAGACATTTGAAGTCGACACATAAAACTAACCATTGCAACATGTAGTTGAAAATATTTAGTTAAAATAGAAAAGCATACGGCAGGATATTATAAAATCTTTACTCAAATTGTCCAAGTAATGTTAATCTCAATTAACATCTCTCTATATCTTCAATCATCCAGTCCTGCATTCAAAACTATTCAAAGAGTACTTATAATATACGTTCACTTTACCAGTCAACAGAATCATATTCCTGTCCTCATAAATATTACATTCTAATGGGCTGTTGATCTAGGCACATCAACAGGCAGTTTGATAAGTGCTTGGATAGAATTGCCAAATTCTAGTACATAAAGAATGAGAACCTAACCCAGATTTTATGATCATAAAATGCCTCCCAGATCAAGTAATGCCAAAACTAAGACTTGGGGATGTTAGCTGAGGAAAGGATGAAGGATGGTGACAGGAGAAAGAAGAGCAGAAATGTTTCTCAGACAGAGAATAACTTATGTGCAGAGATCTAGATATAAGAGAGAATAGCACCATATTCAGGAAAGGGAAAACAAACAAAAAAATAGAAAGAAAAAAAGTTCAATTCCTGTAACAAAGTTTTCTAAAAGTTCAGTGGAGAGAAATGAGACCAAAGAGAGAAATATGAGAAAGTTAACCAAATGTTTTTACAGTCATGATAAGAACTTTGAATTTCATCATAAAAGCAATGAGACCATGAAAGACTTTTAGGTAAGCAAGTAACTGTCAGCAGATTTGCATTTGGGAGAGATCATGTTGGAAGATGCCAAACAGTGAGCAGTTAGAAAGCACAAGCAGTAATTCAAGTGAGAGACAAAAATGACTTGAACAAGGTTGATGATAATGGGAACAGAAAAAATTGATGGATTGGAGCACTTACTTTTTTTTTGTTTGTTTGTTTGTTTGTTTGTTTATTTATTTATTTATTTATTTTATGAAATTTATTGACAAATTGGTTTCCATACAACACCCAGTGCTCATCCCAAAAGGTGCCCTCCTCAATACTCATCACCCACCCTCCCCTCCCTCCCACCCCCCATCAACCCTCAGTTTGTTCTCAGTTTTTAACAGTCTCTTATGCTTTGGCTCTCTCCCACTCTAACCTCTTTTTTTTTTTTTTCCTTCCCCTCCCCCATGGGTTCCTGTTAAGTTTCTCAGGATCCACATAAGAGTGAAACCATATGGTATCTGTCTTTCTCTGTATGGCTTATTTCACTTAGCATTACACTCTCCAGTTCCATCCACGTTGCTACAAAGGGCCATATTTCATTTTTTCTCATTGCCACATAGTATTCCATTGTGTATATAAACCACAATTTCTTTATCCATTCATCAGTTGATGGACATTTAGGCTCTTTCCATAATTTGGCTATTGTTGAGAGTGCTGCTATGAACATTGGGGTACAAGTGCCCCTATGCATCAGTACTCCTGTATCCCTTGGATAAATTCCTAGCAGTGCTATTGCTGGGTCATAGGGTAGGTCTATTTTTAATTTTCTGAGGAACCTCCACACTGCTTTCCAGAGCGGCTGCACCAATTTGCATTCCCACCAACAGTGCAAGAACCCAGTGAAGAAATGGGCAGAAAACATGAATAGACACTTCTCTAAAGAAGACATCCAAATGGCCAACAGGCACATGAAAAGATGTTCAGCGTCGCTCCTTATCAGGGAAATACAAATCAAAACCACACTCAGGTATCACCTCACGCCAGTCAGAGTGGCCAAAATGAACAAATCAGGAGACTTACTTTTTGATTTAGAGAGAACCTATTGTTGTTGACATGGAGGGAAGAAAGAAAGCAAACATAAAAACAAAGTTTCTGGTTTGAACAAATGGGTAGATAAAGTCACCATTGGCTGAAATGGGTGATCTAAGAGGATGATCAGATTGATAAGGAAGACAGTAAGTTTAATTTTAGACATGCCGAATTTGAGGTTTTGATACTCAGGTAGGAATATCAAGCGGACGGTTGCAAATATAGTTACTCAGAGAATTCATGCATCGGTACATCATTCAGACGTGATATTGGGATTGCTGGGGGACAGTGAGTGAAGAAGGCCCAAGACACCAGCCATATTTAGCACTGGGCAGACTAAGAAGGAATTACCAATGGTAACGTTACAAAGAAAAGTCAGAGACATTAATCATCTGTTTTCTATAGATTTATTGAACATCTGTGACACAGACACTGTTTTTAGGTGTTAGGAAAATAACAGTAAACAGTAAACAGTCTAAGGTTCCTGCCCTTAATGGCAAGTTGTTAGAAATGGAGAAGAGGGGAACACAGGGTGTTCCAAGAAGAAATAAGTGGTTAATATTTAAGTTTTTTTTAAAAATTATACAGTAATCTTTTTTCCCCCAAATGTTCCATTTTTACTCAGTGAACAATATGAGTCTGTCTAAGTCTAGTATTTCTCAAAAACAGAAGGACTGGGCTCTCCACTCATTAGATGCTTTCACTCTTCCCAGATTGGATTAGAAAACCTGTCAGATCTTTCTAGAAGACTCATTAATATTAATTTAAGTAATTTCGGTAAAAATTGGGAATTGGGAGAATTGTGGTGTTAGAATATCTGCGTCAATCTCCTTGTTTGGAAAATACTTTATGTTGTGAACACCTTTGTGTGCTTTTACTGACTTGGTTCCCATTGTAAAAGTCAACGTGCTAGTAGTATTTGTGATTCCAGAAGACTCCCTGCTCTTAGGCTTCCTGACCTGATGTACCCCTGGCCTTCTTCCAGTTATTGCTATCAACATGCTTATCTTTTTTTTAAGTTTATTTATTTATTTTGAGAGAAAAAGAGACAGCATGAGCAGGGGAGGGGCAGAGAAAGGGGGAGAAAGAGAATTGCAAGCAGGATCCATGCTGTCAGCACAGAGCATGGTGTGGGGCTAGAATTCGCCAAGCTGTGAGATCATGACCTGAGCCAAAACCAAGAGTCGGATGCTCAACCTACTGAGCCACCCAGGTGCCCCTCAAAGTGCTTATCTTTCATCCTAAAGATGATCCAGGACGAATGTTGTCCATCCCACAGTCAGTCCTAATATTCCCTTTGTCCTTCAAAGTCTACGGCTAGGATCTCCTCTACTCACTCCCTGTGATATCATGTTCCTTTCTCAGAGACACAAAATTTTACTAAGTTTTCACTAATTTTTTTCAATTTGGTTCCACTTAAATGATTTTTGGTCAAAGCCCTTCATATTTCAGACACGGGTATGACATATGAACTTAGGTTCTAGAAGTGGCCATATTTCTCTCCTTTTATTTTCAGTTCTTTGGGACATTTTAATGTTCAATCCTGTTCCAATATTGGGGAATGGATAGAACAGCAGATGGAAGGAAAATCCTAAGTTTCTGTATTACCTTAAATTTCTCAAATAACTGCAAATTGTACAAAATTCATAGACATCAATAGGTGCAAGGAGAATAAGAATTTGATAATAAAAATTAAATGAATATATTTAATTATATGACTATCCTCCATTATCTTCTTCATAAGTGTAAAGTTATAATACAACTGTTTATAAAGACTCACACAGTTCCTTGATGTGCATGAACACACCAACCACTTTTGGCCTCAGGCCCTTTGCATGTGATTTTCTTTCTGTCATGGGCATCTTTCTTTCTGACACTTGCTTGGCTTGTTCTATGCCTTTCTTTAAATATTTATTCAAATATTACCTTTTCAGAGAGGGCTTTCTGGACAACCCTATAATTCTTCAAAACAACATCACAAAATGACGTACTATATAATAATTTGTTTATATTCTTTCTACCTCTAGTAGTCCATACCTTCAAGATAAAATACATGTTTAAGTCACCTGAGTGGCTCAGTCAGTTAAGTGTCTGACTTCGACTCAGGTCATGATCTCACGGTTCATGTGTCTGAGCCCCACATCAGGCTCTCTGCTGGCAGTGCAGAGCCCACTTAGGATCTTCTCTCTCTCTCTCTCTCTCTCTCTCTGTCCCTTCCCCACTTGCACTCTCTCTAGTTGAAAAATAAACATTAAAAAAAAAGATAAAATACATGTTTGTTATTTTGTTCTTTGCTCTACCCACAGTTTCAAGAACAGAGCTTGACTCATAGCAGACACTCAATAAACAGTGAATTAGTAAGTTTTTTACCTACTATCGTACAGATCACAAAGTTATTAAGCCAATTAAATAAACAAAAATCAGATGGCTAAAGATGACTGAATTTTAACATCTTAAACATGTATTAGTTTTAATATCTTAAACATGTGATATACATAATCTACTTTTTGGAGATCAGAGAGAATCAAAGTCTCCATGAAAAATATACAAAAAAAAATTTAAAACTGTGTATAACATTAAGAAAGACCAACCTAATCCCACAGGTAAGTAATTTTATCATGTTCACTTGTTAGGATTTGAGGGTTAGCCCTGATTTCTCAGCTGTGTTTTGTGTATCTCTTCTCTGAAAGAAATTCCAAGGTCTGCTCCCATTTATTTATTCAGATTTTATGCACAAGGATAAGTTATAACTCCTTGAGACAGAGCATCTCATTTTCCAAGACACCCCACAGATATCAGCAATTACACTGCTATACAAAAGGTTTCCATCCAAGCAAATAATTTGTTTTCTAGTGAAAAATAAAGGATATCTCACCTCTGAAGAGAGATTTTTTTTTTGTTTCTTTCATAACTGTGAATGACCTGTGAGACCCATCTGGTCTTTCCACAAATGAAAGAAAGAAAATCCTTCAAGGGTAAAATATTACTTATTCTATGAGGAAACAATTTTAAATTAAAAAAAAAAAAGAAGAAGAAAGTGTTTGGCTTGTATCACGGCATGTGTCTGATTTGAATCACTTTCAGTGAGTACTGTTGTATCCACTTAAAATATTTTTGTTGTATAATACATATGTAAAAGGAAGAAAATATTTTATTTCAGAACGAGCATTTGCAATGAGCATGAAAACTATTCTCACATTATCAGAAAAATGAAATATTGTCGTGCATGAATATTTTATAGCTTACTGCCAAATAAAGCCTAATGACACCTTTGCACTTATACACATTTTTCAATGAAAAAGTTCCAAAATTGTACTGAAATATATCTCTGCCTCATATATAGGATGGAAATAGTAACACAGCCATTTTGCAGAATAAGTCAAGTATTTGAATGAGACAAAATAAAACATAGTGGTCCCATGACTGTGAAAACACATAAAACAGTCTTAGCTTAAGTATAATCTATCTTTCACCAAGTTGTTTTTGCATATAGGTAGTAACCAGTTTCTTAACTGGTACTTAATAGTACTTAATTTTTTTTGAGGGCATTCAACTTTCTGAGCCACAGTACAGATTAAAAGACATTCACCAAATTATATGCCAAGCATCTACTACTCTTCTTTTCATAGTAACTTCCTTGACTCAAGTCTTCATTACATTTAATCTGGAATTTTTAATGTTCTCCCAATTTATCATACTGCCAAAAATTTCAACTCAATGCCACTCAACACCACTTTAAACAAACCTTTAGTATAGAGGAAAATGGAATAGTGAAGCAGACTGCTTTAAAACTTGGAAACTTTTGCAGGACATATGAGTTTAGGTAAATCAATTAACCTGTCTAATTCAGTATCCTCATTGGTACTGGAAATGAGATCAGCTCTGGGATTTCTGTGAAAATAATATAAGGTACAATTTGACAAGTAGCATCAGGGGTCAAACATAGCAAGTGCAGACTGAATGCTAGTTCTCTTCCTTCTTCTTGCTGGGATTTAAAACTACTTAAGTCCTCACATTGAAGCCTTCCCATCTCCTACATGATAAACTGCAAAATCATTAAAGCATACTATACGAGCTCTACATGTGTCTATATTTCTCTCACTATGCTTACTCCACAATGAACTGGATGCTACAACAGTGACTTTGCAGCTATTTTCCCCAATAATTTCTAAATTCTTCATGGGGAGACACTGTATTTTGCCACTCACATATGTCTAAATTCAGAACTTACCACTCTGTATCATTATTTAGAATCTTATTCCCTTGAAACTATCTTTGCTCATTTATCCCTTGCAATATCGTTATGTACTCTCAACGTACACTTATTCCAGTTTAAAGGAAACATACCTAAAGAAAAGCCAGTAGTAGTCTCTTAATAGATAATACATAACAGTTTAATGCTAGATAATAATTTTTAAATATCAAAAGATCACACAATACTATTTTTAAAAGTATTTTATTTTACTAGTTTTCTCCACAGAAGGCAAAGCATGTTATGAAATAGTTATTTTCTTAAAGTTATGGTAATAGACTGTAAAATTTTTTTCAATACTTTTTTATATCCAAGCTATTTCCGGTGTAACTTTGAAACCCCATTATCAGTAGGAAGAGTATATTTCCCCACTCTTGAGTATGGGCTAACCTTGTGGTTTGCTTTGGTCAATAGAATGTTTGGGTGAAAATCTAAACACGGACCTCAAAGCTCTTATTTCCACCTGGAACCAGGTCACTGCCAATGTAAGTCCAGGAAATCCTACTGGGTGATGAGAGATGATGTGGAGAAGACTCTAATTATCACAGATAAGGAAATAATAGTGACCTAGAAGTGTTTGGCAAGCATGTTATACAGTCCTAAAATTATTAGAGCTGGCTGCACAACATAGTGTTGACCACAGACTCGTGAGTGAGCTCAGCCAAGAGGAAAAGAACAAGCCAGGTGATCCATGGCTTCATGAGCACTAATAAATGAATATTGTTTTAAGCTACTGCATTTGAAGTAGCAACTATTAAACTCTATATTCATTTCATTCCCATTCTTAAACCAGATGGCATATGATACAGTATTCAAAGTACTGTGTTGAGGAAAGAGAAAAATGTGAAAATAAATTATTTATATTTCTTTATACCAATTTTAAATGTCTTAGTTTTATGTATGTTTGGCATTGATTTTTTTATTATAATTTATACCACATTCTGCTACTTTTTATTACATTTTACACTGCTTCAGTTGTCAGCTCATACTAAATATGGAAATAAAACTGTTATCATTCATAGTAATTTATTCAAAAGATAGGTATTGAGTACTTGCTAAAGGCAAAAGCAGCCTACTCTAGATCAAGGATGGAGGGGTTAAACAGAAACTCTCCTGAGAAACCTTGCTAACAAACCTTTTTAATCAGGACAACCAAGAAGTGTATGCTGTCTATGGCCTGGCAAATGGGCAATCATTTCCCCTTCAGACTCCAATCAGGAAGTTCCCTTCCCATCAAGGAGGGAAGGAAGGAAGGAAGGAGGGAAGGAGGGAAGGAAGGAGGGAAGGAAAGAAGAAGAGAAAGGGAGAGAGAGGGGGGGGGGGGGGGAGGGAGGGAGGAAGGAAGGAAGGAAGGGAGTGAGGGAGGGAGGTAGGGAAGGAGGGAGGAAGGAGCCAGTAACATGCCCATCCCTTATTGTCCTGTGACATGTTGATGCACACAACAGAATATGACAGAGCACACTGCTTTAGGACACAATACTCAGGTCAAAAGAGATACTGCTGCAGTTCCAATACCCACCAAGCCCCCCACCCAGTATGCAGAAACAGGGCAAGAATTTGGCAGTTTGAGGTGTACAATGTAAAAAGGAAAATCTTCTTTAGCAAGGATGTTGTTCTGTCATATAATATTAAGGATCCTGGGATATGAAAATGTGACCCCTGTTTAAAACACATAAAAGCAGATTAACAACATTTGGAGACTTCCAGAAAAAGAAGTTATTACATATTGCATAAAAATATTACTGTTCCAGGGGTGTCTGCGTGGCTCAGTCAGTTAAGCATCCGACTTCAGCTCAGGTCATGATCTCACAGTTCATGGGTTTGAGCCCCATGTCAGGCTCTGTGCTGACAGTTTGGAGCCTGGAGCCTGCTTCAGATTCTGTGTCTCCCTCTCTCTCTGCCCCTCCCCAACTTGTGCACACGTGAGCTCTCTCCCTCTCAAAAATAAACACTATATATATATATATATATATATATATATATATATATATATGTATATATATGTATATGTATATACGTGCATATATATGTTACTATTATATATATATTCCTGTTCCAGCTGTACTGGTTTAAGGATTTCCAAAGAACAAATTAGGAAATAATACTATTGAGAAGAATAGGAGAAATTTTATTCACAACTCACTGCATAGAATCTGGAATTTGCTGTAGTTATGCTTAAATTAACAGAGAATAAAGTTACATTATATATTATTTGAAGATGATTTTAGAATATAGTAGGGTTTTTTTGGTTTTTTTAATTTGTATTATCATAAAGTTATGAATCAACTAAATGTTTCAAGTAAATTGTTGACATCTATAGCAGTTTGGACTTCAGCTGACAACAATTATTAAGAGCACACTTTAGGAAATATTGTTTGATAAGGTTCTTTCTTTATTTTTCTTTTTATTTATTTATTTGTTTTTTGTTTCAGGTGTAGAATTTAGCAATTCATCACTTACATACAACATTCAGGGTTCATCACAACAACTGCACTCCTTTTGATGGATAAGTAATATTCCATTGTATATGTATGTCAACTCTTCTTTATCCATTCATCAGTCAATGGACATTTGGGCTCTTTTCATATTTGGCTATTATTGATAATGCTGCTGTAAACATTAGAGCACATGTATCCCTTCAAATCATGTATTTTTGGATCTTTTTGTGTAAATACCTAGCAGTGCAAATGACATATCTGATAAAATGTCAGTATCCAAAAAAAAAACATAATGAACTTACCAAACTCAACACTCAAAATAATAATAATAATAATCCAGTTAAAAATGGGAGAACACATAAACAGACATTTTTCCAAAGAAGCCATACAGATGGGCTAAAAGATGAAAAGATGCTCAACATTACTCATCGTCAGGGAGATACAAATCAAAACTACAATGAGATATATCACCTCACACCCATCAGAATGGCTAAAATTATCAACACAGGAAACAACGGATGTTGTTTGTTTCTTTCTGTATGTGTGATGTCACATGTTACACAAAACTACTGCTGGGCAGTGAGAAAAGACAGGATTAACAAGACACAATCCCCTCCACTCAGAAACTCACAATCTATCTTTAAGTCTTCTAAAATACTGGTTTATTCTCATTTAGAATAGCATTGCATTTTGAAAAGAACTAGAATAGTATTGAAAGTAACTTGCATTTTATAACCTTTTCTGTGCCTCAGATTAATATTGAAGTGTTTTACCTAAAGAGGTTCAGTTGATTATCACAAAAACTCTATGAACAAGAAATTATTGTAAAGTTTATTTTGCAAATGAGGAAAGTGAGTATGGCTAAGTAATTGTCATTAGAAGTTCAGCTAAGAAGTAGAGGGACTGAAACTTAAGGCCAATTTGGTGCTAGGGTGTGTGTCCTTAACCACTGTAAGAAAACTCATGACACGTTTAAAACACTTTGGATAGCAGTTACTGCTAGAACTTGTTTAACATCTTTTCAGGCAAGAACCTGCATATGTTAGTCTATATTGCAAAAGAGCTCTGATTTTGAAGCCAAAGGGATAGATTTTGAATCCTGAATTTACCAGTTACTACTTGTCATCTTGCATAATTCACTTCTCTTAATTCTAGGAAAGTTTTTTTCAGCTCTAAATTACTAGTCTAAATTAAATAGTACCCTCTTCACCCACATGGCTTCAACAGAACAATGGGGGGCAGCTCCCTAACACAAAACTGGCATCCCACTTTGGTGGCAAGAGGAATCATCTTTGTGACCCTATGTCTTTCTCCAAAGTGAGAAGAGGTCTTTTACAATGAACACAAGGCACAGTTTGGAGGTACAGAGAAGCTCTCATTAAGTACCTGCTTCAATTCTCATCTTTTGGATGCGTGATTCTGAGGTGCATTCTACAGAGTTCCTCAAAAGGTCCTTAATGGGATTGAAACTCCACTAACCACTGTAATAAACAGCTTAATACCCATCCTTACAGAATTTCTTTGTTTTACTTTCCCTTCTCTTTTACTACCTGCCCCCCCCCCCAACCTAGAACCTCCAAAATAAACTACCTGTGGACTAGATTGTCTGTCTCAGGCACTGTTTCAGGATGAGGAAGGGAAAAGACAATGACTGAAGGACCGAAGGAGTCTATGTAAAATACTTAGTTCAGTAGTCTTAGCATGCACTCAATAATGGTCAAATAATAATGCTATCATCTCTCTAAAAATTCAGGGCTTTGAAGAACATCTGTGTTTCAAGTTTTTAGCATAAATATTCTTTAAAAGAGGAAACCATGAACCAAACAGATGATGACTACAAGATGAGTGAATAAAAGTGAAACACTCTAATATACAAGGAAATTCAGTTCTGTTCTCATGAATTCTGATAATCACAATCACCAAAACACTATAAGAAAATTCTCAAAGTCTGAAGTTATTTACATCATATTAAGCTACAGTGAACTTGACTTCCAATGAAGCTGTTTTGAGGAAAGAAAAGACTACACTATAAGAGATTTTACTTATTTATTTAGACAGCTGACATCAAGATAAATTATCCAGGATATCTTAATATAACTAAGTATAGAAAATCATTTTTGTGGCATGTAGTCTAAATAAGAAAATGTTTTCCTTCACTGACTCTGAAATTGGATTTAAATTTATGAATGGTCCATTGAAGCTAATTTTCAAATTGTTGTCACATGATTGTACCCTAAATTTGAAATGTGGTAACAAACTATACAAGCAGTTTTATATTCCACCTCAGATTCTGAGCACGTTTTCTCTGATCTTAGCTTAGTTCCTGCTCTGTAGGTTCTCAGACCACATCTTACTTTTTTTCTGGTATTGTTTTTAATTTGTTTCTAACTTCAAGGAGTTTATAAACCTATTTGGAAAGATTAGGAAATAACAATGCAAGACATAGGACTGTATATACTCCTTGCTATAGGAGTTAAGAAAAGATCAAAATGTAATGAAACAATTAATAATAATAATAAAGCTGACTTAATGATCACTGAAGTCTTATGATGAAAACAATGTACAAAAGATTGAGAAATTCAGCTGGAAGGAGAACACCAATGAATAGAAAAAAAATTATTTTGTTTGTCTGGAGCCAACAGTTTGCACAGTAATTATATTGGTAGTATAGAACCTGATCACTAAGGGCTGTGAAAAATATTACAAAGAATTAGAGGCCATTTGTCAAAATTTTTAATTGCCAACAACTTGACTATGGAATATTTACACATATACCATATGTAAAAATTCAATATACAATATAAAATTATTATATTAATTGATATAATTTTTATAAAACACTGTATCATGTGCATTAAAACATATACAAACTTATAAAATTACATATAGAGAAGCTAAGTAATATCTTAAAATATGCAGTTATACTTAACTAAAATTCTCTTGATACTGAGAGAAACTTTTTTGATTGTGAAAATATTCAATAAGCCCTTTTGAACACTGCAGTTTTGGGGATACATTTTTGTTCGATCATATTCTCTTTTTAGAATGTATATTAATAAAAAAAAGAATGTATATTAATATACTGGCTGAATTCATAATCTATGTGAAATATTAGTTATTGCTAAGAATGTCTCGTTCAATTCTGCTGAATCAAACTGCTACTTCTCCAGAGGAATTATTTTACACAATATCTTTCTTGTCTATAAGATGATAATTTCATTGAAATACATAATATAACCTTAAATGCCGCCTAATTGGACACAGGTAAATCATAATGCATAGAAACATACTTAAGCAAAAGGATGGAGGTATCACTGTCAATCCCTACGTATTGTGAAAAGCTCACCCACGTCTCAGGATGCGTTGGACATCTTGTGTGACACATGCATCAGCATCGATTTGTATAAAACTTATTAATAAAGAATTATATATTTTTAAGTCAAGATGTTGATGTAAACATGAATTCTAATGTTTCCTTTCCATACTAACAGAGCTAGACTGGGTAGTCAGGACTTAATGCATTCAAATTTAACCTCAAGCTTTAGAAGGAGACAATATAAAACCTCCAGGTGACTATGACTTCAGACAACAGAAAATAATTACAAGAAATTTATCAGTAAACAGCCTCCTCTCTTAAAAATAAAGAAAACAAATGTCTTATATGGTTTGATAGAGAAGTGCCCAGGAAAAAAATAAAAAGAATGAGAAAGGACAACTGATTACTAATTTCTGCGTGAATATAATTCTCTGCCCCCATTTACTAGCATGACTTCTCCCAGGTTTAAAAGCAATGTTGAATCTCATCTATAATTTTAGATTGGGATATTCAATTTAAAGTCATTTTTGGGGCGCCTGGGTGGCTGAGTCGGTTAAGTGTCCGACTTCAGCTCAGGTCATGATTTCATGGCTTGTGAGTTTGAGCCTGCATTGGGCTCTGTGCTGGCAGCTCAGAGCCTGGAGCCTGCTTCAGATTCTGTGTCCACTCCTCTCTCTCTGCTTCTCTCCTGCTCATTCTCTCTTTCTCTCTCAAAAATAAAACATTTAAAAAATAAAATCATTTTCATTCAATATACAAATTATAGAAAACAATTAAAATGGTATGACCCACAAAGACAACAAAACTGGAAGATGAATCAAATGAAGAAAATGACAATGTTCGGGCTACATCAAATGATTTTGGTTCAGGCAAGATGGAGAAACATCTTTCATCCTTCTTTACGGTGAACAAACAAACAAAATTTTTATGAAATGTAGTGAAGGGAAAAGACATGATTCTGGAAACCTGACTTGAATCTAATTAATTTAGACTACATTTGAGAAGAAACAAAGAGAGGGTTCAGGAGACACATAAATTGATATAAGATCTGAAAACATGTAGCAGACATAAAGAGAGAGACAAAGAAAGGGAAGGGAAGGGAAGGGAAGGGAAGGGAAGGGAAGGGAAGGAAGGGAAGGGGAGGGAAGGGGAGAGGAGGGAAGGGAAGGGAAAGAGAAAAAAAGAGAGGGAGGAAGGGAATGAAGGAAGGGAGGGAGGGAAGAGAGAAGGAAGGGAGGAAGGAAGGAAATATGAAAAGGAGAAAGAAGAAAGACAAACTCTAGATTCAAAACCATATCTAAGACAAAGCTAAGAATAGGATGTTGAACATACTTAATATATATGTTAAATTGAGATGAAAAAACAACCTTTTGATTTTCTTCCTATCAATAGGTGAGGTCTAGTTTCTCTCCATTTGATGATTTACCTTATTGACAGAATTCATCAGAAGTGATATTCTAGGACTGCTAATACTAGGTTATAAGAAGCATTATAGATTCTGCCCTGCTCTCATAGCACATTAACTATTGGAACCCAGCTTTAATGCTGGAATAAACCCATGCCACCCAGGGAGAGGTTCACAAAGAGACAAACTGAAGCCTCCAAATCAACTGAAGCTGACCTCCAGATAAACAACATCTATTTGATAGCATGTCAGTAAGCATACTTCCCAAAGGATCCTCCAGGCCAATTGAGTCACTCTAATTTATGGCACATCAAGTGCCCTAGTTAGTTGTTCATCATTGGGCTTAGGATTTTCCCAATGCAGGAATCAATTTACAATTCTGAGAAGGTTGAAACAGCTAGTCTACTTTATTCCAAAGCACAGTCTAGACATTGACTAAAATTAAAGGAAAACAGCTGAAGAAAAGTCACATAGGCATCAGCAATTAGTGAAAACCAATGACAAGCAAATTGTTTTCCACATAAAATGAATGTGATCTTTAGTCAAAGGGAGTCAAAACAAACAAACAAACAAACAAACAAACAAACAAAAACAGAAGAAAAAGATCTTACATACTCCATTTATTGTTGAATATTCAGCTCCTAACACACTGAAACATAGAAAATATTCATTGGATGCCTTTGAATGAATGGATGGATAGATGAATGGATGGACAGATGAATGGACATTACTCTTAAAAGCATACTTCACAGACCAGTAGATTCTATAAAATAAGGAATACGTTTACAATGACTTCAAGTCTCAGCATTATTCTCACCTTCAGGCATCCTCAGATATTGAGTAAATATCAGTTTATTTTAGCACAGCCACTATGATGTGGCCATTTTGGTGATGTGGACTTAGAAACACGAGAATGTAATGAACTCAAAAACAAAACTCTTTTTACTTATGTGTGGTAATACCCTCTTTCAATCAATCAGAAGTGAAAACTAGTTAACTACCTTTGATCTAAATTCTAGAATATAAGTAAAAAATCTTTAATACATTTTATACATCTTGAAGATATTAACCAAGCTGTGAGTCTGACAATCTATGTTTTCTTTCCTACTAACAGTTGGAGACAGAAAGTAACAGTACATGATGAACTATCATGCTTTTAAAAAAAGTGGTTGAGTAAATCCATTTTCTCCTGATAGTTAGGTCTTTATTAATGTAAATTGAGAATTCTACAACAAATTTTTGAAGACCAGGTGTCACATTTTTAAGTCTGATATAATAATTTGTTTGTAAAGTATAAAATTTAAAGACTTTAAAAGGTTAACCACTAGGTTTTACCCTATCCAATTTTATCTTTTTTTCATATCTGTACAAGTACTTCTTGAAGTAAGATACTACTAGGAAATATGAAGCAAAATATAGTTTGCCAATCTTTCACACTGCAAACTGTGAAATAATTTCCAAATGTATAAATTCCTAGTGGAGATGATAATTTTTATAGTAAAAATAAGGCTTTTCCATTTTAAAATATGATTATTTTAAAATTTATTATAAAAACCAGAAAGTACAAAGTAATTTCACATAGATAGGTAGTATCTCAAGGAAAGACATAGAGTAAATATACTCTTGCCTATCCTGGCCTCCTTTTGTGTTTGTCCTTCATCCCATGTGCTGCTAAAACCAGTTAATTAAATTATCTCTGCCATGGCAGTGTTTTTCAGTGTTTTTTATGATCTTTTCAAGCCTGTGAAATAAATTTACCAGTAAATTCTACTGATATTACTCCTGGTAATGCTAATATGTTAAATATAGAATAAAAAATGAATTAGAGTAAGTATGCATTCATAGCACTTCTGTTTCACTTTTGTGTGTGTGTGTGTGTTCATTTCATGTGTACTATAAATGAATATACTTGAGTAAGAGTCAAAAATTTTTGAAAGCCATTGTGTCAAAGAATGAAAACAAGTTGAATTAAATATTGTGCTTGCTGTTGTAATTAGAACTCATGCAAAAGCCAAGAGTACCAAATGGAAACCAGCTGATGTTCTTTCCCAACTGTCTTATTCTTGCAGAGGAAAGGTATTGCCTCTTATTTCTTTGTTAAAAGTGTTTTAGTATATTTAAGGCAATTGTTTTAAAGTCTTTAGTTCAGTGTCTGTATGTCTTCAGGGACAGAGTCTAGAGATTTAATTTGTTCTTTTTTAATGTTTGTTTATTTTGAGAGAAAGAGAGAGAGAGAGGAGAGAGAGAGTGGGGGATAGAGAAAGAGAGAGAGAGAGAGAGAGAGAGAGAGAGAGAGAGAATATCCCAAGCAGGCTCCTCAGTGATCTCATAAACCTGTGAGATCATGACCTGAGCTGAAATCAAGAATCAGATGCTTAACCAACTGAGCCACCCTGGTGTTCCTATTGCCACTAATTCTTAAACATGATTTAGTCTCTTTCTTTACTCCAGATATTTAATGAGACTATTTTTAGTGTTGCTTTGAAATTAAGTGAGTCACAACTTCAGTAATCTTCAGCCTCATTATAAAAGTCTTGGAAATATATGCATGCTTCAAATGTTTTCACCTCGATCAAGATTAAAGCCATCCTACTAGGAAAAATCCCCAGAGCTTAAGAGGGAGGAAGAGGCAGGCAAGTCACCCCAGGTCCTAGTCAAGAGTCCTACACTAGGTGAGCTGGTTCAACATGTCCTGTGTCTTTTATCATAAAGGCACAGAACTAAAGGAGGAGGAAGTCTTACATATTTGAAAAGAGAAATTAGACTGTGGGAAGGTAGATGAGTCAAAGTCATTAATGAAAAATGTCACATGAAGTATATGGAAAGACGTTTATAAGAGGACAGAAGTTACTAAAATGGGATAAACTCACAATTTAGGTTAGTAAACAGATACAGACACTGAAATACATTTCAAATTAAAAGAAGAAGCTTTGAGGAAAATACATTAAGCTTTAACTGTGAGGAGGTTATGTGAGTCTGCAATCACTCATTTATTTTCTACTCAACAAATATTAAAGACTAAATATCCTGGGGAAACTATAATAATGGAAATTCTAACTTTTAGGAAGTTTTGATAAAAATATGAGAGAAATATGAGCCAAGTGCATGTAATCCCAATAAAGCCTAGCTACCTGCAGTCTAGTCTGAGCTTAGTGCAAAATTCAAAGGAATGCCAATCAGTTTAACATCTAACAAGTATTTGAAAGCTTTTTAAATGTTTAATATTCTTTCAAAAATGCAAAAATAATTTATTAAAAAGTCCACTATGCAACTTATTATAGATAAAAACATATCTACGCCATGTTTAGGTCTCTTTTCTTTCTGTAAAGTCTCCAAAACATTCCCCTGAACTAAGCTCATATCAATCCCAATCTTTCTCCTCTGTTCATTTCACCTTCAGATCTATTCATTGATCTTCAACCAAAACTATCTGTTGTATTTAAACCTATCAAAGCAATAAAAATATTTATACATCTTTCCTGTACAATGTGAATATAAAGTAAATACAATATGAAAAAATATGTAAGAAAATGATCCACTAATAAAATTGAGTGCGTTGAAAAAATAGGATTGAGGGAAAAACAACTCATTCGGTGCCAGATGCACTGACGTAAGTTGTTAGCAAGATTCAGAATAGGGGGAGCCTGGTTGAGTGGCTGAGTGGCTCAGTCAGTTGAGCGTCCGACTTCAGCTCAGGTCATGACCTCAAGCCTTGTGAGTTTAAGTCCCATGTTGGGTTCTGTGCTGACAGCTCAGATACTGGAGTCTACTTCTGATTCTGTGTGTCCCACTCTCTTTGCCCCTAACCCACTCACATTCTGTCTCTGTCTCTCTCAAAAATAAATAAACTTAAAAAAAATATTTTAAAGATTCAGAATGGGTGTTTCCAATGAAGACTTTCAACTATTGAATAGAACTTCAAAGAGAGGGTGTGGTTGGGTAAAATATTTGGACATGTAAGGTTAAGGAAGTACTGTTGACATCACAAGTTGTTCTGAGATTGCAAAGAGTGAGAGTTTTCTTGAAGAAGAGACAAGTCTTAGGGAAGATTTCCAGAAACAACTCTATTAAGTGGATAAAACATTTAATGAACCAGATAACATATGACAAAAACAAAAGAAGACTGAATAATTCTGTGTCAGGTTATAAAGGAGATTAGGAAATAATGAATTGTCTGGGGGGAAGATGGCGGCATAGGAGGGCACTGGGCTCACCTCATACTGCTGATCACTTAGATTCCACCCACACCTGCCTAATAGCCCAGAAAACCACCAGAAGACTAGCAGAACAGACTCTCTGGAGCCAAGCTTAGACAAGATGCCCACGGAAGAGGATCCAACCCGGTTAATACGCCAGATCTCATCAAACCAGCACCACAAGCCTGGCAGTGTGCAAGTAGCCTGGACAGGGGCCATTCCACTCCATAGTGAGTCCTGCCCCTGGGAGAGGGGAAGATAACGTACACATAAGTCTGACTGTGGCCCCAGCGGTGGGCTGGGGACAGACATCGGGTCTGACTGTGGCCCAGCCCACTAACACAACTTACTCCAGACAGCACAGGGGAAGTGCGCTGAAGTTCGGCGCCACCCCAGGAATAACCAAAATGACCTATGGAAGAACTCTCCTCAAAAGAAACTCCAGGAAGTAGTGACAGCTAACAAATTGACCAAAAACGATTTAAGCAATATAATGGAACAATAATTTGGAATAATAGTCATAAAATTAATCACTGGGCTTGAAAAAATTATAGAGGACAGCAGACAACCTATTGCTACAGAGATCAAGGGACTAAGAAATAGTCATGAGGAGCTAAAAAATGCTATAAATGAGGTGCAAAATAAAATGGAGGCGACCACAGCTCAGATTGAAGAGGCAGAGGAGAGAATAGGTGAATTAGAAGATAAAATTATGAAAAAAGAGGAAGCTGAGAAAAAGATAAAAAAAAAAAATCCAGGAGTATGAGGGGAGAATTAGAGAACTAAGTGATGCAATCAAACAGAACAATATCCATATCATAGGAATTCCAGAAGAGAAAGGGAGAGAGAACGGGGCTGAAGGTGTACTTGAACAAATCATAGTTGAGAACTTCCCTGAACTGGGGAAGGAAAAAGGCATTGAAATCCAAGAGGAACAGAGAACTCCCTTCAGACGTAACTTGAATTGATCTTCTGCATGACATATCATAGTGAAACTGGAAAAATACAAGGATAAAGAGAAAATTCTGAAAGCAGCTAGGGATAAACAGGCTCTAACTTACAAAGGGAGACCCATAAGAGTAGTGGCAGATCTATCTACTGAAACTTTGCAGGCCAGAAAGGAATGGCAGGAAATCTTCAATGTGATGAACACAAAAAATATGCAGCAGAGAATCCCTTATCCAGCAAGTCAGTCATTCAGAATAGAAGGAGATAAAGGCTTTCCAAACAAACAAAAACTGAAGGAACTCATCACCACTAAACCAGCCCTACAAGAGATCGTAAGGGGGCATTTTGTGAGTGAAATGTTGCAAGGACCACAACGTACCAGAGACATCACTACAAGCATGAAACCTACAGACATCACAATGACTCTAATCCCATATCTTTCTATAATAACACTGAATGTAAATGGACTAAATGCGCCAACCAAAAGACATAGGGTATCAGAATGGATAAGAAAACATGACCCATCTATTTGCTGTCTACAAAAAACTTATTTTAGACCCGAGGACACCTTCAGATTGAAAGTGTGGGGATGGAGAACTATCTATCATGCTACTGGAAGTCCAAAGAAAGCTGGAGTAGCCATACTTATAAGAGACAAATTAGACTTTAAATTAAAGGCTGTAACAAGAAATGAAGAAGGGCATTATATAATAATTACAGGGTCTATCCATCAGGAAGAGCTAACAATTATAAATGTCTATGCACCAAATACAGGAGTCCCTAAATATATAAAATAATTAATCACAAGCAAAAGCAACCTTATTGATAAGAATGTGCTAATAGCAGGGACTTCAATACCCCACTTACAACAATGGATAGATCATCTAGACACAGGATCAGTAAAGAAACAAGGGCCATGAATGATACATTGGAACAGATGGACTTGACAGATAAATTTAGAACTCTGTATCCAAAGCAACAGAGTATACTTACTTCTTGAGTGAACATGGAACATTCTCCAAGATAGGTCACATACTGTGTCACAAAACAGCCCTTCATAAGTATAAAAGAATTGAGATCATACCATGCACACTTTCAGACCATAATGCTATGAAGCTTGAAATCAACCACAGGACAAAGTCTGGAAAACCTCCAAAAGCATGGAATTAAAGAACACCCTACTAAAGAATGAATGGGTCAACCAGGCAGTTAGAGAAGAAATTTAAAAAATATATGGAAACAAATGAAAATGAAAATACAACAATCCAAATGCTTTGGGATGAAGCAAAGGCAGTCCTGAGAGGAAAAGACATTGCAATCCAGGCCTATCTCAAGAAACAAGAAAAATCCCAAATACAAAACCTAACAGCACACCTAAAGGAAATAGAAACAAACAGCAAAGACACCCCAAACCCAGCAGAAGAAGGGAAATAATAAAGATCAGAGCAGAAATAAACAATATAGAATCTAAAAAAACTGTAGAGCAGATCAATGAAACCAAGAGTTGTTGTTATTTTTTCTTTTTGAAAAAATAAACAAACTTGATAAACCTCTAGACAGGCTTCTCAAAAACAAAAGGGAGATGACCCAAATAGATAAAATCATGAATGAAAATGGAATTATTACAACCAATCCCTCAGAAATTATCAGGGAATACTATGAAAAATTATATGCCAACAAACTGGACAACCTGGAACAAATGGACAAATTCCTAAGCACCCAAACACTTCCAAAACTCAAACAGGAAGAAATTAAAAATTTGAACAGACCCATAACCAGTGAAGAAATTGAATCAGTTAATAAAAATGTCCCAACAAATAAGATTCCAGGACCAGATGGCTTCCCTGGGGCATTCTACCAGACATTTAAAGCAGAGATAATACCTATCCTTCTCAAGCTGTTCCAAAAAATAGAAAGGGAAGGAAAACTTCCAGACTCATTCTATGAAGCCAGCATTACTTTGATTCCCAAACCAGACAGAGACCCAGCAAAAAAAGAGAACTACAGGCCAATATCACTGATGAATATGGATGCAAAAATTCTTAATAAGTTGCTAGCAAATTGAATTCAACAGCATATAAAAAGAATTATTCACCATGATCAAGTGGGATTCATTCCTGGGCTGCAGGACTGGTTCAACATTTGCAAATCAATCAATGTGATACATCACATTAATAAAAGAAAAGAAACATATGATCCTGTCAATCGATGCAGAAAAGGCCTTTGACAAAATTCAGCACCTTTCTTAATAAAAACCCTTGAGAAAGTCGGGATAGAAGGAACATACTTAAACATCATCAAAGCCATTTATGAAAAACCCACAGCTAATATCATCCTTAATGGGGAAAAACTGAGAGCTTTCCCCCTGAGATCAGGAACACAACAGGGATGTCCACTCTCACCGCTGTTGTTTAACATAGTGTTGGAAGTTCTAGCATCAGCAATCAGACAACAAAAGGAAATCAAAGGCATAAAAATTGACAAAGATGAAGTCAAGCTTTCACTTTTTGCAGATGGCATGATTTTATACACGGAAAACCCGATAGACTCCACCAAAAGTCTGATAGAACCGATACATGAATTCAGCAAAGTTGCAGGATACAAAATCAATGTACAGAAATCAGTTGCATTCTTATACACTAACAATGAAGCAACAGAAAGACAAATAAAGAAACTGATCCCATTCACAACTGCACCAAGAATCATAAAATACCTAGGATAAACCTAACCAAAGATGTCAAAGATCTGTATGCTGAAAACTATAGAAAGCTTATGAAGGAAATTGATGAAGATATAAAGAAATGGAAAAACATTCCGTGCTCATGGATTGGAAGAATGAACATTGTCAAAATGTCAATACTACCCAAAGCTATCTACATATTGAATGCAATCCCAATCAAAATTGCACCAGCATTCTTCTTGAAGCTAGAACAAGCAATCCTAAAATTTGTATGGAACCACAAAGGACCCTGAATAGCCAAAGTAATTTTGAAGAAGAAGACCAAAGCAGGAGGCATCACAATCCCAGACTTTAGCCTCTACTACAAAGTTGTCATCATCAAGACAGCATGGTATTGGCACAAAAACACACACATAGACCAATGGAAAGAATAGAAACCCCAGAATTAGACCCACAAGAGTATGGCCAACTAATCTTTGACAAAGCAGGAAAGAATATCCAATGGAAAGAAGACAGTCTCTTTAAGAAATGGTGCTGAGAGAGATGGACAGCAAATGCAGAAGAATGAAACTAGACCATCTTCTCACACCATTCACAAAAATAAACTCAAAATGGATAAAGGACCTGAATGTGAGACAGGAAACCATCAAAACCCTAGAGGAGAAAGCACGAAAAAACCTCTCTGACCTCAGTCGCAGCAATTTCTTACTTGACACATCCTCAAAGGCAAGGGAATTAAAAGTAAAAATGAACTATTGGGACCTCATGAAGATAAAAAGCTTCTGCAGTGCAAAGGAGACAATCAACAAAACTAAAAGGCAACCAATGGAATGGGAAAAGATATTTGCAAATCACATATTGGACAAAGGGCTAATATCCAAAATCTATAAAGAACTCACCAAACTCCACACCCAAAAAACAAATAATCCAGTGAAGAAATGGGCAGAAGACATGAATAGACACTTCTCTAAAGAAGACATCCAGATGGCCAACAGGCACATGAAAATATGCTCAACATCGCTCCTCATCAGGGAAATACAAATCAAAACCACACTCAGATACCACCTCACGCCAGTCAGAGTGGCTAAAATGAACAAATCAGGAGACTATAGATTCTGGAGAGGATGTGGAGAAACGGGAACCCTCTTGCACTGTTGGTGGGAATGCAAACTGGTGCAGTCGCCCTGGAAAACAGTGTGGAGATTCCTCAAAAAATTAAAAATAGATCTACCCTATGATCCAGCAATAGCACTATAGGAGTTTACCCAAGGGATACAGGAGTACTGATGCATAGGGGCACTTGTACCCCAATGTTTATAGCAGCACTCTCAACAATAGCCAAATTATGGAAAGAGTCTAAATTTCCAACAACTGACGAGTGGATAAAGAAATTGTGGTTTATATACACAATGGAATACTATGTGGCAATGAGACAGAATGAAATACGGCCTTTTGTAGCAACGTGGATGGAACTGGAGAATGTTATGCTAAGTGAAGTAAGTCATACTGAGAAAGACAGATACTATATGTTTCACTCTTATGTGGATCCTGAGAAACTTAACAGAAGACCATGGGAGAGGGGAAGGAAAACAGAAGACCATGGGAGAGGGAGGGAGCCAAAACATAAGAGACTCTTAAAAACTGAGAATAAACTGAGGGTTGATGGGGGGGTTGGAGGGAGGGGAGAATGGGTGATGGGTATTGAGGAGGGCACCTTTTGGGATGAGCACTGGGTGTTGTATGAAAACCAATTTTACAATAAATTTCATATAAAAAAAGGAATAAATGAATGACACAAAGAGATCAAGATATTCAATTATGTATAGGGTTATGTGATATACAGAGTGAGGTTTTTTTTCTGAGCAAAATTTCCATTCAAGTATTTAAGCAATGGTATTAGAAAATTGTTCACTTTCTTTCAAAATATTAATAACAATTTATCCTATTGAGAAAAATGCTAAGATATAAACTGTCTACTAAGACTAAAATGAAAATCACAACAAAGGAATACTATACACTATGAATGTACTGGAGGGTTGTTTGTTTACTTGCTTGTTTGTTATTTCTTATTTGTTTTTTAAATTAGGATTGGCTATCAAATAATGGATGAAGTAAAATTACTCCTAAATAAGTCAAACTAGAAAATAACATACTCAATTATTGCTTTGACTCAAAATATCTTCGGGGGGATATTTTCAGGGAAAGAATGAATGAAAACATAGAAATCAGTTTTTTAATTTTTTTTTTTTTGCTTTGAGGAAGCATAAATATACTTTATTCAGTATTGCACGCTATATTAAGAAATAATTGACAAAGACCATCAATTATCTGTAAGTCTGTCCCCCTTTTCCTACCGTTCCTTCATATGAAATAATGAGTACCAGAAATTTATAAAGTACTGTGTATTATTTAACATATATATTTTATTTATCGTAATACATGAAACACTCAATTTAAACAAATATGTAAATTTTTTTTCCTGAAAATATTATTTCTCCAAGTTGTTAAAACCTGTGGCCCCTTCTCGTGATCAGATGAACTTAACAGAAAGTAAACATAGTTGAGTAACTCTCAACAGGTGTCTAACAAGAAATGAAAAATGGTATTTGTTGAATTTCATTAGCTATAATGTGGCAAATTATAAGGCCAGGTCAGAAGAGCAGGAAATAAGGAATACTTTCTCCAAATCTAAGTAAACCTAAGAGCCTGCAGCTAGGAACCTACTACAGAAAACTTTTTCTTTATTTCTTAACTCTGTCTTCGAGCCAGTTAGTTTAGTTGGTCTGAATAAATTTTAAACTTAACCCAGGTAACTCTGAACTCAGTAGTTGGCTGAAAAATATCTGCCCTTGATAAATAAAAGGGCCAGGCATTAGAAAGTGAAAAGTTCACTATTATGGGTCAGGAATTAAAACATATAATACATTAACTGTTTTTATGTTAAAAAAAAAACTATTATTTTTATTACCTTATGTGTTGTTATTTGAACTTATAAGAATTTAATCTTTGTGATGTTTTTACAGGCAACATGGTTATATCAGTACCATCAGAGCTTATACGTCTTTTTTTTTTTTTCCAGGTTTGTCACCTTTCCATTTTTCCCTTTTTAAAAAAGTCCTTGCTCTTACATCATTAGCTTTAAGCTCCTTCTTTTTCAGTTTCAGCTCAGTTTTGTCTTTCTAAATTTTTGGTCTTGCCTCAGTGGAATTCAACATTTCTAATTTTATATCTATTTTATTGCATTGACCTTTAAAATCTTTCTGTACCCATCTATTCCTACAGAGATCAGATTGCCAACTATAGTTCCAGTTTGCAATTCATCCACTTTTTTTAAAACTTCTAGTGCCAGGAGCACCTGGGTGGCTCAGTTGGTTAAGTGTCTGACTTTCACTTAGGTCATGATCTCATGTTTCGTGAGTTTGAGTCCCACATCAGGCTCTCAGCTTTTGGCACAGAGCCTGCTTCAGAGCTCCTGTCCCCATCTCTCTTTGGCCCCCTCCTCCCCGATTGTGTTTATTCTATCAGAAATAAACATTAAAAAAAACCTTCTAGTGCTAGTTATGCCTCAGTAATCACTCTTTTCCCTATTATTTCCCTAATACAGGAGTCCAAATGATTAAGATAATATATTCAAAAATTTAAAGTTTGAAGACATTTTTTACCTCCATGGAGGTATAATGGCTTTAACAAGATTCTGTATACTCTTAAAAGATACTAAAACATTTTCATGAATTCCATACATCTCAAGTGATTCTAGACTTAAACTTGAGATATCATAACAACCAATGTTATTGAAAATTGTTAACTAAGAAGCCAATGTCTGTGTACCCAGAAAAACGATTTTTATTTTCAGTCTAATGCACATATCCTTAATTTACCAATCTTCTTGGCAGCAAATATAAAGTCTTTTTATTACTTGCAAAAGCTTTGTTATAGAATACTTTTTCTTTTGTTTCATATACAAATTCATTTATTCAAGTTAAAAAAAGTACTCAACTAGTTACTAAACAATGCATTATCTTTCTGCTAAACAGAGTTAAGACTGTGACCTTAACTTAAAAAAAAAAGCCTTGAGAAATAATAGCTAAAAGTTAAATTGCCTTATTTGACCCTGACATCAAAAGGCCCAGAACTTTTATTCTTTTAATTTTTTTTTTAACATTTATTTATTTTTGAGACAGAGAGAGACAGAGCATGAACGCGGGAGGAACAGAGAGAGAGGGAGACACAGAATCGGAAGCAGGCTCCAGGCTCTGAGCCATCAGCCCAGAGCCTGACGCAGGGCTCGAACTCACGGACCGCGAGTTCGTGACCTGAGCTGAAGTCGGACGCTCAACCGACTGAGCCACCCAGGCGCCCCAAACTTTTACTCCTTTAGATGAGGGCATATAAGGTATGAAAATAGCATAGTTCTTAAAAATCCATTAATTTATTCACCTATTTAATAAATTGTTGTTAAACATTTCCAAATAGTCTAACAAATAAATGCAAAATCTCTTGATGAGAAAAGTGTTATAAGGAAAATAATGATCGTTCTACGAGACATTGTTTCATTTTTATTCCATTTATGTGGGAGAACAGGAAAGCCATCTCTCAAGTGTAATACTGGCATTGTATTTGGGGAGTGAACTTATCACCTTAGCAAAATTATCACAATTACATTTCCTTTACAAAACTCATAATGTTTAAAGAATTTATAACACAAGTACTGGTAACAAAGGCTAAAAAAAATAATGGAGTAATGTCATATTACACTGGACTCTTTCAGTGCTGATTAGGCTGAAAAGAAGCAACAGAATGCTAATGACTGAGACCCAGAGATGGAATAAGATTCCCAGGATTAGTGCCCTGGCTCCTCCTGTGATACCCTGAACTAGACACAGGGTGGTAGACAGCACGATGCACCACCCAGATCCCCCTTCACTGAAGGGCTTGAGGCTCCAGCTGTGGAGAGTGCCACTGGCAGTCGCCTTTAACTGTTAGTACCTTTGGGGCACCTGGGTATCTCGGTTGGTTGGGCATCGGACTCTTGATTTTGGCTCAGGTCATGATCTCACGGTTGATGAGTTCAAGCCCTGCATCGGGCTCTGCACTGACAGTGCAGAGCCTGCTTGGGATTCTCTCTCTCTTTCTCTGTCTCTGACCCTCCCTCACTTGTGCTCTCTCTCTCCCTTAAAAATAAATAAACTTAAAAAAAATGTTAGTACTTTTAAGGATTGCCTTAAGTAAAGAGATCTACCTTGTCTAAAGTCATACCCTCTTCCCAAGGTGGCCTACATCTAAGGACTGATTAAGTGAGCTATAAAGAACCAATCTCTTGCTCCAGCAGGACATCTTTGAAGTGGTGTGTTAGCCCCAGGGATCCAGGAGACTCTTCCAAGACTGTTTTTCAGCTTTCACTGCATCTCACCTTCTCTCTTTCCCCACTTCTGCTTGTTTCCCTTCCCTTCTGCACGTATTGGTCCAAGAGAACTACCTAATAAACACCCTGCACATTTAAACTCCACCCAAGGGTCTGTTTCCTGGGAAATCCAGTCTGTGACAACTATACTTCCTAAACTTCTGTTTTATCATCCCTGAGAAGAGAATAATAGAACATTTCTCCCCGGATTGTTATGAAATTTCATTGAGAATATTTACAAAAGTTCTTAGTCTGGTGATTCACATAAGGTACATAGCGTATACATTTTATCTATAATGATAATGATTATGATAATTGGGGAAGAGATATGAGGTAGACAGATTTGATTTCATTATTCTAAATGATGTCATTATGTTCTATCACTTTCTTCCTGCCTCCAATTTTATTTTTTTAATAGATAACCACATTTTCTTAGTTAGGTTTGTGTGTTTGCCTCATTTGGTCTTACTACTATTCAGCACCATCCCTGTGGTAGGAAAAGACCAGAAGTGAAGTGAATGATAAAATACATTTTGTCTTTCCTCTTCAAGAGGGATGCCCTTGATTTTAAGTCCTGGCCTCATTCTCATAATGTTACTTATTACCTTCAAACATTTTTCCACCCTTCCAGCCAAATCTACGTGTCATTTTGACAGTGGTCAAATTTTTACTAAAAGTTAAAGCTTGTGTGCTTTTTGAAATGTTCTTCTTCCAGAAAGAGTTAATTGTTTACATAGTTTAAAAGGTGAATAATTTTTTTTCCCATCAGATCTTCTCCTGAGGGTAGACACTAATGAAGAAAGTAAGGAAGAGAGAAATAAAAGGCATCACAGAGAAGGGCTGGAAATAGGAAAAAAAAGAAAAAGAAGTTTAAAACTCCTAAAGACACATGCCCTCTACTTTATAATGCTGCATTGGCCCAGTGTTAAACCACAGTGTGAAATATAAATATCTAGGCATATATATGTTCTTCTTCACAGGTAACATCATACAGTAACATCTAACCTATGCAGAAAATGTTTATCTGTTTATCTGTCGTCCATTTGGACAATAGCCAATGAAAATATAATAAAATGGAAATTATATAGAAAAGTGTTTATGCCTCTTCTTTATCTGCACCCACAGAGTGAGGACACTGGAGGAAAAAGGCAGTATTAAAAGAAAACTCAAGGACCCTGAACTGACTTTTATCAAGCCAAGGACCCAGAGGAAGACCCATGCCCTCATGAAGGATGCACAATTCTTATAGACATTGTCAGTTCAAGGAGGATGAAAACACAATCTCTAGCGATATAAAGTTGAATTTGTTTCAACAAACCCTCCTTTCAAATATAAAAAATCCTAATTTACAAAATATTTTTATCTTGGCCTATGGTGCTTTGACTTTCTACTTCAGTAAATCATGTAACCTACCTAATAGTACAATTTCAGGTTAAAAGAAATATAAAAATCCTTATTCTGTGAACAGAATAAGGAGCAGCTAAATTTCAATTAGCTTCTTCTGTTTGTCTCTTGCCCCAGTTTTTAGGCTACCTATGTAGACAAGTCTGCTTTTCTTCCTTTCTTAATTTTTCTCTTTCTTATAGTATAATCCAACCATCCTCCTCTAATCCTTTCTCCCATTTTAGTGTATCATTTTCTTCTCCAGTGCACACTGTTGTTGTCACTGGATGACATCTTGTATTCTTTTTTTTTCATTTAACATCTTGTAATAAGAATTTATAAGTGTCTTTACCAAGGCTCTATAACCATTTTTTAATGGTTGCAATTATTCTATCAAGTAAATTATTATTTCCCTAATTTCCCATTACTGGACAGTTTGATTTCTTCCAATATTCACACTTGTAATTAACACTTAAGCAAATATTTTTTCAACATACAGCCTTTTCCATGCTTTCCATTATTTCTTTACGATACAGGTCTAATAAGATACTGTTAAATAAGAGCCCTGTAGAATCTGACAGTGAGACAGAAAAACTGTGTGTCAGCAAAGCTCCCTGACTTTAGGGTAAAAGCACATAAGGTGTCCTGAACTGTCCCACATGCTCTAATGTTGCTGCTGTCAGTGTGCCCTTAAGCCTCGCTCCTTTCTTCTGCAATTCGCCTCCTGCAGCCTCGGGGCAGGACTTCCCTGCATCTGACGCTGCTCTTCCCTATGGCACAGAATTTCCAACCATGGGTTCACACCTGACCCTCAGCTTCTTTCAATGCTGCACATTTACTAAAAGCTTAGAAAAAAACACAAGTGAAATGCAACACAGATAGTTTTAAATGTCACATTCAATAGGACTTCCTTAAGAGTTCAAAGGCCCCATCCCTTCTACAGCATTTCCCAAATGTATGCGAGTTATAAGCCAGCTCCTGGCTTGTTTCACTGTGGTAGAGAGAAATCAATCACATCAGGTCACACTGCCATTCATAGTGAGGAAAGGCCTGGGCATCCCCTCCTCCTGCTATGATGCCAGAACCTTCTCTCTAAGTTTAGAAAGAGTCAACTCTTCACCCTTCCCAGCAACATAGTCTTATCATCCAAAAACTAATGCCCTAGTACTAGAGCATTTGCTTTGGATCCCGGGATAATTGTCAGGAGGCAATAAATACCACTGCCAGTGTCCTCACTCTGTGGGTGCAGAGAAGGAAGAGGTGTAAACACTTTTCTATTCCCAAAAGGAATTAAAAATTCGAAGTCCAAGCTCAAAAATTTGCCAAGTTCCGGGCTATACTGGGTATGAAATAACTTCACATAAGAGATTTCACAGTACAATCCGTACGGCACTGCGTCCAACTTTGTTCTGCCTCTACTCAGTCTTCTCCAGGCATTCGGTGAGGAGAAGTATGGCCCTGTCTTCTGCCGGCCTCTTCATGCTATAGCCCAAGTAACAGCACACAGAACACAACCATGGGAGGTGGGGGGAGGGGAAGTGGGAGTCCCTATTTAAGAACACATGTATGTAAAGGGAACAGAACCTACAGAGGGAGAGTTGCTTCAAAACATACAACTAATTTATATTACTAAAAAGAACTCCATTCCTTAAAGTTCTCCATTAATGTTTCAATTTCAGATGCACTTAAATGATCTCTCAAAGGCTCTCTCAAATAATGGACACTTGCCAAGTTCGAAAGTCAAATTCAAAGACCCACTCAGAAAACAGAAGACATTTTCAACTTTATCTTGAAAGTTTTCTTTTACGTTTTTTGCTGCAATTCTTGACAATGTTTAAAATAAAACAATAAAAATAATGAATATAGCTTGCTATATTGGGGCTCTTCCATACAGACAAATGTGTAAGAAATTTGAAGTTTCAAAATGAATAGCTGTCTGGAAACATTAAGTAGAGGTGATGAAAGCTGCATAATTTGAATAAAGACTGCTGAAGATTTTAATATACTAGAATGTTGTAAAAGGTTATATTCACTCACTTGAGGACCAATTGAGTTAAACCCAATTCTCAGGCATTTTGAGTAAGCTACTGCTGTCAATGCAAAATTTAAGGCAGATAAAGATTGTTTACACTCTACCAAAATCTTACTGCTACATTACAATTAATATACATTTCAGACCAAAGTTTGCCACATTTATTTTTACCATACAAATATTCAAACAATATTAGCAAGTGAGTTTAAAAAAAACAATACATCTTGTTCTATATACCACAGAAAGTTAGCTTTTGGTCATTTTAGTTGTTCTGACTACTACCTTGCATAAAAGATGAATTTATGGTAAACTATCCAATGCTCTAAAAGAAAGATGTTATTACATTTATAGTTGACATCAAATATGCAGCATCTTCTACATTCACACCCAAGCCTTTAGTTTGGAGTATTATCCTTAAAGATACATAGTATGTGCCTAGCAGAATTATTTTCCCCTTTCATGTAGTATGGGGAGTGTCTCTAGCTATTTCAGTCATCCACACATGTGCAATCTCATTCATTTCACAAATAATTGAAAGTTCATTTCTGATGCTTGTTATACTAATTAGGAAAATTGTGTCTTTTGCTTGAGATGTAGATATAGATTGCAAAAGCAATTTTTATAGCCACCTCTGGATTGAATAGAATGCTAGGTAACTATTTCTGAAGTTTGATTGCCTTTATAACGGATTTTGAGATCAGGTAAAGCAAATCTTCCTTTGTTCTCTTATTCAAAGTGGGTTTAGCTATTCTAGGTCCTTAAATTTCTATATAAATATTAGTGTGAGGTTGTCAGTTTCTACATAAATGCCTAATGGGATCTTCATTTAGATTGCTATGAGTCTAAACATCAATTTGGAGAAAATTGACAGTTTAGCAATATTGAATCTTCTGATCCATAAATGCAGTGTGCATCTACCTCCATTTATTAGATATCCTTTCATTTCTCCAAGAAATATTTTGTAATTTTCAATGTATAAGTTTACATTTTCATCATATTTATTCTAAAGTATTTCATATTTTTGATGCACATGTATTTTATTGAATTATATTTCAGTGTTCAAGTATATTCTGCAAGTATATAAGACAATTTTTATATATATTGATATTTTATTCCATGAAATTATTAGTTTATACTACTAGTAATACTAAAATATTTGGGGCACCTGGGTGGCTCAGTCGGTTGAATGACCGACTTCGGCTCAGGTCTTGATCTCGCAGTTCGTGGATCGAGCCCCACATAGGGCTCTGTGTTGACAGCTCAGAGCCTGGAACCTGCTTCAGATTCTGTGTCTCCCTCTCTCTGCCCCTCCCCTGCTCATGCTCTGTCTCTCTCTGTCTCACAAGTAAACAAACATTAAAAAAATTTAAAATACTTGTATTTTAGCAGGATTCTTTGTTTGTTTTTTTGCTCATGCCCTAGGGTTTCTGTATAGATGACTTTTTGAGAATAAAAATAATTTGACTCCTTTTACCCAATCTGAATGGGTTTTGTTTATTTCTCTTTCCTTTTTGCACTGTAATGTTGAATAGATGATTTAAGAGCAAATAGTTTAGGCTTTTTTTTCCCTTTCCTTTTCTTTTTTTAATTTCATCTTTGCTGAGGTATAATTGACATATAAAATTGTAAGACGTTTAAAACATACATTGTCGTGTTTTGATACATGTATACATCATCAAGGATTCCTCCCACCTAGTTAATGAACATGCCCATCATTTCAAAGAGTACACCTTATATCTTATTTTATTTATGCATTTGCTTTTTCCTTTTTATATCAGGAATCATTTTTTAAAAATTAGTGGTAAAATTGTTTATTGAAAGTAATTAACAGCTGCCATATGTAGGCATACAAGTAAAATACCTATCACTTTCCAGCCTTTAAAAAGAGCAAAATTAGCTTAATTGTTGTATTTATATCTTACTAAAATGAACATAATATTTTTAAATGCTTAAATATTTTCTATTGCACATGCCAAAAAACAAGTGGCTTTAAAAGCGTTTTCTCAGCTCCATGTTTGTAGTTCAACAACACACAGTGTTTCTGTTCAATTCCACTACTCAGTATAAATTTGCAACTTCAACCTAGTATTTACTAATTATCCACTACCCTGACATCTAATTTTTAAAAATAATTTGAATTTCTAAATCACTTCAAAACCTAATGGAACTCAAATGCTATTACAGCTGAAACCACTTAATAGGGCCTTGTTAATAAAGACAATCTGGTTAAATTAGGCACTTTCAGTGAACATATTTTATCTTGGCCACTTGATGTAATCCACAATAATAATGATGGCTAATATGTATGGCCTGATAACAGGGACATTTACTCCATTAACCATTTGCTTGAGCGGTTCATATTTTTCTGTTTCAGAGTTAGTAAGAGCCACTTATTTGAGAGTTTTTTTTTTGTAAATTCTGATTTGTGGTTTATATGGAGGAAAACAAGTGTCCATAATGCAGTGATATCAGTAAACTTAACTATGCATACAAAAGCATATCCAAACCTGTTATACCCCTTCCCAGAAAACTAAACCTACACCATTTTCATAATAGACCATTGTTATTTTTATTTTAGTTCTGTTAATTATCAGAATTGAACTTATTATTAACTCTTATTAACATTATAATACATGTTTGAAACATTTTGCAAACTGTACAATTTTATCATCAGTTTTAAGATCCCTCAAAAAAAATACTGCAAGTTTATACAGTAGCTGACCATTTTTAAAAGCTATAAACATTTCAAAACAATGTGTCTTGTGGGGGTGCCTGGGTGGCTCGTTCAGATAAGTGTCCAGCTTCAGCTTAGGTTATGGTTTGTGGGTTAGCTCAAACCCATGGTTTGTGGGTTAGAGTCTCACATCCGGGCTCTTTGCTGTCAGTACAGAGCCTGCTTCAAATCCTGTCTACCTCTTTCTCTGCCCCTGCCCTGCATGTGTTCTCTCTCCTTCTCTCTCTCAAAAATAAATAAACATTAAAAAAAAAAAGTCAAGTTGGCTAAGGAGCAGACTAATCTTTAAAAAAAAAAAAAGTCTTAGGTTTGTATTATTTTTGTATCGATCTCCAGGAAAATTTAGTCAAACATTCAGCAGTTTCTCTACACAGTGTGACACATCAAGTGTTGTGTTTTTTTATTATTATTCTTTATTCAAAAAGAATAAAGGAATCATTTCACTCATAGGTCAAAACTTTTTTTTTTTTTTTGCTCAGTATCTTTATGGCATATTAGTTTCCTTATTCCAAAGTGCTTAGATCTTCAGACCAATTTGCATGTCCAATACCTTACCAAAACTGTTCCTTTCACTTATTTCTTCAGTATTTATAAAATACCAACTATATGTCAAATATCATATGCTTCATTGACACAAGTATGAATTGTATCCTATTTTCCATTGTTAACATTATCCTGCCTATTCTATATTCTGTCCTATAGAGAAGGAGCTCAAAATTACATCTGTCTGAACTCTTTCAAGTTTATTTATTTATTTTGAAAGATAGAGGGAGGGAGGGAGGGAGGGAGGGAGAGAGAGCGCGCACACAGGAGCAGGGGAGGGGCATTGTCAGCACAGAGCCTGATACAGGGCTCAAACCCATGAACCATGAGATCATGACCTGAGCTGAAGTCAAGAGTTGGATGCTTAACCAACTGAGCCACCCAGGTGCTGCTTGCCTGAATTCCTTTACACTATTATTTTGGGTTTGATCTACCAATGAGGGCCTCTCCAATACTTCACGAGGAAAACGAGCCATGTTTCAACAGTTGCCACTTGTTCACTCAGTTAAGATTGTCTATAATGGCTTCTACTGGCTTTCAGAGGTATTTCTGGAAATCACACATTGTGAGCAGCCAGTTAGTATCTCTAAGGTAGATTTCCCTTGGATTCCAAGTTGGTGTGGTAGGGTCAACCAGAACATCACTCACCCTAGACACTACTAGAAGAAACCAACCATCTTTTCTTGCAGTTAGGATATCTTGGAAATGGCTTTTCTAATCTCATGTCCCAAATCTCCCAAAATTTGAATAACTTTTTAATTCCTGGGTAAGTGATTTTTTTCTGCTTATACTTTTGGAGGAAGATGGAGGAACATGAAATGAATCTCTCATCTGAAATAAATAAAAAACTGAATACAATATGAAATGTATTTCTTAAGAATTGGGTAATAGGCAGTCCAAAACAATAATCCTTGAGACAGAAAACAAACTGAATCCTAAGATTACCCCACCTTACTGCCTGAAGAGAATTTCCACACTGCAGTCCAGGACAGGAGAACACAGGTGAAGCCTGGTGATGTGTATGAGTCAAGAATACAGAAGTGCCCTCAAAAGCACAGGTGGCTAGAGTTTGCAAGCTAGCATACTAGATAAAAGAGCCTTACACAGAAAGTCTACTTCAGAGATCTACAGAGAATCCCTGTTGAGTCTTCAGTCTGGAACTGATAAATCCATCTGCATGATGAAACCACCCAAAAAAAACTACCTGAAAGGAACAGGTGGACCTATCTCTAGCACATAGGGCAAGGAATAGTTTTTGCTACCACCAGTCTAAGTGGAAAAATCTTGCACTTCACAAGACTTTGTGTAGAATATTCAGAATGATATTTTCATTGTACTAAAAACTTAGAAGAAAAGGCCTATAGATCACTATGGTATCACCCTACAAACTTTAAAGGCAAGTCTCAAGGGTGCCCGGGTGGCTCAGTCAGTTAAGTGTCCAACTTCGGCTCAGGTCACTATCTCACCGTTGGTGAGTTCAAGCCCCGTGTTGGGCTCTGTGCTGACCTCTCAGAGCCTGGAGCCTGCTTCGGATTCTGTGCCTCCTTCTCTCTCTGACCCTTCCCCACTCATACTCTGTCTCTCCCTTTCTTAAAAATAAATAAAAAATTAAAAAAATGTAAAAACATAAAATAAAAGCAAGCCTCAAAAGGGTCATACCATTTTTAAATAACTTAATAGTGCCTCAGAACAGAGTACTCAAATACTTATAGGGACAAGAAAATATCCAGCACCTAAAAGGTGAAATTTATACGGTCTGAGGTTGAATTAAAAAATTACAGGCATTAAAAAATAGGGAGAGGAGTGTGACCAGTAATGAGGAGAAAAATGATATAACTGATATTGACCCAAAATAACACAGGCTCAGATGGCTTCACTGGAAAATTCTGTCAAACATTTAAAGAACTAATACCAATTCCACACAAATGTTCTTAAAAGAACGTATAGAAAAAAGAAAGAAAGAAATGAAGAATAAATAGGACAAATAGCAAATAGAAAAATAGAATTAACTCCAACCATATCAATAATCACATTAAATGTACAATGCCTAGAAGTAACAATTAAATAATAGAGACTGCAATCTGACTATAAGAAAACAACTTTAGGGGCGCCTGGGTGGTGCAGTCGGTTAAGCGTCCGACTTCAGCCAGCTCACAATCTCGCGGTCCGTGAGTTCGAGCCCCGCGTCGGGCTCTGGGCTGATGGCTCAGAGCCTGGAGCCTGTTTCCGATTCTGTGTCTCCCTCTCTCTCTGCCCCTCGCCCATTCATGCTCTGTCTCTCTCTGTCCCAAAAATAAATAAACATTGGGAAAAAAAAAAAGAAAACAATTTTAAGTGTAAACAATATAGGTGAAAAGTAAAAGAATGGAGAAGTTAACCATATTAATACTAATCCAAAGAGTGCTGTAATGCCTACATTAATATTAGACAAACTATATTTCAGAGTAAAGAATATCCCTACGGATATAAATAAATATATCGTAAGTTTGAATAGGACAATTAAACAAATGTATATAGCAATGCTAAACATTTAAGCACTCAATAAGAGAGCTTCCAAAAACATGGTAAATCTGATAAAACTGAAAGGAAAACAGAAGAACCCACAAATATAGTAGAAGATTTCAAAACTTTTGATATTTGATAGAACACAAATAGAATTTAGTAAGAACACAAAATATTTGAACAACACTACCTACTGACTTGACCTAATCAATATTTATAAACCACGTCAACCAAAATAATAAAATATATATATATATATATTTCAAATTCACATAGAATACTTAATAAGATAGACCATAAAACAAATTCTAATAAATTTAAAACTATCCAAACCATACAAACTATACTATCTATGAAGCACGCAAATTAAAGATCAAAACAGAATAAATTTTAAAATGTAAACTTTTTATAAACTAATTAACATACTTCTAAATAATATGGATGAAATTAATCAAAAATAAAATTGGGAAGTATTTTGAACAAAATGTTAAAATAACAAAATATATAGAAGTTTAAGGAATACAAATAAGACTGTGCTTAGATAAAAATTTATACCAATAACTGTCTATATTAGAAATGAAGAAAGGTCCCAAATCAATGATATCAAATTTCACCTTAAAAAAATAGAAAAAAAAGGGGTGCCTGGGTGGCTCAATCAGTTAAGCATCTGACTCTTGACTCTTGATTTTGTCTCAGGTCATAATGTCATGGTCCTGAGATCGAGTCCCATGTTGGGCTCTGGGCTGGGTGTGGAGCTTGCTTAAGATTTTCTCTCTCCCTCTTCCTGTGCCTCTCTATTCCCCTTGTGTGCTCTCTCTCTCTCAAATAAACAAACAACACACACACACAAACTAGAAAAAGAACAAAAAAAATTAAACAGAAAAAATAATAAGTAAATAAAAAATGAGGTAGGAAATAGAAAAACAATAGCAAAATCACTGAAACCAAAAACTGACACTTTGAGAAAATCAATGAAATTGATAAATCACTATCCAGACTGATCAAAAGACATAGACACAAGTGAACCAATGTCAGGAATAAGAGAAGTGATGTCACTAAAAATTTTATAGGACAGAATGATAATAAACTAAAGAGGAAATAAAAATATAAGCAATATGACAATAAGTTAGACAGCTTAGATGACATGGACAAATAATTAAAAGACATAAACTATCAAAACTCATTCAAAAAGAAATATATAACCTGAATAACTCTATATTTATTAGTAAAATTAAATTTTCAGTCAAATACCTTTTTAAAAAAATTTCAGATAGCTTCAGTAATGAATTATACTACAAATTTAGAAAAAAATATACTATCAATATTGACAAACTTTTCCAGAAAATTGAAGGTGAAAAATACTTTTTATCAGGTGAGTACCAAAACACTCTGTAATATCCTTGATGCACATAAATGCAAAACTTAACAAATTTTAGCAAATAGAATCCAAGAATACTTGAATAGAATGATATATCCTGCCCAACTGAAATTTACCCCAAGAGTTCCAATTAATATTTCAAAAATAATCAGTGCTATTCACCAGATAAATAGAAAATAAAAGCAGTTGCACATGATCATCCCAATAAAAACAGATGAATCAGTTGACCAAATCTAACATTAATTCATGATGCAAACTTTTCATAAATGGGAATAGAAGGAAATTTACCCAGCCTGCAGAATGGCAATGGTACCTATGAAATATTGGTGATATATATGTGAAATGTTAGCAAGAATGTGGAGTAACTAAACTTTCTCACATTGCTCTTTGGTTTATCATGCTTGAATCATGTTAGAAAACACCTTGGCAATTTCTTAAAAGCATAGACTTACACTCACCATACCATCCCGCCATTCCAATCCTAGATATTTCTCTAATTTAAATGAAAGCATGTATTCTTACAAATACATGTACTCAAATGTTCATATCAATTTTATTTTTAATAAGCATTCCTCTACAGTAAATGGATGAACAAATTGTGCCATATCCATGACAAAATACTACTCAGCAATAAAGAGAAATTAACTACCAATACATGCAACAGCATGAATGATATCAAAATAATTATGCTAGATGAAAGAAGTGAGACCAAAAAGAGTATATGATTCAATTTATATAAAATTCTAGAAAACGCAAATGCAAACAAATCTGTAGTGAAAGAATATAGATAGTTGCCTATGGACAGGGGTGGTTGGGAGTTGATGAAGGGATATATTACAAAGGGGTATAATAAATCTTTTTCTAGTATTAGCCATAGTTTTTAATTATGGATGGTTTCATGAGTGGATATACGTGTCAAAACTCATGGACTGTACATTTGATAGCTCAATAAAATAAAAAAAAACCTTTTTGACTAAAAAAAAAAAAAAACAACTTTGCTTGCCTATTGCCCTGATTTAACCTTTACTAATAGAGAATTTTTGTCCTCAAAAAACTTGCAGTCTAGGAGACAGCATAATAAATGTAAACAGCTACATATACTAAATTGTATGCAATAAAATGTATTACAAGAATAGTATGAACAATATGAACCCATCCAACTAGTTTCTAAAAATAAATGGCCAAAAGGGAGAAGTGCAGCAAAGCTGACAGAGAAGGGAAAAGGAGAAGACAGAAAAATATAAGCCTGAATAGATAAATATGAAACCAATCATGAGTAGCTTTTTGTACCAGGAAATCTTATAGATGGTAAGTCATATGGGGTGTTTATAGGAGAGCAACATGAGGGTATATGTTGACATACATAGGGAGATTAACTCTAGTTGAGAAATTTTTCATTGTGACAGAAAAATCCAATTCAAATTGTCTGAGGTAAATAAGTAAAAAATTAAATATGTTATTGGCTCACACAAGTAAAAATTAAGTGTTCAGCTAAATTCCTGCTTGATCCAGAAACTAAACTGAGGTCTAAACTGCATTATTTGGCTCTTCTCTCTTTAAAGCTGACTTTCTTCTCAGTCTCCACCTCGTATTAAGATGATCTACAGCATTTCCCACTGTATAAATTCCAAGATAGAAACCCAGTGGGGAAAGGTCTATGCTTCCTTCCCAATGCTCTGTCAAATATGCATTTGATTCTCAATAGCTTTCACTGGGTCAAAAGTCCATGGATCAATTATTTAGGTCAAGAGAGAGGAATGTTCTGATTGTCGAATTTGCAAACAAGTCATATGCCCACTCCAGTTACCATGGGGTTAGAGGAGGAAGTAGTTGCACAAAGAGAAACTTGATAATCTTAGCAAGAAGAGTGAAATCAGATGTAAATGTCAAAAAAAAAAATCCACAGGGAAAAATAAAAGCTATTTATAAGGAAAATAATGTGTCATGAGTGCATGTATAAAGATATTTGTAGTTTCAGAGGTGATTAACTGTGGGATTTCTTTTTGTTGGTGTTCTCCAGAAAGTAAAGATGACAAATATTATCTCAAAAAACATTTATTGAGTGCCCATTGAGAGTTAATCATTTTGCTAGGCACTAAGGATATTGAATCAAGCAAGTTCCTCTCCTCAGTGAATTTATAACTTAGTGTGGGAGATAAGCAAATCTGTTAAATGCTATAAATTTGCCAGGGGTCATGGGAGCCCTAAGAGGGGTTTCAAGATCATATCAGGAATTTGCACTGATGTTGCTTGAAGTAAAATTGGGAAGGGCCGGAGTTAATTAAATGAAACAATACTACAGGAGTAGGGCTAATAATATTACAGCCAAGAGATCAATGGGAAAAGGGACCCAGAAATGGAAAAAAAAAAAAAGGTTGGGTGCATTAAGGGCACTTAGGTAGAGAACGGTGGAGTATGGGAACATGAGAGTAAATAACTATAGATAGACAAGGAGCTTATCAACAAGGATTTTTCTTATTAAGTGAAGAAGTTTGAAGTTTATGTGGAAAATATTGTGGACCTACCAAGTTATCACAGCGAAAAAAATATATACTCAGAGCTACATTATAGAAAGGACTTTTTGACAACTGTATGAAAGATAGACTGGAGGAGGTCTAGAGCATCAACAGGGAAGAGACTCTCTGTAAGGCTCTGGAAGTAATTAAGAGCCAGGAAAATAGAAATGAGGCAATTAGGAAGGTATTAAGGTAAAAGACAGTATGCTCCAAAGGAAAATAGAGGCTTTCGTGATTTTTGGTTAGATGGGATTTTAAAGTGCAAAAGGAGACTTTATGAGAATTCTGAATTTTATGTTTTGTAAGAATGAGGAAAAGTTATGCTGTTTACCAAAAAAATAACTGAATTACTTTAATGCATTTATTACTTAGAATCTTGAAAACAAACAATGATGACAAATTTCAATCATTTCCTTAAAATTAATACATTTCCCTGTCTTTGTGGGTCCAGGTTCCTGGTATTCATCTTTTACTAAAGTTATGGACTTGTTTAGCCCAGAAAACTTCACCTACATAAAGCTCTTGCCTAGGTGCAAGATTTCACATTTATAATTAGAATTTCTGTGACCTTTGTGCAAGTAGCCAAACAGAATGTTATGGTAGATTCTAAGTTGCAAAGATCTAAAATACTAATGGAGACCCATTTTTTAAAATAAATTTAGAGTTAAGTGGGAGAGTTTGAGAGGTGTCATAAAGGCTATGAAATGGATTTAGGGACTTTTCTTTTTAACAATACAGGAGATCTTGGGGTGCCTGGGTGACTAAGTCGGTTGAGCATCTGACATCAGCTCAGGTTATGATCTTGCAGTTCGTGGGTTTGAGTCCTGCATCAGGCTCTGTGCGGACAGCTCAGAGTCTGGAGCCTGCTTTGGATTCTGTGTTTTCCTCTCTCTCTCCCCCTTCCCCACACGCACTCTGTCTTTCTCTGCCTCTCAAAAATAAAGAAAACTAATAAAAAAAAAGAATACAGGAGATCTAGGCACCCATATGAATAAAGTGCTAGGATTTATGGGAGGTTACATTTTTTAAAATATACGAGAGACTTTAGGAATAAAATTCTTTCTCAGTCTAAAGATAAAAATAGATAATATTGCAAAGAAACTTTGAGATGGAATAATAGGACATTGCAAGGACTAATTTTCAAAGTCTTTGATTTTATTAGTTAAGTAAGAGTCAAGGCCTCTTAGCTATATGTTGTTCTGCTGAAATATGTATAAAAAACTGAAAATACTATCTTAAACACATGATTACATCAATGCGGATAAATGCATTTTGGTTAACAAAATCTCATATACAATTCTGCCTTAACAACAATCTTTCTGAAAAAAATCACTGGGTTCTGGTTGACTGTAAGATCAACATAAGCCAAAAAGATGTCACAGCAGCTAATACAACATTGAGCACACTAACACAAGTCAAGAGTCCAGGTAAAGAGGGTAATCATTTCACTCAAGTCAGCATCGTTCAGGCCACAACTGGAGGTTTACGTTCTGTGCCGGGCTCTGAAATTAATTTGAGGTAATTTCTCCTTACAACAGCAGTATTTTGTCTTTCTGAGAAAGGTTTGGAAAATACATAAAAAATACAAATAAGATAATAAAAATATTGCATAATCCCACCAAACTTAGGTGATGACTAAAAAAGAATGGTAAGGCCACAGATAATTGCAAAATCTGCCAAACTAAGAGTTTGGGCAAATCCTTCAAATGGTCAAAACTTCAGCTCACCTGTAATCTTTCAATTAAAGGAGAAACAGATCAACAGATTCTTTTTTAATACACATAGATGAGTGGTAGAATCTGTTACTTCAAAACACCTTTTACTTGGAAATCATCTCTTTGGGAAAAAAATGACAGAAATGAGATTAAAATATGCTTTATTAATATTTTTAATGTTTATTTATTTTGAGAGAGGGGGAGAGAGAGAGAGACAGGGAGCATGCCAGTGGGGGAGGAGCAGAGAGAGAGGAAGAGAGAGAACCCTAAGCAGGCTCTGCACTGTCAGCATAGAGCCCAACACAGGGCTCAATCCCATGAACCATAAGACCATGGCCTGAGCCAAAATCAAGAGTCAGACAGTTAACAGACTAAGCCATCTATGGCCCCTGCCTTAATATTTTGAACAGACTTAAAAGATCTTTAATCTAAATTTTAATTTCAGTGTTATAGAGATATTCAAGTCATTTTTACTATAATTATTCTTTAAAATTTCACAAAACATAAAAAGAATGCAAAATATTTCTCCAATCTTTTCTTTAATGAACACAATAATTCAGAGGCATAGAAAATCTAATTTTAATCTGAACTGAACACCTAATTATTAAACTACATTAGACATTAAATCATTCAGATGATTCTGCAGTCATTTTCTTCATTGCATTTGGGTCTTTCCGAAAAACATCAGGTGGGTATCTGCTTAGTATAATCCAAAATCATGTATCAAGGACATTTACCCCAAAATAGACAATGTATCTCCAAGGAAAATATAGCCTTAAAACACTTAGTAGATGAAAAGTTGCTATGTTTTTAAGTGAGAATATTTCACTTTTGATAGTCAAGATTTGAAAGAAAAACTTTAGGGTTCAGATTCATCTAGAATATCTATATTTATGTTGGTATGTATGCATATATTTGTATAAAAATCTTGCATGTTATACATTTTTATGATTACAGTTCTATTGTTTATCCATTTGTTTAAGATTTAAATTATAAAAAGATCACATACAAAGTGTATGGAACATGTACCCACAATTTTAAACCAATAATTTAGGGGAGGAGCCAAGATGGCGGAACAGCATGGAAGTTTTTTGTGTCTCACATCCATGAAATACAGCCAGACCAACACTAAACTATCCTGCACACCTAGAAAACTGATTGGAGGATTAACACAACAATCTGCATAACCTGAACAACAGAATTCAGCAGGTACACGGCACAGAGAGGTGAACTTGGGGAGCAAGAAGCCGTGGTGGGCAGGGAGGTGCTGCTACACTATCTTGCGAACTTTTTCTGGGGCAGGCAGGCACCTGGCTGCAGTCTCGGGGCACCGGCAGCAACAGGGTCCAGCAAGCGTTCCTGGGTGTAGCCAACATTTGGCCATTGCTCATTCGGCCATTGCTCAGTTAGACCCTCCCACAGAGGAGTGCAATGGGTCAAAGCCGAGTCCTTAAGAAGTAAGAGGCCAGGAAAAACAGCCACATCTGAGACAAAACTCAGGAGAGAGGTATTGCCTGGGGCCTGGTCATGGACAGTGAAAAAGTGGAGAGTGGAAGAAAGCTGAAGACAGAGGACAGGTACACGATTGCTGATCAGGGAGAACAGAGTTCCGGTACTAGAGACTGGGTAGCTGGGTGACGCCATTTTCACCACTCCTGCGTATGCGTATACCTACCTACAAGCGCCAAAACACTCCACCCCAGTAGGCTATCAGCGCCATCTAGTGGAGAATAGAGCTGTTACACTGAGGCCCGCCCAACTGGGCCAACCTCACTCTTCAAGAACACAAGTCTTACCACCTGCTTAGATTAAGGATTATAAAGTGCTTCATAGTCTGACTTCTAGGAGAAAACGAAGTAATTTCAGTCCTATTTCAATCTGTTAGCAGGTCCATCTATTCAATTTTCTTTTTTTTCTCTCTTTTTCACTTCTTTTTTTTTTCTTGAATACAGAAAGAAAAAATTCATTTTTATTTTCAATTTTTATTAAAAATATTTTTAATTTTTTAATATATTTTTTACTTTTGTGTAATTTTTTCAAATTCTATTTTACATCCATCATTTTATTTTAGTCTACTTCAGCGTATTCACTTTTTAAAATTTTTAAATGAGTTCCTTTTTTCCTTTTTTCTTTTTCGTTTCTTTTCTTTTTCTTGAATGCAGAAAGAGAAAAACTTCCTTTTTATATTCAATTTCTATTAAAATTATTTTTCTTTATTTTTTACCATATTTTTTGCATTTGTATAAATTTTTCCAAATTCTATTTTACTTCCATCATTTTATTTTAGTCTAATACAGTGTATTCACTTTGTCAAATTTTCAAATTATTTCCTTTTTTCTCTTTTTTCTCTTTTTCTTCAATAGAGAAAGAAAAATTCATTTTAATTTTTAATTTTTATTAAAATATTTTTATTTAATTTTTTATACTATATTCTTTACTCTGTGTAACTTTTTTCAAATTATATTTTACTATCATCTCATTTTAGTCTACTTAAGTATATTCATTTTTTCAAATTCTCAAACAATTTCCTTCCCCCCCTTTTTTTCCTCTAATCTGCAAACCACTTTCAACACCCAGAACAAAACGCACCTAGGATCTAGCATCATTTATTCGATTCTTTGTGTGTATTTTTAATTTTTTAATGTTAATATTTGTTAATTTTAATTTTTTTAATTTTAATTTTTCTACCTCATTAATTCCTTTTCTCCCTTCAAAATGACAAAACGAAGGAATTCACCCCAAAAGAAAGAGCACAAAGAAACAACAGCCAGGGATTTAACCAACACAGATACAAACAGGATGTCTGAACCAGAATTTAGAATCACGATAATAAGAATACTAGCTGGGGTCAAAAATAGATTAGAATCCCTTTCTGCAGAGATAAAAGAAGTAAAAGATAGCCAGAATGAAATTAAAAATGCTATAACTGAGCGGCAATCATGGATGGATGCAGTGGCAGCAAGGATGGATGAGGCAGAACAGAGAATCAGCAATACAGAGGACAAACTTATAGAGAATAATGAAGCAGAAAAAGGAGGGAGATTAAGGCAAAAGAGCACAATTCAAGAATTAGAGAAATCAGTCATTCATTAAAAAGAACGCCATCAGAATCATAAGGGTCCCAGAAGAGGAAGAGAGAGAAATAGGGGTAGAAGGGTTATGTGAGCAAATCATAGCGGAAAACTTTCCTAACCTGGGGAAAGACACAGACATCAAAATCCAGGAAGCACAGAGGACCCCCATTAGACTCAACAAAAACCAACCATCAAGAAGGCATATCAGAGTCATTCACAAAATATTCAGGCAAGGAGAGAATCATGAAAGCGGCAAGGGAAAAAAAGTCCCTAATCTACAAGGGAAGACAGATCAGGTTTGCAGCAGACCTATCCACAGAAACTTGGCAGGCCAGAAAGGAGGGGCAGGATATATTTGCTATACTGAATCAGAAAAATATGCAGCCAAGAATTATTTATCAAGCAAGGCTGTCATTCAAAATAGAAGGAGAGATAAAAAGTTTGCCAGACTAACAAAAATTAAAGGAGTTTATGACCACTAAACAAGCCCTGCAACAAATTTTAAGGGGGACTCTCTGAGTCCCTAATAGTTGTGTGTGTATGTGTTTATATACATGTGTATGTATTTATACACATATAAATATATACCAAAACCAACAAAGATTAGAAAGGACCAGAGAACACCATCAGAAACTCCAACTCTACAGGTATCATAATGGCAATAAATTCATATCTTTCTGTACTCACTCTAAACATCAATGGACTCAATGCTCCAATAAAAAGACATAGGGTAACAGAATGGATAACAAAACAAGATCCGTGTATATGCTGTTTACAAGAGACCCACTTTAGACCTAAAGAAACCTTCAGATTGAAAATAAGGGGATGGAGAACCATCTATCATGCTAATGGTCAACAACAGAAAGGCAAAGTAGCCATACTTATATCAGACAATCTAGACTTTAAAATACGTTATGAAGAGATGCAGAAAGGCATTATATCATAATTAAGGGGTCTATCCACCAAGACCTAACAATTGTAAACATTTGTGTTCCAGATGTGGCAGCACCCAAATATATAAATCAATTAATCACAAACAAAAAGAAACTCATCGATAGTAATACCATAATAGTAGGAGCCTTCAACACCCCACTCACAACAATGAACAGACGATCTAATAAAAAAAAATCAACAAAGAAACAATGGCTTGGAATGAAACACTGGACCAGACTGTCTTAACAGAACATTTCATCCTAAAGCAGCGAAATACACATTCTTCTCCAGTGAACATGAAACATTCTCCAGAATAGACCACATGCTGGGACACAAATCAGCCCTCAGCAAGTACAAAAAGATCGAGATCATACAGTGCATATTTTCAGACCACAACTCTATGAAACTCAAAATCAACCACAAGAAAACATTTGGAAAGGTAACAAATACTTGGAGACTGAAGAACATCCTACTAAAGAATGAATGGGCTAACCAAGAAGTAAAAGAGGAAATTAAAAAGTATATGGAAGTCAATGAAAATAACACCACAATGCAAAACCTCTAGGATGCAGCAAAAGCAGTCATAAGAGGGAAGTATATAGCAACCAGGCCTTCCTAAAGAAGGAAGAAAGATCTCAGATACACAACCTAAACTTATGCCTTAAGGAGCTGGAGAAAGAACAGCAAATAAAACCCAAAACCAGCAGAAGACAGGAAATAATAAAGATTAGAGCAGAAATCAATGCTATTAAAACCAAAAAAAACACAGAACAGATCAATGAAACCAGAAGCTGGTTGCTTGAAAGAATTAACAAAATTGATAAACCACTAGCCAGTTTGATCAAAAAGAAAAAGGAAAGGACCCAAATAAACAAAAACAAGAATGAAAAAAGGAGATATCACAACCAAAACAGCAGAAATAAACACAATAATAAGAGAATATTATGAGCAATTATATGCCAATAAAATGGGCAACCTGGAAGAAATGGACAAATTCCCAGAAACATATACATTACACCAAAACTGAAACAGAAAGAAATAGAATATTTGAACAGACCCATAACCAGTAAGGAAATAGAATTAGTAATCAAAAATCATCCAAAAAACAAGAGTCCAGGGCCAGATGGCTTTCCAGGGGAATTCTACTAAACATTTAAGGAAGAGTTGACACCTATTCTCTTGAAGCTTTTCCAAAAAACAAAAATGGAAGGAAAACTTCCAAACTCTTTCTATGAAACCAGCATTACCTTGATTCAAAAACCAGACAGAGACCCCACTAAAAAGGAGAACTATAGACCAATTTCCCTGATGAACATGGATGCAAAAATCCTCAACAAGATATTAGCCACCTGGATCCAACAATACATTAAAACAATTATTCACCATGACCAAGCGGGATTTATACCTTGGATGCAGGGCTGGTTCAATATCTGCAAAACTATTAACATGATTCTACATCAATAAAAGAAAGGACAAGAACCATATGATCTTCTCAATAGATGCAGAGAAAGCATTTGATAAAATACAGCATCCTTTCTTGATAAATACCCTAAAGCAAATAGGGATAGAAGGGTCATACCTCGAGATCACAAAAGCCACATATGAATGACCCAATGCTAATATCATCCTCAATGGGGAAAAACTGAGAGCTTTCCCCCTAAGGTCAGGAACAAGACAGGGATGTCCATTCTCACCACCCTTGCAACATAGTATTAGAAGTCTTAGCCTCTTCAATCAGACAACACAAAGAAATAAAAGGCATCCATATCGGCCAGGAGGAGGTCAAACTTTCACTCTTCACAGATGACATGATACTGTATATGGAAAACCCAAAAGATTCCACCAAAAGACTGCTAGAACTGATTCATGAATTCAGCAAAGTTGCAGGATATAAAATCAATGCACAGAAATCAGTTGCATTCCTATACACCAACAATGAAGTGACAGAGAAATCAAGGAATAGATCCCATTTACAGTTGCACCAAAAACTGTAAAATACCTAGGAATAAATCTAACCAAAGAGGTAAAAATCTATACACTGAAAACTATAGAAAGCTTATGAAATAAATTGAAGAAGACGCAAAAAAATGGAAAAAGATTCCATGCTCCTGGATAGGAAGAACAAATATTGTTAAAATGTCGATACTACCCAAAGCAATCTGCATATTCAGTGTAATCTTTATCAAAATAACACCAGCATTCTTCACAGAGCTAGAACAAATAATTCTAAAATTTGTATGGAACCAGAAAAGACCCCAAATAGCCAAAGCAATCTTGAAAAAGAAAACCAAAGCAGGAGGCATCACAATCCTGGACTTCCAGCTATACTACAAAGCTGTAATAATCAAGACACTATGGTAGTGGTACAGAAACAGACACTCAGATCAATGGAACAGAATAGAGAACCCAGAAATGGACCCACAAACGTATGGCCAACTAATCTATGACAAGGCAGTAGAGTATCCAATGGAATAAAGACAGTCTCTTCAGCAAGTGGTGCTGGGAAAAGTGGACAGTGACATGCAAAAAAATGAACCTGGACCACTTTTTACACCATACACAAAAATGAACTAAAAATGGATGAAAGACCTCAATGTAAGACAGGAAGCCATCGAAATCCTCAAGGAGAAAGCAGGCAAAAACCTCTTTGAACTTGGCCACAGCAACTTCTTACTCAACATGTCTCCGGAGGCAAGGAAAACAAAAGCAAAAATGAACGACTGGGACCTCATCAAAATAAAAACCTTCTGCACAGCAAAGGAAACAATCTGAAAACTAAAAGGCAACCGACAGAATAGGAGAAGATATTTGCAAATGACATATCAGATAAAGGGTTAGTATGCCAAATCTATAAAGAACTTATCAAACTCAACACCCCCAAAACAAATAATCCAGTGAAGAATTGGGCAAAAGACATGAATAGACACTTCTCCAAATGACCAGCCGACACATGAAAAAATGCTCAACATCACTCATTATCAGGGAAATACAAATCAAAACCACAATGGGATACCACCTTACACCTGTCAGAATGGCTAACATTAACAACTCAGGCAACAACAGATGTTGCCGAGGATGCGGAGAAAGAGGATCTCTTTTGCATTGTTGGTGGAAATACAAGCTGGTGCAGCCACTCTGGAAAAAAGTATGGAGTTTCCTCAAAAAGCTAAAAATAGAACTACAACCGAGCAATTGCACTACTAAGCATTTATCCAAGGGATACAGGTGTGCTGTTTCAAAGGGACACATGCACCCCAATGTTTATAGCAGCACTATCAACAATAACCAAAGTATGGAAAGGGCCCAAATGTCCATCGATGGATGAATTGATAAAGAAGATGTGATATGTATGTGCGTGTGTGTGTGTGTGTGTGTGTGTGTATATATATATATATATATATATATATATAATGGAGTATTACTCAGCAATCAAAAAGAATGAAATCTTGCCATTTGCAACTACATGGACTGGAAGGTATTATGCTAAGTGAAATTAGTCAGTCAGAAAAAGACAAAAATCATATGACTTCACTCAAGTGAGAACTTTAAGAAACAAAACAGATTAACATAAGGGAAGGGAAACACAAATAATAGAAAAACAGGGAGGGGGACAAAACAGAAGAGACTCATAAATATGGAGAACAAACTGAAGGTTACTGGAGGGGTTGTAGGGGGGGGGGCTAAATGGGTAAAGGGCACTAAGGAATCTACTCCTGAAATCATTGTTGCACTATAGGCTAACTAATTTGGATATAAATTTAATTTTTTTTTTGAATTTAAAAAATTAAAAAAACACAATAATTTAAAAGTCGAACATGTGGTTATTTCAAACCGACTGGAAATAGAACTTTGCCAATTTCTGTGTCTTTCACTAATCATATTCTCCTTTGTCACCCCCAGATAACCACTGTAGTGGATTATTTTCTTATTTTCTTTATAGTTTTACCACAAAAAATATAATACCCACAATCAATACATTTTCAGTGTTACATTTTAAATACATGATAATCCCTGGTGGAATTTATATTTAAGTAATTTTAATTCTATACAACAGTTTTGAAAGAACTGACATTCTTTTGTTACTGAATTCTCTATGAACATAGCTGAGGTTTCCTTCAATGTTTTTCTATAAATTTTTCTATAATTAAATATTAAAAAATGTCATACTTTCCCATTTTCTCTTGCAACACATAGGATAAAATATTTTTAAGGAATATATGCATTTTTAAAATTTATTTTATTTTTATTTTTTGAGAGAGAGGGAGCGAGAGACACAAAACATGAGTAGGGGGATGGCAGAGAGAGAAGGAGAGGGAGAGAGAATCCTGAGCAAGTTCTGTGCTGTCAGCACAGAGTCAGATGTGGGGCTCGATCCCTGGAACCACAAAATCATGACCTGAACCGAAATCAAGAGTCCAACACTTAACTGACTGAGCTACCCAGGTGCCCCAAGAATATATGCATTTTTATCTCTAGTTTAAATTTTATTCACATAAGATTCCTTATGATATCTTATTATTACTTTAATATTATTGTAATATTTAATGATGACCCTTTGCATTCTTTATATTATATATATATATATATTTTTTTTAATAATCAGCCTCACAAGATATTTATCTTTTATTTGCTCTTTCAAATACAGACCATTTCATTCTGCTAATACTCTATTTCATTAGTTTCTTTTTTTTAACCCACTTTTTTTTATTATATTAAAATCAGGCAATGGTCTGACAATAAAAAGGCTGCTTATGGAATACTGTTATGTTAAACCTTACTTACAGGACGTTAAAACCTTAGAACTAAGGTTTCCCCTAGAAAAAGATTAATGGAAATATCGATTGCTTTTCAGACTTGATAGCTGCTGCTTCAAAAGGTGGTTTTACACAAACACTAAAGTATACAAAACAAAACACTTTAGAACAGAATGAATCGCTTTTATTTCAGTATGCATCCACATCTCCGCATATAGTGGTCCTGAACAGAAAAGTGGAAAAACACAGCAATTTGCCACGAAGTCAAGCCTGCCAATTTCAGAGATCTGCTGTGCACACCCATTTCTTTTTCAATCCCTCCTAAGGACCGTGAGAAGCAGCAGCACCAAAACCAAAGTATGAACCGAATTCAAGGTTCTTTTTGTTCCAGTTGCCACATTCCAAACTAGATGTCCACATGACAACCCTGTTTAAAACTTCTTCAATTTTTAAAAGCAAAAGCAATTACAGGAAAACAATTCATTCAGAGGGATTGTGTGTGCTTACAAGTGACTTCTGTGGCCTTTCTCCAAGTTTAACCACCAACAACTTTGAGAGCTGGCAGGTCTGAGTACCCCTGTTCTTTTCACTTTATCAAAACCTGAGCTAAAAAACCACATCAGCTGATGATGACAGCAGAGGGTGGCAGGGCTGAGAACCCAATATTCCTTCCCAGGCTGGTGGAGGTTCCAAAACTAAATGCGGAACTAAATGCGGTTCCAAAACTAAACGAGGGAAGTCAGAGACTCTTTCCAACCTTACCTGATGGTTTCTGGCCAAAGCAAGGAAGTATTGTGGAAAGTGTTGGGTGGTGATGGTACAAAAAGGGAGTTGAGGAGGAAGAAGGAAAAAGCTGAACCCCTCAATTAAGGTGGGGGAGAAGATATGGAGAGAGCCCTGAATTCCTCACCAAAGGCCAATTTCAGAGGGGAACAGAGGGGGTAACAATCTATTCTTTGGCCAAAGGTGGTGGTGGAAAGTGAAGAAGGGACAATGGTTTGGGGTAGTGGTGGTGGGGCATCATTTAAGACTTATAAAAAGCAGGGATGCAGCTAGAGAACCCCCACATACCCACTAGGAGTCCCACGGGCTGTGACCTGAAACCTTCACAACTACTCTAGCAAGCCACCCCAAGCTGGAAGGCTGTTGCAGGGAGGGAGGGAAGGAGGGAGACAGGGAGGCAGGAGGAGGATAAGGGGAGAAGGCAGAGACCCCAGGCCATGCATGTAATCAGCAACAAGGTGATTGTGTGATGTGTCTTTTCACAGTTGAGTTAGATGTGCCCCACCAGTTATGATGGGAATCAGTTTAAATATACTTTCTTGATCCCAGAAGTTCAACTATATGGATAGTGGTTACACTTGACAGGATGATTTGTTATAGCACAACTTATATATTCTAAATGGACAAAAAATTAGTATCATTTACAGTATCTTAAGATAACTTGCCTTTGAACGGGAGCTTCCTTTCCAGTATCTACAAGGATACTGGAGGTCTACAAGATGTATCTAGAAAACTTACTACTGTGGAAAATGAAGACTGCTTAAACCAAATGGGGTGGGGAGGGAGGGCCTGTGGTTTTTCTCTTTGATCAATTGTTGTAACACTGTCCTTTGGGCAGCTGAGGGAGTTTCATGTTTTCTTTAGATGTCATTAGGCACCGGAGCTCTTGCAGGACAACTTTGATGCTATATGAATTCTGCCATTTTGCTATCACTGATATGACTCTTGGGTCCACCACTCCATTAGAACTATTACCTTCATTCATATTAATTTTTGTTGCAAATCTTACAAAGGGGGAGTGCTTCTGGGTATTTAGGTCCACATTCTATTTTAAGGCTGTATAGTTGGTTTTCATAAATTGTTCTTGGAGGCCCAATTATCATCCCTATCCATCTTGTAAGTGTCATGTGTTCGTCATCTTCTAGACCCCAACTAACTATGCCATCTCCTACTCCTTTCTGGTCTTCTTCCAGTTCTTCCAACAGTCTAAAATTTCGAGGGACTTTTACTCCCGAGCCCATGGTGGCAGCCATCTTGCGTTGCTGTCACTCTCTGTTTCATTAATTTCTGCCTTTATGGTTATGTTTTCTTTCTCTTTACTTTACACTTATTACTCTTTTTCTACTTTTGTGAGATAAGTATTTATTGATTTGCGACCTCTCTTGTTTCTAATATGCATGTTGAAGAATGTAAATTTTCCCGTACTTCATGAATTCACAATTGTGATATGTAATACTTTCAGTATCATTAGTTCAAAATGTTCCTGGTGTTGTTATTAACATTTTTTCTTTGTTCTGTAAGTTATTTTGAATATATGGATATTTTACAGTATGGTTTTATTATTTTTTTCTCACATAATTGAATTTTGGCAGGAGAACATAATGCTTATAGTCAACTTTTTAAGTTTTGGTACACTCTACCACAGTGCGTGCCATATTTTGTATATGTCACGGTGCCAGGTGTCATTATCCATCTTGACACCAGGTGTCATTTAGAATTACTGTATCTTCCTGGTGAATTGAAAATTTTATTATTCTGAAGCATCTTCTTATCTTGAATCAACATTATTTTCTAAAGTTTCCTTTTATTTCTCCCTGAAATACAGCTAAGTTCTCTTTATTTAGAGTTGCTTTTCTATAACTTTTTCAGTTTTTTTTAAATTTTATTTCCTTTTTTAAATTCATACTGTTTTCTTAAGTTTTACAATCTTTATCTTTTAGGAAGAGTATTTAGTCAATATTATTGCTGATCTTTTGAACTTAAAACTTGTATACTGCACATGCTGTTTGCTCTGCCTGTTTTGTTTCTTTTCTCTCCTGTCTTTTCTTCTCTTGAAATGGCTGATTACTCTATAATGTGACATTTTCTATTATTAACTCAGAAGTTATTTACTATCTTACTATTTTTTAGTTTATACTAAATATTACTGTATGTATCCCTAAGTAATCAAATCTAGCATCAATTGGCACCTTTTTCCTCTTAACAAAATATATAATAAATTCACATTTTTAACTATTTTTATTCCTTACTGATATATATGCTATGTTTTTTGTGTGATGTATGTTAAGAGTATTAGACATTTTTATTTAGTAAGTTATTACTTTATATTTACCCACAGAATTATTACTACAGTCAGTCTTCATTTATGTCAACATTTTCAACCTTCCATCTTCAATTATTTTCTTTCTGTTAGAAGAATATTCTTAACTTTCCTCTAGTTTCTCCTGTAGTATATACCTGTCAGTGATAAGTGGCTTTTTTTCCTTAAAATGTCTTTAATTTCTTTTATTCTTGAAAGATATTTTTATTTGGCCTAGACTTCTAGGTTATTTCTTACCTAATTTCATAAATATAAAGATACCCATTGTCTTCTTGATTTCAATGTTTCTGCTCAGAAATTAGTTCTCAGTTAAAAATTTCTAATGTTTTGAATCTACTGTATCTTTATTTCCTCTGGGTGCATTTAAGTTTACTTGTTTGTCTTCAGATTTTAATAGTTTAACTTGGATGTGATAGTGTTTGGATCTATATTTATTGGGGGGCACTAGAGATATGCAAATATAAATATTCATATATTTCACCAGTGCTGGAAAATTCTCAACCTGCATCTCTTCAAATGTTTTTGCCCCATTTTCTACTTTTATTTGCTACTCCGATTATAGTCAATTCCCATTATTTGTGGATTCTGCATTTGTGAATTTGCCTACTCACTAAAGTTTATTTGTAATAGGTTATGGACCAAATGCTTGTGTTCCCCTCGAATCCATAGTTTGAAACCTAATCCCCAATGAGATGGCATCTGGAGGTGGGGCCTTTGGGAGGTGAATGGAATTAACATCCTTATATAAGAGACCCCAGAGTGCAACATCACGCTTACCATCATGTGAGGAAACAGAAAGAAGACAGTCATCTTTGAGTGTTTCTCAGCTGACACAGAATTGACTGGCACTTTGATCTTGCATTGTTTGGCCTCCAAAATTGTGAGAAAGAAGTTTCTGTTATGGATAAAGCCACTGAGTCTATGGTGTTCTGTGATAGCAGACAATAGAAATCAATACTCATGGTGCTTTCATGGCTACCTGCTGACATGCACCAAGGCGTAAAATATTTGAGCCTCTGATGTGCATGTTCCCAGATAAGTTAAATAAGATGACCCTCTTGCCTTCTTTTTTTTTTTTAATTTTTTTTAACGTTTATTTATTTTTGAGACAGAGAGAGAAAGAGAATGAATGGGGGAAGGTCAGAGAGAGGGAGACACAGAATCTGAAACAGGCTCCAGGCTCCGAGCTGTCAGCACAGAGCCCGACGCCGGGCTCGAACCCACGGACCGCAAGATCATGACCTGAGCCGAAGTCGGCCGCCCAACCAACTGAGCCACCCAGGCGCCCCGGCCCTCTTGCTTTCTTGTTTCAGCTCTTATATTGTAAGTTCCCTTTTCATAGTCTATTTACATGCCATATTTTACATATGTTGGTGCTTTTCATTGGTGACTTCACTGTTTAAAAGCATAGTGCTGAAGGGTTGCTTAGTGTTCCTAAGCCTAGGAAGTCTGCGGTGTGCCTTACAGAGTAAATATGTGTTAAATTAGCTTCATGCAAGCAGGAGTTATAGTGTCAGATATCCATTTTTCTTTCTTATCTCTCTCTTTGTTTGCCTCTGGGTATTTTCTTCTGATTTATATTTCTGTTTTAATCTGCTGTTGAATTTCTTTAAAACATTTTTTTAATGTTTATTTTTTTTATTTTGAGAGAGACAGAGAGTGAGCATAGGAGGAGTAGACAGAGGAGAAGAGAGAGAAAGAATCCCAAGCAGGCTCCATGCTGCTAGCACAGAACCCAATGCAGAGCTCGAACTCACAAACTGTGAGATCATGACCTGAGCTGAAATCGAGTCAGACACTTAACTGACTGAGCCACCCAGGCACCCCAATCTGCTGTTGAATTTCTAATACAGTTATCTTACTTTTTGGTCATGGAACATCTATATTACTCTGTTTCCTTTTCTGTATCTCCAGTTTCTTGACTCCTGAATCTTGCCTTTTTTGAATTAAATATATTAAACTTAATTTGCTTCAAAATCTGTATTTGATAATTCCAAACAACAGCAGCTTCTGTAGGTCTGTTTCTATTGGTTACTGTGTCACCTGGGTCTCATTCATTTGTGTTATCTCAGAGTACCTGGTTATTCTGTATTATTGTTATTATTGTTTACAGGACACTGCATTTGAAAAATTACAAAAATAATGCAAGACCTAGGATGATGTTATATTATTTCAGAGAGAATTTTTTATTTGCTTTTCATAGGCTCCTGGAAATGTAGCAATATCCTATTATCTGAATTCAATTTCAAGGATTGAAATTATTCAAACTTGGACTGTAGTCCCTGTGGAGGCTGGACTACTTAAGGTGCACTGCTATATCTGTTGCAAACCTCTTTAGAGTCCCTGGCAGGTAGCAGTACTCAGCATGTACCCTCCTTGCCTAGGAGGCTGATAAAAGTATTATCCAGACTCTTAAGCTCTCAACCACGAACTACAACATCAGCAATCATCCCTAGGTGAAAAGTGGTTCCAAACATTAGACTTATCCCTCTGAATTTCCATTTTATTTCAAATACTGGCTTTAAACAAGACTATTTTTTAGACATGTATGTATTTATCAGAGTGACAAAGTTAGTACAATTTACCTAGCTATTCCTGAAAGCCTCTTTGAATTTTTAATTTAAATTATTTATTACTTCTATGGTGTTCCTGGGTGGCTCAGTCAGTTAAGTGACCAACTTCAGCTCAGGTCATGATCTCACAGTTTGTGGGTTCAAGCCCTACTTTGGGCTTGTGCTGAACACTTGCTCAGAGCCTGGGGCCTGCTTAGATTTTGTGTCTCCTTCTTTCTCTGCCCCTCCCCTGTTTGTGCTCTGTCTCACTTTGTCTCTCAAAAATAAATTAAATAAAATAAATTATTTATTATTTCTAGATGCTCTAGTTATTTATCAAATTTTTAATTTAAACTAAATATTTTTATTACCTTGACCTTCACTGTTTGGATTTTTTTTTTCAAACTAAAACATTTATCCTAATTTTTGATATTTGAAGGTTTTGTGAGTCTCATTCTATTGCTACTTCTTATGAGTCTTGCTCATGTTGGCTTATTTACTTTTGGATTTAGTAATTTGTACTATAAACTCATGTTTCTTTGAAAATTATTCAGGGGAGTCCTACTATATATGTGTTTAAATTGTATTACAGGACACACATTTTGATTTTATCCAGCACTTTTCTTTTTTTAAGTAGACAGATAATGAAAAATGCTTATATTTAAATATTTGTCTACAGATTTAATAATTGTTTTAGGATTAAATCCTATACTTGGGATTACTGGGTCAAAATGGTGAATATTATATTTTAATATGTATTACCAAATTTATTCCATAAAGGTCACTGCAATTTATATTGCAGGAATATTTGAACTCCGTATTTTAAGATAAATATTGGTAAAATCACTTATCCTGAAAAGGGTAACTAAGATGATGACAGGACTGAAACCCAAGCTCCATGTAAAAACATAAAAGAATACACGTGTACACACACACACACTTTCACCTGTTAACTTTGTCAAATAAGTCTAGGAAATAAATATGCCAAGCACATGGTTGGTTCCCTTACTACGTATTGATTAATCCACTTGCTTCTTCATTCAACATTTTCTGAGCGACTACTATGTATCAAGCAATGAACTAAACACAAGGGCTTTAGCTACAACCTATTATGGAATCTGTTGGAGGAGACACTTAACAAGAAAAACCCAAAAAATAAAAATAAAATAAAGTGTAAAAAAGAAAGAACCACTAATGAAGGAACTTCTGTTAGCTTCCTTGTCTAAAATAGTTACCAAAAGTCTCTGTATGAAGTTTCATTTAGGCGTGTGCTGGTGATATGTTATGTGTAGAAATCAACCCTGAGAAAGAGTAAAAACAACGATCCTGAAGAAAGGTGCCTGTACAGTGGAAAACTCAACGGGAGAGTAACATGAGGTAACATTGCGAAAGAAAAGCACTAGCTAGGTCACACAAAGCTCTGCAGATCAAGGAACAAATTTGGATTTAATTCTCAGGGCACCAAAAACTCTTTGGAGGTTTTTGGAACAGATTTATCATACAAGGTGACATATTTTTAGAAGTTCACCCTATATTCTTTGAGAAGAAAGGCTTGTGGACCACCAAGAGTGGAAGCAAGAAGACAAAGTAGGGAATTACTGCAGTAGTCTAATTGAGAGATGGTGATGTGTTGGAATGTGGAGTTTGTAGTGATATGGAGAGAAATGGATGTATTCAAGGTACACTTTAGAGGTACAGTTAATAGGGCTTATTGATAGGCTGACTAAGGAAGTGAGGAAAAAAGGTAGAATCCAGAGTGACTTTTAGTTTTCAGGTTTCAGTAACTGGATACATAATGTTTGAAATTAATATACAAAATAGAAAAAGAGGCACCCGGAATCTTCTATTTTACACTATTATGCTGTTTGTGCCTGTCTAACATGATGTACTCTAAAATTTCTCCCGGACAGGAACCTTTCTTTATCCATTCTTGCATCCCTATTGCTGAGCACAATGACTAGTATAGTTAATGTACCCAAGAAGCATTTGCTGAATGAATGGATGAATGAATGATTAAGGGGGAAAAGACCGTCCTTTGTCTTTTCATACTGGACAACTAGAAATAATGGCTCATAATTATAGGCAGACAGATTTCAGTTCTATGTAAATATTGCCAGATAATTAGAACTCTACAAATGAAAGAGTCTCATTTCAGAATAGCATGTTCTCTGATAACTGGAAATATTTAAGCAGAGTTTTGTTGAAAATAAGACAGGTGTCTAATTTTGAAATAGAATTGGAAATTAACTCAGGCAGAAAATATTAATTCTTCTAGCCCTTCTACTTAATCCCTCTTTAAGTTTCGAATACTTTTCATTGTCCATACCTCTGAACAATGACTTTTTATTTCCTGTTAATTGAGTTAGTGAACTTATGTTAAAGGAATGCCGTCAAATACTGGAGAGAAAATTAAAATAATTGCTTTCTCTTTTAGATACATAAAATCTAGGACTTATACTTCCCAATGTTCAGCCAAGGTACCAAGATGTATGGCCTAAGTGATGACTGGTAGCATTGGACTTTACTAATTGTTAGAATTTTGAGTTTAGGAGATTTTTTCGAAAACCTTTATTTTACATTGGACCCAACACTCTGCTTAAGCCCCATGGCATAGAGAAGACAAAGGGCCTTTAAAAATATCTGATTCTTTTAGAAAAAAGTATTTCTTTCTCTTGTATTCTTGTACATAAAGTTAGAGAACACAGCTCTGAAAACAGACCGATGTTGGTAGTCATAATGATTCTGGTCAGTTCAAATATTTTTTGGCTGTGGGGTAGGTGACAGTAGAATGAATATGGATCCCAGATTGCCACTGGCTTCTTTACCTGGGGTACTCTGTGTTTAGAGGTTTTATTATCTTTCCCAGTAAATTTATATTGAAGAAAGGGACCTACACCTAGAACCTGTCTCAACACCAGTGGACAATTTCACTTATAAGACTTTTTGTTTCTTGACTGTTCTGCGGACATGTCTCACTATTGAATATACCTAGGTACTCAGGTTAGCACTTCTATGTCAACAGTACATCAATGTTTTGATCTGGATACACTGAACCTAGAAAATAACATGCAGAAAATAAGTTAATAATGCTTGTTCTTTTGCTGTTAATAAATTGAATCAGGAACTTTTACAAACTCTGCATAAAGGAGGAAACTGAAGGGGTGCCTCGGTGACTCCATTAGTTAAGTGTCCAACTTCAGCTCAGGTCATGATCTCATGATTCGTGGGTTTGAGCCCCACATCCGATTCTGTGCTGACAGCTCAGAGCCTGGAGCCTGCTTCAGATTCTGTGTCTCCCTCTCTCCCTCTGCCCCTCTCCTGCTCATTCTCTTTTCTCTCTCTCAAAAATAAAAAAATAAAAAAAGAGAGAAAGATCAAAAATTCAGTAATTAAAAGTCTGGCATACTAAGCTGAAACTCCTATACATCAAGAGTGTGAAACAAATACTTATTAAAGTTATCTTTTTGCAGCTGTGTTACTGTCATTTTGTGATTTTATATAGTTGATGTTTTTAGATCATCTATACTTTTAATTTTTTGTCATGATCTAAAAGTTTTCTCGATGTTCTTATATATAATGGTATTTTGTCTAGGTTTTAATATTTCAATCATGCAAAATTAAAAGCATGCACAGACATAAGGAAAATAATGAAAAGCTTCCCATTAACATCCTTTCATACCCAGTAAGTTACACACTGCAGCATATTTATGGATAAGCTCTTAATAATTACTTTTGGAATTATTAAAAAAAAAGTTTCTTTCCTTTGTTATTAGCTACTTGTAATACCTTTAAATTCTCTTCTAATTTCATTTTATTTGTGTGTTCCTATCCCTGCCTCTACCTTTTCTGCTTTCTCTATGCTGCATCTTATCACATATTCCCATAGAACTGACAACACCCTATAGGAATGTTTAATGAGTGCTTTAAAAAAAAAAATCCTGGCAATATACACCCTACTCCCCCACACAGTCCCTTTGGTAGAAGACTTCAGACATCAGTTATTATATTTTTTAATTTTTTTATGCTTATTTATTTTTGAGAGACAGAGAGAGACAGAGCATGGGCAGGGGAGGGGCAGAGAGAGAGAGAGGGAGACACAGAACCCGAAGCAGGCTCCAGGCTTGGGGCTGTCAGCACAGAGCCCGACACTGGGCTCAAACTCACAAGCCGTGAGATGGTGACCTGAGCCGAAGTCAGCCGCTCAACCGACTGAGCCACCCAGGCACCCCTGACATCAGTTATTATAAAAATAATAGTGAGGATTGGGCAGCTCTGAGAAAGACTCTATTGTAATTATTGATGTCACATAATACCTGAATCAAACACTGGCTTCTTGAGAATTAGAACAACAATAACCATAACATCACAGAACACAATATAGTTTACAAAAATAAAGGCATTAATTTATATATACATATTATACCAGGTATTTTTTATATCAGATATACCTTCAGATGTTAGGAATATGGCAGTGCCCAAGCCCCAATTACACAGACCTTATCATCTAATGACAGAAGATAGGAAAACAATACGATTTTAGTACAGGATAAATGCTGGAAAGGAAATAAAGCAAGGTCTTGGTAAGGAAGGTCACAGGAATTTGATCACTGTGTTGGATAAAATGGTTAAGGATGTCTTACCATATGGAGGTGACACTGGAGTCTTAAATAGCTATTGCTTGACTCCATTGGGTCATTTCCTGCCATGGGTAGATCGAAAGTGTTTCATAATCCTGTAACTAACTAATAAGGTCATTTTGAAAAGATTAAAGTGAGAAAAAAAGGAATATAGTCACAATAACTGACAATCATTTTGGAGAAGGTAGGGATAGCTAGTCCACAAACTAATCCTGACCAGAGAGTGGACTTAAACCTTTTATATTGCACAAATACTTTCCAATACACTTTCATTTTCAGAGCCATTTTCTCGGGGAAGTGGTGGAAAGAGAATTTCATTAGGAGAAGCAGCTTGCTGATTTATGTTTGGTTCTTTAGTCATAGGCATATGGGTCAGACTCTAAAGTGCTGAGACAAAACATAGGAAAACATATATCCGAGAGCTTATGGATCTGACAAGAAAATGCAGTCATTTTGAACTTTCTCCAGTATTTGCCGAGTAGAAATGTTTTTACAAATGAAACTCATTTTGGCATCATTTTGCCATAATTAGCCTAAATATGCCTATCTTTGGTTTAGTTGATAACATTTTATATTTTGTTTCTTTCTTTCTGTCTTTCTTTCTTTTTTCTTTCTTTCTTTTTTTTCTTTCTTTCCTTATGTATGTATGTATTTATTTATTTATTTATTACATTTATTTACTTAATTGAGAGAGCGAGAGAAAGAGAGAGAGCACAGTGAAGTAAGGGCAGAGAAAGAGAGAGAGAAAATTCCAAGCAGGCTCCGCACTATTAGGGCAGAGCTCAATGTGGGGCTTAAATTCAGGAATGTTGAGATCATGACCTGAGCCAAGATCAAGAGTTGGAAGCTTAACCAACTGAGGCACCAAGCTTCCCTGCATTTTGCATTTTATTTTACTTTGCAACTAGCTTGCTAGTTGCTCAAATTCATATGAAATTCAATTGATTTTTGCATTTGTACCTTTGAACTTTGAAAAGCCAGTAAAGTTTAAGCAGACATTAATAACTTAAGAGAAGCCTGAAAGTTTTTAGAAAAGAGGAAGTATTTGTTAAGAGAATCTTTGTAATTTAAATTGGTTTATACTTTTAGAAATTTCCATTATTTTTTTTAAAAATAGTTAATATTACTATTTTATCCTTCAAGATGGTAAAGTTTTTGGCTTCTTAAATAAAATTTTCTCAAATATTTTATATGTGATGTTATCTATCCCACTGTCACCAAAAATAACAAAACAACCATCACAAATACATGTTTAAAACCTTGAAACCCAGCTCTGTTAAAAAATGATTTATTTATTGTACATGGTAAGAATCAAACCACAGGAATTGTAGGAACATTGATTTATTCTCACACTAGCAAGTTAGAAATAATGGCCATTATACTCAATCCAGGCTCAGACCTTCATTGTGCTAATCTATCCCAGTGTTCCTCATGAGACAACCCCCTGTCTCTGACAAAGCTCACTCAACTAAAAGAGCTGGATTGGAAAAAGTGATATTAGCCATAAATTCTGTCTCCCCAATTATTGTGCCTGCTCATTCCTCAAATACAGCTCTACCCCTGATATTTGTAAGAAGCATATTGGGCTTGCATTAGTGGTGTGAAAAGTGAAAAAGGAAAACAAACCCATCAGGAATTCAAGATATCTATGATTTATTCTAGACTCTACCATTTAATAATTTACTGACCTTGTCCATTTCAATTTTTTGGAATAGCCTCTAACTCCTCAGCTACAAAACAGGGGTCTGAACTGGGTCTCTTATAGACACAGGATTTTGAGTGTGTAATAGGCGGAACTGTGACCCATCCCCCCAAAATTCATACTCTGAAGCTCTAAACCCCAGTTCATCAGAATGTGACTGTATTTGGAGACAACAGTGACTAAATTAAGATAAGGTTATTAGGGTGGGTCCTAATCCAATCTGACTGGTGTTCTTATAAGAAGAGGGCATTTGGACATACAAAGAATATCCAAGGATGCACACACTCAGGACAAAGACCATGAGAGGACACAGTAAGAAGGTGGCCATCTGCAGAACAAGGAAAGGGTCCGCAGAAGAAACTAATCCTGTCAACCCTTTGATCTTGAACTTCAAGCCTACCAAACTGTGAGAATCAATTTCTCAATCAATCAATATTGTAGCCCCCCAGTCTACAATATTTGTTATGTCAGTCTTAGCAAATTAGTAGAAAGTAGGATCACAGAATAGTGTTCACAAAGCTATGCAAGCAAAAATAATCTCATAACCACTCTGCGGAAAAGCATTAACTGGCTGGACAATTCCTTCAGCACTACACATAGTGCTTTGAAATAGTATTGCATTGTATTTAATTCATAATATTATTAGTTTGAATTCTCCCCAGTGACTACCACAATGTCTTGCACAGCCTTCAGTAGTTGTATTTTTTAATTGATTGATCTTATCCTACCCCACCACTATTTCTCCTTACCTGTGAAATGAGTTCCCTAAAACAAAAGTCTTGTAATGGGGCACCTGGGTGGCTCAGTCGGTTAAGCGTCTGACTTCAGCTCAGGTCACGATCTCATGGTTCATGGGTTTGAGTCCCACGTGGGACAGCTCAGAGCCTTGAGCCTGTTTCAGATTCTTTGTCTCCCTCTCTCTCTTTGACCCTCCCCCACTTGTGCCCTCTCTCACTCTCAAAAATAAAAAAATAAAACAAAAAAAAATTTAAATGTTTTATGCACCACTTGATCAGCCACAAATATTGCCTCATGCCTATGACAAGTGTAGCCCAAGAATAAACAAATGTCCATAAAGATATATGAGAAAGACTTCAAGTTTGTCATTGGAAATGTGTGAAGCAGAGAGTCAAGCATAGAGCAAGTGCATATGTATGTGCCAGACCACTTATTAAAAACCTGCTTTTGGAATAGGACATTTGGGATATTTAACATCCTGACACCCATTAACTCCATTAAATCCTAATGTAACTCCTAACATTGCAGGAGTTATTGTCAGAGATATTCCAGTGCTACATAAAGCTTCTTTTATTTTCTTTACACAGGGTTCATGAGAGCTATTATATATGCAAGTCTTTATAGCTAACCTTCTTCCCAGAACCCCTCATTGTACTTCCCAGTACAATCATTTAGATTTCAGAACAGATCTGGTCTAACCTGCAGTATCTCTAGTGAGTATTGTTTATCACTAGATGAAATTCATATTTTCATACTAATTTACAATGGGATGTATCCATCCTTTTCTTTTGTGGTTGGCTTTTCATTCACAGCTTATGAATTATGGCTTCAAGATGCAAATAAACTTTTTAGCTTAATTCCTTGGTATTCCAAAATACTTTATAACAGTTCAAAAACACTTTAGCTGTTTCTTGATAGACTTTTACTTAAAAAGCTTTCAGAAATATTTAACTCTATTCAAAGGTAACAATTTGTCATTGATCAACAGATATAGAGCCAAACAACAAGAGATCAATGCTAGGCAAGTGACCCACAGAACAACTGCAGAAACTCAATTGATTAATACAGCATTAGAGCAGAATGTTCTATATAGACAAGATTCAGTAAATTTGATTTTCTTATGTGCCTAATTATTAATTTTTATATTAACTATTAATTTATCAGCAGATAAGACATATATAAAATTATTATTATTAATGTCATTATGATCATTATTATGATATTATTAAATCGTTTGATTTGAAATAAAGCCTTTTACTCAGTTTTTTTTTTTTTTGCATGGATTTTAAGCATCAACATCACCTGGAAACTAGAAACACAGGAACTACCTCAGATTATCTGAATGAGAGTCTTCATTTTTAACAAGGCTTCCAAGTGCTTAATCTGCACTTTTGTGTCTCAGAAGCACTCAGTGAAAGGATTTCATCTTAGTATTTAACAAAAGGTCCTGTAACTTCCATTACAAATATCTCAAGATTTAAATATAGAAAATTACAGGAACAAGGGTAGCTGGGTGGGTTAGTCGGTTTCAGCATCTGACTCTTGATTTCATCTCTGGTCATGATCTCACAGTTCACGGGTCGAGCCCCACGTCAGGCTATGCACTAACAGTCATGATCCTACTTGGGATTATCTCTCTCCCTCTTTCTCCCCTTCTGACGCATGTGCATGTTCTCTCTCTCTCCCATATAAACTTTAAAAAATATTATAGGAATACTTTAAAAAGATAATTTAAAAATTAATGATAAAAAAGGTGATGTTCATCATGGTTAAAATCATTCTAAGTATCTAATATTAAATACAATTTTGTAATCTAGTTTAAATGTATAATCCACATGCTACTACTGCAAGATATAAAACAGTTTCTTCAGTAAAATTAAGGAAAGCAGCAATTTTGTCTCTGTCTTTCTCTTTCTTGTACTACACAATCAAAGGAAATTTCTGATAAATAGAGTAAATCTATGTGATGATCTCATCCTCCCCTTTATACTATTTAACATCTATCCCTCTATGACATTAGAGCTTGTTCTCTTTAAAAAAGTGTTTTAAAGTTAAAAATGTTATATTGCTTCTGTAGCTATATTTATCATAGTACTTTTTCTTTTCCCTTTTCAGAAATGACATATTATAAGTTAATATACTGAACATTTTTCAGCTTGGCAAGTATGAGGAAGAAGGTGAAAATGGGTTAGAGTTACTATTCATACTAAGAATGAATGAACATTTTTTTGTCTTCCATATTCCTGGAAAGCCAAATGCCTAGTCATGAAAATGGTTGAAAATGGTTGCTGTTTGCTTTGGGGTTCTTTTTCTCTTTTTGTAATGAAAATTTAAAAAATATCAGAATGTTTTTTCTTACAAACTCTCTCTCTCTCTCTCTCTCTCTCTCTCTCTCTCTCTCTATATATATATATATATAAACACACATGCATGTATATTTTTTTCTATATGTGTATATACACACACTAAATATATCTATTTATATACCTAATATATAGTATATATGGTATAAATATTAGTATATATAATATTGTATATGTATACATATATATGTATATTACATAGACATGAATATATACATATATTTTGTAAATACATGTATACCTATATATATAATGTATATATACTATGTATATAATCAAGAAATTATCAGTAACCAACTGCATTTAAAATTGAAACAAATGAAGCTGTGAGAAATCTGTAATTAATTTTAATCCAAATGAAACTAGGGCAAGAGGGGGTATAGCTCATTGGTAGAGCATTTGACTGCAAATGAAACTAGGGCAAAGTTAAATGTACTAATATTATAATGCTTTGACCACTTCCCCCTGCTTTGTATGTATGCAGGTAGTTTCTGATGCGCCCACAATACGGCAAAGATATGGCTTGTCATGTTGCCATCTTGAACATTTGTGGGAGGAGAGAACCAGGGTTAATCAAACAAGAAAAAAGTTTAACAGGGAAAATGTGCACAGCTGTGATACAGCCGTCGATGTACGTGGCTATAGTTTGCCTGTCTACTTAACCTTGCAGCTGTGCTTGGGGGAAAATAAGGAAGGAGTGGGGGGGGGGGAACCACAGTGAAAAGGCCAGCAAATAGATGGTTTTTGACACTGTTATTTATTCTTTACTTATGTTGGGTCTCTTTAGTGGTTCCAGAAAGAAATGCCTCATCAAGGAATGTTAAAGTGATGTGAGCAATGTGGTAACACCTGACACAACAGACCTTTATCCTACCATCATGGACTGGATTTCTATCATAACAATCAAAAAAGTCATTCCTGTTTTGGTTATGTGTTTTTTTGTTTATTTGTTTGTTTGTTTTTTACTCCTTTAATATGCTGTAAGCCTCAGAAAATGCTTTTCTGGTATTTTAAGTAATTTTGTTTTTAAGTTCTCTCCCCCAGAGATCATTTTGAATATGTTTAGAATTGCATACATTTGTGTAACTGGGTGGGCATAATTGTGTGTGTTGTGGCCAGGGAAAGAGCAGGACTGGAGAGAAAGGGTGAGCCAATTTGACAATATAAATATAGAATATTAACATTGGTTAGAGGATTAAAGTCTCCACTAGTCAAGGCAATAGTCTGAAATAGCTAAATAACTCTCATATACATATATGACATAATTAGTTGATCAAATCAGAACTAAATTCAGACTCTTAATTCCTAATCCTGAGGTCCTTTACACTGCTTTAACCTTTCTGGGACTTGATTTTTTAATATCTAAGAAGGAAGGTAAAAAAGGGAAAGAGGTCTTAACCACCATCAAGACTTTACTCTCATTTTGTGATCCTGAAAAGTTAATCAAATTGTGACTTCCAAGTAAAGAAGATGAAAGCTGGGGCACCTGGGTGGCTCAGTCAGTTGAACGTCCGACTTCAGCTCAGGTCATGATCTCATGGTTCGTGAGTTTGAGCCCGCATCAGGCTCTGTGCTGACAGCTCAGAGCCTGGAGCCTTCTTCCAAGTCTGTGTCTCCCTCTCTCTCTGTCCCTCTCCCCCTCATGCTCTCTTTCTCTCAAAAATAAATGAACGTTAAAAAAAATTAAAAAAAAAAAGAAGTTGAAAGCTAATTTTTCCCAGGCACCAACTCTTTATCATGTCATTTATTTTAAAAAAAAGTGATTTATTGTTTAATGAATTCATCTTACCAATACGTCACTAATATCAATTCCTTTTGACAAATGGATAATTTACAACTAAAAACAATTAAATAACTTGTCCAAAGTGTAATAATTAGTAGATCAATGATTTAAACCCAGCCATTCTATCAGGCACTAAAGACCATGTTTTTCCCATTACTTCTAGCTGCTTTGTCTGAATATCAGCCCTGCTCACAAGAGAAAATAATACTGTGTTAGTGTATTATTGGACTGGACTTTCAAATAACCAATTCATTCACTCTTTCATTAAATATTCAAGTGTCTGCTATGTGCCAGTAAGTGTTAGGTGTTGTGAGTGATATGAAGATACATGACAAACCTCTTATCTTTAAGAAGGTTATCATGTAGGGGCACCTGAGTGGTTCAATTGGTTATGCACTGGACTCTTAATTTCAGCTTAGGTCATGATCTCATGGTTCGTGAGACTGAGCCCTACATCAGGTTCTGTGCTGACAGCGAGAGGCCTGCATGGGATTCTCTCCCTCTCTCTCTGCCCCTCCCCAGTTTGCATGCTCCGTCTCACTCACTTTCTCTCTCTCTCTCTCTTTCTCTCAAAATAAATATTTAAACAAAAAAGAAACTTGTCATGTAGTAAATTTCTCTGGGTGGATGACAAGCCAGTAGTATCAATGCTTGGGAATATTTTAGACTAGGGATTGTCAAACTACAGTCCTAGACCCAAATCTAGCCTGCTTGCTTTGTTTTGTTAAAATTAAGTTTTAAGAAATGTTTACCTATGGTAGCTTTCATGTGACCACAACAGAGTTGAGTAGTTACTAGAAACATTCCAATACACATAGCTTATAATATTTACTACAGGGTGCACCTGAGTGGGCCAGTTTGGCTGAGGTCATGATCTCATGGTTCTTGGGATCGAGCCCCCACATTAGGCTTTGCACTGATGGTGGTGTGGAGCCTGCTTCGGGTTCTGTGTCTCCCTCTGTCTCTGCCCCTCGCCTGCTCATGCTCTGTCTCTCTCTGTCTCAAAAATAAATAAAAACATTTTAAAAATTTAAAAAATAAAATAAAATGTTGAGAGAGAATAACGTAGGGATTTAAAAACCTTACGAAACTGCTAATATCTCTGCTTTTGTAAATCGCACCATTATATCACTCAGCGAATCGTGTTTAAATTTTTGTATTATCACTTATTTAATGCATTCCTTTCTCTTTAACAGTCACACAAGTAACACATTACTGGTTTTTAGGTTTTCAAAATGCCTTTTCATTACTACTCTTTTATGTTATATCACATGTAACAATATTCTCTGAATTATAATAATTACAGTGAATGTTTTTGCATTTGACAACCTTTTCATTTATGTAAAATGAAATATACCATTGACGCTTTCTATCTCATTTTGGTTTTTAGAAAGTTTGTCCAAATAAGTGCTATCCTACTCTGGAACAAAATTTGAGTTGTTGTTTCATGAGATTAGGGAGATGTGTAAAATGTGGGAACCAGTGCAAAGTTTTGTAGAAAAGCACCACCCAAATAAGGCTGTAGCAGTGTGAGCGATGAATCTGTTTAACAACAGTGCAACGTCATACTTTCATGAAATCCTCAAAAGAAGGCAAAATCAAGTGTCATTGGATAGGTTCATTGTTAAAGCTGCACAAAAAGAAAAAGATTCTGTTGAGCCAATAGATAGCAGTGATTCCGTTATTGATAGTGAAAATGGTCCTACACATTAACCCTCTTCTCTCTCTCGTCTCTCTCACACCATCCACAAAGGTTTTCAAAGGTAAGTGCAGGTTAATTTGTTTTCTTTATATTTTGTATTTTATTTATTATTGTGTATCATATTACACTATTGTAATCATTTTTATATGAATATTTTTGGGTTGTTGAATGAATCATCTGAGTTTCCATGATATCTTATGGGGAAATCTGCTTTAATATGTAAGTGGTTTGGATTATAAGCATGTTTCTGGAATGAATTATGCTTGCAAACCAAGGTTTTACTGTACTTTTATGAGAAGCAAAGAAAGTGTGTTTCAGAGGCAGCCTCTATAACTTCATGCGGGGATTACATGCCATCCCTCCAAAGAGAGGCAAAAAATTCTGACAAACACTATTTTTACAATCTCTTCTTAACCACTGCAGTGAAAAGAAAGTGGCTTTCAAACTTTCAAAGTCCCAGATTCAATTAAAAATAAAACAGAGCAGTTCCCTAGAGCTAAGAAGTGTCCATTATTGAGCTAGCACATCAACAAAGAATAAAACTGCCCAAAGAATGAAAATTAGGATATGGGAACCCAGATAGAAAAAGTTTAAAATATCTACCACAAATAGGCTACTTGAGGAAACTAGTTTTATAGCTATTTGAGTTATCTACCATTTCTTTTTTTAATGTTTGTTTATTTTTGAGAGAGACAGAGAGCGAGTGGGGGAGAGGGAGGGGGGGAGAGAGAGAGGGATGCACAGAATCTGAAGCAGGCTCCAGGCTCTGAGCTGTCAACACAGAGCTTGGCATGGGCTTGAACTCACGAACTGTGAGATCACGACTATCTGAGTCAAAGTCGGAGGGTTCACTGACTGTGCCACCCAGGTGCCCCTGAGCTATCTACCATTTCTAGAAGGAATGCAGAAAGGGTATTGGACAATAATTAATATGACTTTTATTTCTAGTTCTGATTCTCTCTTTCATTAACTTCTTGCCATAATTTTATTGTGTGCACAATGGGGTTTGCAAGTAAACTTTCCATAGTGGCAAAATCCTTGGACTTATTTTTCTTCCTTACTCACATGATTTCCTAAATTAGTTCATAAAGTCTTCTGATTTTATATGTCCTCTTTATTCTAATTACTCCTAAATGTATATCTGATAAAACCTCTTCTCTCCTTGACTATCAACTTGAGATGTGTCAAATTAACTTACATAACACAAGTTCTTGCCTGTCCTGCAGGTTTCTCACTTGCCTAGTACATTGACAACCACCCAGTATAATATTTGGAGATAGACTACAAATCTTTTTTTTTTTTTTTTTTTTTTTTTTTTTTTTTTTTTTTATATGAAGTTTATTGACAAATTGGTTTCCATACAACACCCAGTGCTCATCCCAAAAGGTGCCCTCCTCAATACCCATCACCCACCCTCCCCTCCCTCCCACCCCCCATCAACCCTCAGTTTGTTCTCAGTTTTTAACAGTCTCTTATGCTTTGGCTCTCTCCCACTCTAACGTCCTTTTTTTTTTTTTTTTTTTTTTTTCCTTCCCCTCCCCCATGGGTTCCTGTTAAGTTTCTCAGGATCCACATAAGAGTGAAACCATATGGTATCTGTCTTTCTCTGTATGGCTTATTTCACTTAGCATCACACTCTCCAGTTCCATCCACGTTGCTACAAAAGGCCATATTTCATTTTTTCTCATTGCCACGTAGTATTCCATTGTGTATATAAACCACAATTTCTTTATCCATTCATCAGTTGATGGACATTTAGGCTCTTTCCATAATTTGGCTATTGTTGAGAGTGCTGCTATGAACATTGGGGTACAAGTGCCCCTATGCATCAGTACTCCTGTATCCCTTGGATAAATTCCTAGCAGTGCTATTGCTGGGTCATAGGGTAGGTCTATTTTTAATTTTCTGAGGAACCTCCACACTGCTTTCCAGAGCGGCTGCACCAATTTGCATTCCCACCAACAGTGCAAGAGGGTTCCCGTTTCTCCACATCCTCTCCAGCATCTATAGTCTCCTGATTTGTTCATTTTGGCCACTCTGACTGGCGTGAGGTGATACCTGAGTGTGGTTTTGATTTGTATTTCCCTGATAAGGAGCGACGCTGAACATCTTTTCATGTGCCTGTTGGCCATCTGGATGTCTTCTTTAGAGAAGTGTCTATTCATGTTTTCTGCCCATTTCTTCACTGGGTTATTTGTTTTTCGGGTGTGGAGTTTGGTGAGCTCTTTATAGATTTTAGATACTAGCCCTTTGTCCGATATGTCATTTGCAAATATCTTTTCCCATTCCGTTGGTTGCCTTTTAGTTTTGTTGGTTGTTTCCTTTGCTGTGCAGAAGCTTTTTATCTTCATAAGGTCCCAGTAATTCACTTTTGCTTTTAATTCCCTTGCCTTTGGGGATGTGTCAAGTAAGAGATTGCTACGGCTGAGGTCAGAGAGGTCTTTTCCTGCTTTCTCCTCTAAGGTTCTGATGGTTTCCTGTCTCACATTTAGGTCCTTTATCCATTTTGAGTTTATTTTTGTAAATGGTGTGAGAAAGTGATCTAGTTTCAACCTTCTGCATGTTGCTGTCCAGTTCTCCCAGCACCATTTGTTAAAGAGGCTGTCTTTTTTCCATTGGATGTTCTTTCCTGCTTTGTCAAAGATGAGTTGGCCATATGTTTGTGGGTCTAGTTCTGGGGTTTCTATTCTATTCCATTGGTCTGTGTGTCTGTTTTTGTGCCAATACCATGCTGTCTTGATGATGACAGCTTTGTAGTAGAGGCTGAAGTCTGGGATTGTGATGCCTCCTGCTTTGGTCTTCTTCTTCAAAATTCCTTTGGCTATTCGGGGCCTTTTGTGGTTCCATATGAATTTTAGGATTGCTTGTTCTAGTTTCGAGAAGAATGCTGGTGCAATTTTGATTGGGATTGCATTGAATGTGTAGATAGCTTTGGGTAGTATTGACATTTTGACAATATTTATTTTTCCAATCCATGAGCAGGGAATGTCTTTCCATTTCTTTAAATCTTCTTCAATTGCCTTCATAAGCTTTCTATAGTTTTCAGCATACAGATCCTTTACATCTTTGGTTAGATTTATTCCTAGGTATTTTATGCTTCTTGGTGCAATTGTAAATGGGATCATTTTCTTTATTTGTCTTTCTGTTGCTTCATTGTTAGTGTATAAGAATGCAACTGATTTCTGGACATTGATTTTGTATCCTGCAACTTTGCTGAATTCATGTATCAGTTCTAGCAGACTTTTGGTGGAGTCTATCGGATTTTCCATGTATAATATCATGTCATCTGCAAAAAGCGAAAGCTTGACTTCATCTTTGCCAATTTTGATGCCTTTGATTTCCTTTTGTTGTCTGATTGCTGATGCTAGAACTTCCAGCACTATGTTAAACAACAACGGTGAGAGTGGGCATCCCTGTCGTGTTCCTGATCTCAGGGAAAAAGCTCTCAGTTTTTCCCCGTTGAGGATGATGTTAGCTGTGGGCTTTTCATAAATGGCTTTTATGATCTTTAAGTATGTTCCTTCTATCCCGACTTTCTCAAGGGTTTTTATTAAGAAAGGGTGCTGGATTTTGTCAAAGGCCTTTTCTGCATCGATTGACAGGATCATATGGTTCTTCTCTTTTTTTTGTTAATGTGATGTATCACGTTGATTGATTTGCGAATGTTGAACCAGCCCTGCATCCCAGGAATGAATCCCACTTGATCATGGTGAATAATTCTTTTTATATGCTGTTGAATTCGATTTGCTAGTATCTTATTGAGAATTTTTGCATCCATATTCATCAGGGATATTGGCCTGTAGTTCTCTTTTTTTACTGGGTCTCTGTCTGGTTTAGGAATCAAAGTAATACTGGCTTCATAGAATGAGTCTGGAAGTTTTCCTTCCCTTTCTATTTCTTGGAATAGCTTGAGAAGGATAGGTATTATCTCTGCTTTAAACGTCTGGTAGAACTCCCCTGGGAAGCCATCTGGTCCTGGACTCTTATTTGTTGGGAGATTTTTGATAACCGATTCAATTTCTTCGCTGGTTATGGGTCTGTTCAAGCTTTCTCTTTCCTCCTGATTGAGTTTGGAAGAGTGTGGGTGTTTAGGAATTTGTCCATTTCTTCCAGGTTGTCCAATTTGTTGGCATATAATTTTTCATAGTATTCCCTGATAATTGTTTGTATCTCTGAGGGATTGGTTGTAATAATTCCATTTTCATTCATGATTTTATCTATTTGGGTCATCTCCCTTTTCTTTTTGAGAAGCCTGGCTAGAGGTTTGTCAATTTTGTTTATTTTTTCAAAAAACCAACTCTTGGTTTCGTTGATCTGCTCTACAGTTTTTTTAGATTCTATATTGTTTATTTCTGCTCTGATCTTTATTATTTCTCTTCTTCTGCTGGGTTTAGGCTGCCTTTGCTGTTCTGCTTCTATTTCCTTTAGGTGTGCTGTTAGATTTTGTATTTGGGATTTTTCTTGTTTCTTGAGATAGGCCTGGATTGCAATGTATTTTCCTCTCAGGACTGCCTTCGCTGCGTCCCAAAGCATTTGGATTGTTGTATTTTCATTTTCGTTTGTTTCCATATATTTTTTGATTTCTTCTCTAATTGCCTGGTTGACCCACTCATTCGTTAGTAGGGTGTTCTTTAACCTCCATGCTTTTGGAGGTTTTCCAGACTTTTTCCTGTGGTTGATTTCAAGCTTCATAGCATTGTGGTCTGAAAGTATGCATGGTATAATTTCAATTCTTGTAAACTTATGAAGGGCTGTTTTGTGACCCAGTATATGATCTATCTTGGAGAATGTTCCATGTGCACTCGAGAAGAAAGTATATTCTGTTGCTTTGGGATGCAGAGTTCTAAATATATCTGTCAAGTCCATCTGATCCAGTGTCTCATTCAGGGCCCTTGTTTCTTTATTGACTGTGTGTCTAGATGATCTATCCATTTCTGTAAGTGGGGTGTTAAAGTCCCCTGCAATTACCACATTCTTATCAATAAGGTTGCTTCTGTTTATGAGTAATTGTTTTATATATTTGGGGGCTCCGGTATTCGGCGCATAGACATTTATAATTGTTAGCTCTTCCTGATGGATAGACCCTGTAACTATTATATAATGTCCTTCTTCATCTCTTGTTACAGCCTTTAATTTAAAGTCTAGTTTGTCTGATATAAGTATGGCTACTCCAGCTTTCTTCTGGCTTCCAGTAGCATGATAAATAGTTCTCCATCCCCTCACTCTGAATCTAAAGGTGTCCTCAGGTCTAAAATGAGTCTCTTGTAGACAGCAAATAGATGGGTCTTGTTTTTTTATCCATTCTGATACCCTATGTCTTTTGGTTGGCGCATTTAATCCGTTTACATTCAGTGTTATTATAGAAAGATACGGGTTTAGAGTCATTGTGATGTCTGTATGTTTTATGCTTGTAGTGATGTCTCTGGTACTTTGTCTCACAGGGTCCCCCTTAGGATCTCTTGTAGGGCTGGTTTAGTGGTGACAAATTCCTTCAGTTTTTGTTTGTTTGGGAAGACCTTTATCTCTCCTTCTATTCTAAATGACAGACTTGCTGGATAAAGGATTCTCGGCTGCATATTTTTGCTATCTAGCACCCTGAAAATCTCGTGCCAATTCTTTCTGGCCTGCCAAGTTTCAAAAGAGAGATCAGTCACGAGTCTTATAGGTCTCCCTTTATATGTGAGGGCACGTTTACCCCTTGCTGCTTTCAGAATTTTCTCTTTATCCTTGTATTTTGCCAGTTTCACTATGATATGTCGTGCAGAAGATCGATTCAAGTTACGTCTGAAGGGAGTTCTCTGTGCCTCTTGGATTTCAATGCCTTTTTCCTTCCCCAGTTCAGGGAAGTTCTCAGCTATTATTTCTTCAAGTACCCCTTCAGCACCTTTCCCTCTCTCTTCCTCCTCTGGGATACCAATTATGCGTATATTATTTCTTTTTAGTGTATCACTTAGTTCTCTAATTTTCCCCTCATACTCCTGGATTTTTTTATCTCTCTTTTTCTCAGCTTCCTCTTTTTCCATAACTTTATCTTCTAGTTCACCTATTCTCTCCTCTGCCTCTTCCATCCGAGCCGTGGTGGTTTGCATTTTGTTTTCCATTTCCTTTAAAGCGTTTTTCAGCTCCTCGTGACTGTTCCTTAGTCCCCTGATGTCTGTAGCAAGAGATTCTCTGCTGTCCTGTATGCTGTTTTCCAGCCCAGCGATTAATTTTATGACTATTATTCTAAATTCACTTTCTGTTATATTATTTAAATCCTTTTTGATCAGCTCATTAGCTGTTGTTATTTCCTGGAGATTCTTCTGAGGGGAATTCTTCCGCTTGGTCATTTTGGATAGTCCCTGGTGTGGTGAGGGCCTGCAGGGCACTTCCCCTGTGCTGTGGTGTATAACTGGAGTTGGTGGGCGGGGCCGCAGTCCGACCTGATGTCTGCCCCCAGCCCACCGCTGGGGCCACAGTCAGACTGGTGTGTGCCTTCTCTTCCCCTCTCCTAGGGGCGGGATTCACTGTGGGGTGGCGTGGCCCGTCTGGGCTACTTGCACACTGCCAGGCTTGTGATGCTGGGGATCTGGCGTATTAGCTGGGGTGGGAAGGCAAGGTGCACGGCGGGAGGGGGGGCAGGCTTAGCTCGCTTCTCCTTAGGTGATCCACTTCAGGAGGGGCCCTGTGGCAGCCGGAGGGAGTCAAATCGCTGCCGGAGGTTTGGCTCCGCAGAAGCACAGAGCTGGGTGTTCGCGCGGAGCGAGCAATTTCCCTGGCCGGAGCCGGTTCCCTTTGGGATTTTGGCTGGGGGATGGGCGGGGGAGATGGCGCTGGCTAGCGCCTTTGTTCCCGGCCAAACTGAGCTCTGTCGTCCGGGGGCTCCGCAGCTCACCCTCCCTTTGTCCTCCAGCCTTCCCGCTTTCCGAGCAGAGCTGTTAACTTATGACCTCCCAGACGCTAAGTCGCGCTTGCTGTCTGAACACAGTCCGTCAGGCCCCTCCGCTTTTGCAAGCCGGACTCGGGGGCTCTGCTTGGCCGGCGAGCCGCCCCTCCGCCCCGGCTCCCTCCCGCCAGTCCGTGGAGCGCGCACCGCCTCGCCGCCCTTCCTACCCTCTTCCGTGGGCCTCTCGTCTGCACTTGGGTCCGGTGACTCTGTTCTGCTAATCCTCTGGCGGTTTTCTGGGTTATTTAGGCAGGTGTAGGTGGAATCTAAGTGATCAGCAGGACGCGCGGTGAGCCCAGCGTCCTCCTACGCCGCCATCTTCCCAGAATCGAGATCGACTACAAATCTTAATAGCATACTTTACTCCTCTTTCTTCCTCAGACTTTATATGGCAGTGATGACTAACTTTCTACTAATTTCTACTAATTTCTCCATTCTTTCTTTCTCCATCAGCCGCTGGATATCAGTGCCTGGGCCACCACAGAAGCCACATGTTGAGGTTAGCAGGGCCTCCATCAACCTGCATGACTGTGTAGAAACAACTACAACCACCACCACTGTCACTCACACACACTGACCAGAAACAATTACAGTAGGCTGTTTGGAGAACAACCTGAAGCTTTAGTTTTCATAAGCCACAGCCAAAATAGACTCTACTTGTTATAGTAGCTAGTGTTACAATAAGCAACATAATTCATATCTAACCCGGCAGCAAATCCTCCAACATATATCTCAAATCCAAACATCTCTCTCTATTCCCACTGCCACAAGAGTGTCACAATTGTCCAAGCCACCATTAACTTCTGTCTAAATTATTGCAATGGTCTATTAACCAGTCTCCTTGCTTTGACTTTATCTGATTTTATCTTGTAGCCATTCAGCAGCTAAGTGTTTTTCTTTTTAATTTTCTTAAGCTTATTTATCTATTTTGAGAGAGAGAGAGAACACAAGGAGGGTAGTGGAAGATAGACAGGGGAGAGAGAGAACCCCAAGCAGTTTCCTCATTGTCAGTGCAGAGCCCGATCTGGGCTTGAATTCACAAACTGTGAGATCATGACCTGAGCCTAAATCAGACACTTAACTGACTGAGCCACCCAGACATCGAAATGGTTCTTTTAAAAAACAGAAATAGGCTCATGCAACTTTTCAGCTTGAACTAGTTCAATGGACCTTTAGTACATTTAAAATAAAATCCCAATTCCTTACATGATTTCAAGGCCCTATGCTACATCTAACCTACACCCCTTACATGTGCTCTCACTTCCATCTAATCTTCAAACACACCACACAGCTCTTCACCCAGATGTTTGCATCTGCTAAGTCCTCTTTACAGAACTCCCTTTCTTCCAGTACTTACAGGACCTGTGTCCTCGTTTCATTCATGTCTCTGCTCCACTCTCACTTCATTAGAGAGGAATTCACTGAAAAAATTGCACCTCCCCTTATGCAGCCCACTATCTCCTTACCCCATTTTTCTTATTTGTACTTTCTGCCACTTAATGAATATTTACATGCTTACTTATTTTTTTTTCTATTGTCCCCTGTAGAACATGAGGAGTCTGTGTCACCTGCCTTTGAAAAGATCTCCTAACAAATACCAATGACATGGTTGCCATGCCATGGAAAATGAATATTATGGTAGAAAACTACCCATCTCTGCTTCATTTGTTGAATGAATGAACTAAACAATGATGGAATTAGTATCTTAAAATGTTGCAGATCACATTGAATTGAAATTAATAAATATTGAAAGTAATTGAATTAATTATTTGAATCAGTATTCTTTCTGCCTAAGACTTAAGAATATTTGCTTTAGGGATTTTCTTTTTTTACCTTCATTATCTAACAGAGATTCTCAAATAAAAGCATTTAGGTCAACCGTCAATATTTTGAAACATAGTCTTCTTTAATACATCAACTTTAAAAAAAATTAACATTTATTTATTATTGAAAGACAGAGAGAGTCAGAGTGTGAGCAGGGGAGAGGCAGAGGGAGAGGGAGACACAGAATCTGAAGCAGGCTCCAGACTCTGAGCTGTCAGCACAGAGCCAACGTGGGGCTCGAACTCACAAATCGTGAGATCATGACCTGAGCCAATGTCGGATGCTTAACTGACTGAGCCACCCAGGCGCCCCAATACATCAACTTTTTAAATGGATAAAATAGGAAATAAGGAAGTATTTTTTTATAACATTGAGCATATCTCTATTTTTATTTATTGTGTTAATCTTATTTTTCTACATAATTTAAAAATATAGTATAAAATCATATGTTCATATCAATACATGCTGAAAGAGCATTTGACAAAAGCCAACACCCATTCATGATAAAAAAAAAAAAAAACTCTCTGCAAGCTAGAAAAAGGGAAACTTCCTTAACCTGATAAAGCACATCTATAAAAGTCTACAGCTGATACCATAATTTAATGAGAGAATCTAGATGCTTTTTCACTAAAATTAAGAACAAGATTCAACACCATACTGAAGCCCTAGCTAATATAACATAAGAAAAGCCTAGCAAAAATAGTACAGGAAAGGGAAATAAAAGTACACAGACTTGGAAAGAAGAAATTAAACTCTGTTTGCAGACAGCATGATTGTCTATGCAGGAAATCCAAAAGAAATGACAAATAAATTTCTGGGACTCATAAATTATAGCAAAGTTATAAGACACACAATAATACAAAAAAGTCAATTATTTTTTTGTATACCAGTAATGGAAAATTGGAATTTGAAACAAACAAAAAAACAAAAAAAACATAATGCCATTTACATTAGCACACACAAAAATGAAATACTTAGGTATAAATCTACCAATATATGAGCACAATCTCTATGAGGAAAACCATAAAAACTGATAAAAGAAATAAAAGGAGATCTAAATAAGATGTAAATAGTATCCATATATATTTCATGTTCATGTATAGGAAGACTCAATATTGTTAACACCAAAGTATATTCCATAAATTGTTGTTAGATTTCATTGAAATTAAAAACGTCAACTCTGTGGACAACAGGTAAAAGAATGAAAAGACACACTATGTATTAGAAGGACATCTTTGAAAAACACATATTTGGTAAAATGCTAGTAGGTAAAATATACAAAGAACTCTTAAAACTCAATAATTAGACACAATTCAATTAAAAAATGGGCAAAAATATTTGACTAGACACCTCACAGAAGAAGTTATACAGGTGGCAGATGAACATACTAAATGATGCTCAACATCAAATGTTATTGGAAATAGCAAATCAAAATGACAGATGTCACTACATACTTATTAAATGTTTAAAATTTGAAACAATGACAACATCAAACATTGGCAAGGATACAGAGGCCCTCTCATTCACTGCTGATGGGCACACAAAATATGACAGCCACTTTGGAAGACAGTTTGGAAATTTCGTACACAATTCTCTCTCTCTCTCTGTCTCTGTCTCTCTGTCTCTCTCTCCTGTATAAAATCATATGTGTATATATGCAAACGTGCTCCTGGGTATTTACCTAAATAAGCAAAAAAACTTATGTCCACACAAAAACCTACACAGAGATGTTTACAGCAGCTTTATGTATAATAGCCCAAACTTAGAAGCAACATGGCAGTTTTCAATGGTTGAATGGAGTACAACCACAAAATTGTACATTGTACATACATACAATGGATTATAATTTAAGAATAAATGGAAATGAGCTATTAAGCCACTAAAGGACATGGAAGGACCTTAAATGCGCATTGGTGGTGAAAGTAGCTAATCTGAAAATGCCACATAACATGATTTGAACTACATGACATTCTGGAAAAGGCAAAACTATGGAGATGATTGACCAGGATTTAGGAGAAAGGGGGATAAATAGGTGAAGCATAAATGAATTTTAGGGCAATGAAGCTACTTTCTATGATACAACAGTACTGAATACATATCATTATATATTTTTCAAAAATCCATAGAGTTATAACACAAAGATTGAACCCTAATTTAAACTACAGACTTCAATTAATAATAATGGATCAATATTGGTTCATCAATTGCAGTAAATGTACCATATACGTTTCTCTCTATTACAAAGTAGAACAATAGGACATTTTCTTTTAACAATTGAATTTTATGATAGGTTTCTATTATCAAGCATCATTAATGATTAATAAATAAAAACTAGTCTGTTTTTTTGCCCCCCCCTTTTTCTTACATGATTTGCCAGAAAAAATAACCTGTTTATATTATCTATCAAAGCAATAATTCATACAAAATAACTTGATATATTATCTGATGTTTATTTCAAAAAAGTATGTATCACTAAAATCAAGTGACATTTGATACTAGGGAGAAGACTCTTAGTTTAAAATATGGGGTATAGAGATTTTGGAGACTATAGATGTTGGTGAGGATATGGAGAAATGGGAACCCTCTTGCACTGTTGGTGGGAATGCCAACTGGTGCAGCCGCTCTGGAAAACAGTGTGGAGGTTCCTCAAAAAATTAAAAATAGATCTACCCTATGACCCAGCAACAGCACTTCTAGGAATTTACCCAAGGGATACAGGAGTGCTGATGTATAGGGGCACTTGTACCCCAATGTTTATAGAACCACTTTCAACAATAGCCAAATTATGGAAAGAGCCTAAATGTCCATCAGCTGATGAATGGATAAAGAAATTGTGGTTTATATACACAATGGAATACTACTTGGCAATGAGAAAGAATGAAATATGGCCTTTTGCAGCAATGTAGATGGAACTAGAGAGTGTTATGATAAGTGAAATAAGTCACACAGAGAAAGACAGATACCTTATGTTTTCACTCTTATGTGGACCCTGAGAAACTTAACAGAAGACCATGGGGGTGGGGGGGAGGAAGAAAAAAAAAAAAGTTAGAGATGGAGGCAGTCAAACCAGAAGAGACTCTTAAAAACTGAGTATAAACTGAGGGTTAATGGGGGGTGGGATGTAGGGGAGGGCGGGTGATGCGCATTGAGGAGGGCACCTGTTGGGATGAGCACTGGGTGCTGTACAGAAACCAATTTGACAATAAATTTCATATAAAAATAAATAAAATATGGAGTGTAGGCTATTTGCACTGAAAGTAATTTTCTTAAGTTTATAGTCATATTTTAAGGTCTTATGAAAGAAATGTACCATGAACCTAAAAATAGCTATTCATTTTTATTCATAAGTTACTTTAAAGGAAAGAATTTGGTCAAAGTGACCCTAATGCAAACAACTTCATTTTCTCTAATGTCTAACAAAAAGAGTTTATTTTAATTATTTTCTTAAAACCAGATTGACTCATTCAAACAATTTAAACTTTTTTCTTACTGCTTTTTTCATGAGTAATCAAGGTGGATGATTTCACAGGTTAGTCTGGCTTCTTTAAATGTCAATAATAAATTTATAAATAATTTATAAATACATTTATAAATAAAAACATTTATAAATAAACCATTATTTCCATAAGACAATTTCTTGGCAATGTCATATTTCATGAAGTAAATATCAAAGCATATGGAAGCACCAATATAACTAAACAAGCACATAAGTAGTTCTCTGAAATGGTTTCATATCTTTTTTTCTTAAATTTTTTTTTAACGTTTATTTATTTTTGAGACAGAGAGAGACAGAGCATGAATGGGGGAGGGGCAGAGAGAGAGGGAGACGCAGAATCGGAAGCAGGCTCCAGGCTCTGAGCCATCAGCCCAGAGCCTGACGCTGGGCTCGAACTCACAGACCGCGAGATCATGACCCGGGCTGAAGTCGGACGCTCAACCGACTGAGCCACCCAGGCGCCCCAAGAAATGGTTTCATATCTTAAATGCAAACATACCTGGTGTGTATATAGGAAAATACTAATATATTAATATATCTGTTGTTTCATATAAGTAGAACAATAAATGCTATTTTATTATCTAATTTGAAACATGTTTACTTAATTGGCTTAATCAGATTTTGGTTCCCAATAGAAACCTCATAATTTACCAAGCATCTCTAACCTTCTTTTTTCACCTTAAATTGACTAAAATTATTGTAGCTTTATAAAAAACAAAACAAAACAAAAATGCCATTGGGTGGGCACTGACTATTAAACAATTAGGAGGCATGATTTCTAATCATTCCAGTGAGGTTAACGTACAGTGTAATTTTAGTTTCAGGTGTGCAATATAGGGTACACCTCCACACAACACCCGGTGCTCATCATGACAAGTGCACTCCTCAGTCCACATCACCTATTTCACCCATCCCCCCACCCACCTCCCTTCTGGTAACCATCAGTTTGTTCCCTATAGTTAAGAGTTTATTTCTTGTTTCTCTCTGTTTTTTTCCTTTGCTCACTTTTTTCATTTCTTAAATTCCACATGTGAATGAAATCATATGGTATTGGTCTTTCTCTGACTTGTTTCACGTAACATTGTACTCTCTTGCTCCAACCACGTCATAGCAAATGGCAAGATTTCATTTGTTTGTATGGCTGAGTAATATTCCATCGAATGTAAATTAAAAAAAAAAAAAAAGGCTGGTGAGACATTTCAAAGGCGCACTCCTGACGACTTGGTGGCTAACCTTTTGACCCGGATCTCTCAGCGGGGCAGCCCCCGACTGCTTGCCACCAGGAGGCAGAGCGATCATCTGAGCAGGACACCATGTGTAACTCATTCCCCCAAAATATTCCTTGCTGGGGATAGATGTAGAGAAGAATCTGTACTCTGCTGACTCAAAGGCAATGTCTGAATATTGGGAATGAAGGCCACAGTATGTGTTGCAAAGAAGAAAACACATATTGAGAAGAAGGAAAGTGGTGCAATATAGCTCTGTTATATGAGTCACAAGCCAAACGTCCACACTGAGGACCCCCTGTCAGTAACATCGCTAGTGCCTAACAAGAAAGTGGTAAGATAAACAGGTGATCAAAAAACACAAAAACAATAATTCATGGGACACATGTACCCCGATGTTTATAGCAACAGCATTATCAACAATAGCCAAACTATGGAAGGAGCCCAAATATCCATTGACTGATGAATGGATGAGGAAGATATGGTGTGTGTATGTATATATATGTGTGTATGTGTATAATGGAATATTATTCAGCCATAACAATAATGAGATCAGATTTTAAAAACAATTTTTTAAAGATGTAAAATAAATGCAGTTAAACAAAATGTGTCTAAAATTAACCCAATTTTAAATAACTGTTCTGTATCCAGTAACATCTGTATATGAAAATTCCCCTTTATTCCCACCTCTGTAGTTGATTCTAAATTAGTCTTCCACTTCATGTGAAGCCAAGTAAATAAGTCAATTGATAAATGGAAGCAATCTTCTTTTTCTTCATGTTTATTTTGTATAACATATTTATTTAATGTTATTTATTAGATTTATAACTTAAGAGTAAGAAATCAAAGCAGTCATCTGTTTTTTGTAAAAGAGTTAAATTCAATCCCTTTAAATCAGATCGCTGTTTCATTTGTTTTTTGAAGATATTACTAATCTCAATCTGGTAATCAGATGTAATATCCAGAGCAGATAACCAGAAATAATATCAAAAAGTAATTAAATTATAACCATATAAAAATATTTTATTTTTTAAAAGATTTTCTAACATTTATTTATTTCTGAGAAGAGAGAGACAGAGCACAATTGGGGGAAGGGCAGAGAAAGAGGGAGACACAGAATCTGAAGCAAGTTCCAGGCTCTGAGCTGACAGCACATCAGGCTGAATTTCAAGAAATAGCAAAAATAAAACCAAACCTAAAACTACACAGGCTACACTGACTATAATATTAAATGCTTAAATATTTTTTTATATAATTTATCGTCAAGTTGCTAACATAGAGTATATACAGTGTCCTCTTGGCTTCGGGAGTAGATTCCTGTAATTCATCACTTACATAAAACACCCAGTGCTCATCCCAGCAAGTGCCCTCCTCAATGCCCATCACCCATTTTCCCCGACGCCCTCTCCCCCACTCCCTTCCACCCTCAGTTTAAAAGTCTCTCTTAAGGTTTGCCTCCCTCTCTGTAACAGATATAGATAGATAGAGATAGAGATAGAGATAGAGATAGAGATAGAGATACAGATACAGATACAGATACAGATACAGATACAGATAGAGATGATACAGATAGAGATGATACAGATAGAGATAGATATAGATATCTTTCCCTTCTCCCATGGTCTTCTGTTAAGTTTCTCAGTCCAAAATATCTAATGCCAGACATTTAAAGGTATCAATCTAAGTAACTCTAGTAATAATAATAATAATAAATAAGTAGCTAAAATGACAATGAGAATATGGCACATAAAAATCTATGACATTCAGCCAAAGGATAATCTCAAAAAATATTTACCAACATTTTGATTATTAGAAAATAAAATGACTATAAAACAAAGTATTATTCATCTTAAGAAGTAGTAACAAAAATAAGAAAAGATTCAAAATTATTACAGATACTAAAAATGAAAGCATTAGTCTATGATGACCCAATTTTATAGTTTATATTTCTAACTCTCAACTTTTATCTGAGCTCCAGAATCCCATTTCCAAAGGTCTACTCAATATTGCTCCCTGGGCACTTGGTAACATCTGTAACTCTATAGGTCCACAAATAAACTCATTACCTTCTCTTCAAAAATATGCTGCTTTTATTATATTCACTGTCATGTTAATGTCCTAAGCACCCATTCAGCTTCTCATGTTGAAAGCCTCCAAATCATCTTCAGCTCATCCTCTTCTTTATGTCATGGAGACCAAATTATTAACCACATGTGCCTTATTCGACAACTAAAATCTCCCTTGAATCTGAATGATCACTTTCACATAATTATTGCAAAACACAACTGCCTCTAGATTTTCTCTCTTCTCCCAAAGGACCACCTGTGCTCTCTCAATAAAACAGAGCTGGTTTTGTCACCTCTACTTAAAAAAGAAGACAATAAAGAAAGAAGAGAAAAAACAAATTTGGCTGGAAAAAAATGCATACACATAAGCACACACCCACACCCACACCCACACCCACACACCCCCCCACACACACACAGTTTCTAGTATCCATTCCCCATTCTATAAAAATGCATTTAGGATCTTTTACAATGTAAGTCTGATTTCTAACTTAAAATTATATAACTCTTTGATTCTAGTTCTTTATAGATTCTCAGAGCTCTTTGACATGCACACTCAGCTTTAGTAAAACCAGACTGCTTTACTATTCTCTGATTCTCTTGTTAGTGTAATGAAAAGACCTTTTTCTTCCCTCTTCTCCTTCTGGTCACATTGATTCATTCCTGCAGGCCTAGTTCACTTTCATGTCCTCAAGAATTCTTCTTGACCATCGCTCAGTCCTAATCTTTCTTTTGTTGGAGGCCAAATTGTAACACATATGTGTGCATAAATTGTCTAAAATATATACATTTCTCTATGAAGACAGAAATTGCATTTTTCTCAACTTATATCTCCCCAGAGGTTCTAGCACAGGTATGTGGGCCATAATGATTAGTACTCAAAATATGTTTAGAGGCCAATAATTAAGGATATAATCTTAATAGTTCTAAAATAGAAAGCAATTACTGCTAATAGTGACCTCAGCCTATTATGAAGAATTGTTAAAGCTTGAGATTTGAATCTGTCTGCAAGTTCACAAATGAGCCTGCCTCTGTTTCATGGGTAGTGGAAAGAGACCCACCCCACACTCCTGAATCAGAGACTAAGTACTTGGTTACTCATATCAATAGCAGTAGTCACATCGTCAGTATCAGCCTCAGTTGTCCAAACTGCAGTAGCTACACTGAGAGCCAGGTGATGATGCACATGAAGTGGATTGTGTTAAAGGAAAGGAATTCTGAATTTATGGAATTCCAATCTTTTATTATGAACAGAGAGCTTGCCCAAATTTTGTCCTGAAGAGATTATCTTTATTACTCTGTCAGGAAATAAATCTGCCCTCTGCCTTAGAAGGATATAGGGCTTCTGTATTTCAAGGCTATTTACAAACATCCTTGGAAAGTTTATCCAGAGCAAAGGTAGTCAGTGGCTCTGCTCACAAGATACGCAGAAGAACAAGAAACCAGTTGAGAATTGTCTCCCACCACCTTCTTATATCCATAACATTTTGATGCATGCATAAAGGGCAATTACAAATGCAGGAAACTGGAGCAATCTTTGGAGTACAAGATTGGAACTATCATTCAGTCACTCGTTTATTCAATTAATATTTATTGGATGTCCCTATGGACCAGACCCTGATCAAAGCTGTGGTGATACAGCAGTGAACAAAACAGTAATTCAACCTTTTTGAAATTTACATTCTACAAAGAGAGGACTAGAAAATAAATATATAAGACATATGTGTATATTAGATGGTGGTAGAATTTGTGAGGATAAAAATAGGGTAAAGGAATACAAAGGAACAAATAGATACTTATTTAAATTGGATGGTTAGTGGGGAACTCTCTGATTAATCTTGTAGGGGAAGCATTTTTACTTAAAAGGACTGAGATTCAAGGCCCAGGAGAGTGTGCTTGGAATATTTAAGGAATATTACAGAGGCCAGTGCACCTGCATACAGTGAAAAATAGAGCCCGGAAGTAATAAAAAGTGATATTAAGAAGTTGGTGTTGGGGAGATCATGCAAGGCCTTATAGGTCATTGAAGGACTATGGAATTTATTACGATATGGGAAGCCATTGGAAAGTTTTGAGCAGAAAACTAAAAATGATCAGACATTAATTTGTAAAGGATTGTATTGAAACTAGGCTATATGAGAGGATTCGAAGCTAGGAAATCAGGAGTTGACTGCAGTAGTCCAGATAAGACATGATGGTGTTTGGATTAGCCATGTTTATGGTATATGGGCTGAGTTGCTGGATTTGAAATATATATTGAAAATTGATCTGGCAAGATTTTCTCAGTTTGGATGAGAGAAAAAGGAGAGTCAGCTTGATTCCCAAATCTCTAGTCAATTATAAGCAGGAAGTTACTGCATAATCACCCATTTTAATCATATTCTTATATTCGGCCACTACATATTTCTGAAGGTATAGTTTTTTCAATATTATCCAATCATATTCAGTTTTTTAATTAAATTTTCAGAGATCATCAAAGTACCTAGAAAGCTCAGATCAAGCTTTGTTAAATGTAGGATGTCCTAGATTCTAATTTCCAGGTTGAAATGTACAAATATTTCAGCCCAAGTATTATCATAGGGACTTTTTGCAGCCATTAAACATATGGTTCTTTGACAAATACTTTTGCAAGACACAATTTGTCAAATAAATTATCTTTATCAATAATTTTTTGTATATTTTACCAGTTTCAGAGGCTAAAAATCATTGGATTTATCAACTTAATCTCATTTTTATATAGAGTATATGTTGATCGTAACAAAATAGAAACTATCAAAATATTTTTCCATCAAGCAGATATCTTGTAAAGCAAAGTCACAGAATTTCAAGGGATCAAATAATTCTGAAATTATAGTAAGCCCTGAGCAAAGAATATATATACTGTCACACTGAAAGTGGCTTTCCTTTTAAAAAATCAGCTTTCCACACATTATTGCTCAGTTATTCTGTGTATGTATAAAAATTTTTCTTTGATAGTCACAGCTTCTATTTTCATTGGTAGATACTACTTCTGTGTCAGTTCAATGTCTTTGAAAAGTGGAAGCCAAGGGGTGCCTGGGTGGCTCAGTCAGTTAAGTGTCCAACTCCAGCTCAGGTCATGATCTCAAGGTTCATGACTTTGAGCCCTGCATCGGGCTCTGTGCTGACAGCTCAGAGACTGGACCCTGCTGAGGATTCTGTGTTTCCCTGTCTCTCTGCTTCTCCCCCTCTTGTGCGCGCGCTCTCTCTCCCTCTCTCTCTCTCTCTCAAAATAAATTAACATTAAAAAAAAAACTTTTAAAGAAAGAAAGAAAAATAGAAGCTAAGATAAGATTGATGAGCAAGAAAATTATGGAGGGATCCTTGGCAAAGGACACTGGACAGAGGACAAGAGAAAGCAGGGAGAGCCTTCGGACTGTAATACATATCTGACACTTGTGAATAGAAAGTGTGAAGGCAGCAGGACCGGGTAGAAAGTATTTCAATCTGCACTTCAGTCCAGTTCTGAGAGTCTCATCCAGGCCAATGGGGAGTCACTAGCAAAGATTGTCCAACAGTTGTCCTGCATTGAACAGGCATTATGTGGCCCTGGTACCACCACCATGCTCAGACAATGGATGGAAGCAGTTGGAAGAAGCATGGCTCTGTCAGGAATGTCACAGTGGATCTGGAGAAGCTTAAACTACACTCCTTACACCACGTTTTCTTGAAGGGATTGCTGAGCAATGTACCTCATAGCTGCCATGACCTCTGATTGGAATTAACACTCATATCCTTTTTGTAACATCAGGGTACATTGAGATAAATCCTTCATTACTTATTTCTCTTCCAGTGCTGTCTTCTGCTAATGGAGTCAACTAAGTAACAGTTATAGCTTCAGTTGAATATGAACCAAGAAAACTTGGCATCATCAATTAACAAAAATAACTTAGAACCACATCCCTGGGACTAAATGAAATTTGTTTCACAGAGTGATGAGTAAACACAACTTCTTCAGCTGCATGTGTTAAATCGTCATCTTCAGGCACATTCTTCTAAAATAACTGATTTTTGTAGCCAAAATTTTTATTTCTTTAACAGATTTGTGTCTTCTGATTCTCATGTGGCCACTGTGCTCCTTATATTGGATCATAAATTTTGAGATATATTTTGTGCACGTTACTTTTTCATCATCAAAGATTCCTTACTCTCGCAGTGTAAAAATTCACTTTCATTTCCCTTATTACTTATTGATGGCAAATAGGTTTATTACAATATAAAAAGCATTAGAAAACATTAAAATTAATAGTTGTAGATTTATTCCTCAGCAGTGAGTGTAAGCGGATTTCTTTCTATACAACATGACTGCTTAGCTTTTATTTTTCATACATATTTCACGTGCACCTAACCTGGCATTTACCAAATTTTCCAGTGATCCCACTCACTGTTGGCCTTGGGACTTTTTTCATGTGCAGTCCCAGGTATGGTTCATACGAACTAGCTGGTACACAAGCAGCCGGGGGGCCTGCAGAAGCATCCATTTCTCTCCACACTGCCACAAACCGGACCAAGTTAGCGATCCCTACTTCTCCCATGTAAGCACATTTCCTTCAGTTCGAGTGCTTGCAAGATGCTATCTTGAAAGAAAGGGTTTAGTTCAGTAGAGTAAATATAGTCAGGAAAAGAGAGAGTTACTTTTTCAGATTAAATCATGTGTTGGAAAGAGAATTCTGCTCATTGCATACAAATATCACAAACTACTAAGTGATATTATGCCCAAGGCTACAAGGTCCTGGGGAAGGTCTCACAAACCTATCTCAGGTTATTTTTTTTTAATTTGAAATTTTGTTTTAAACTTTATTTATTTTTGAGAGAGAGAGATCAAGCAGGGGACGAATAGAGAGAGAGAGGGAGACACAGAACCGGAAGCAGTCTCCAGTCTCTGAGCTGGACCCTGACGTGGGGCTCAAGCTAATGAACCATAAGATCATGACCTGAGCCGAAGTTAGACGCTTAACTGACTGAGCCATCCAGGTGCCCCTCAGATTATTGTAATGCAATAGTTAAAACTAGTAACACATTGTTTAAAAATGAACAATTCAGGAAAAATCCTAGTAAAGAGAGTACAATGAGACAACAAACATAGACAAAGATGCTCTCTGGAAAACTGAGGCATACAGTCACTCTAGAAGCTACTATTACTTTCTGGACGAGAAATTGATGTACTCTCTAGTAATTGTGGATGACTTTGATCACTACCCATAGGAAAGGGGGAATTAAGCAAGATAAACAATGCTGACAAGCTCTGAACTGAAACTTTTAGTCTGGAAAGAAAAGGGAAAGTCAATCAGAAAATCCTAACAATTGAAAGACATTTAAAAATGAGTGGTGTATTGGGACGCCTGGGTGGCTCAGTTGGTTAAGCGTCCTACTTTAGATCAGGTAATGATCTTGCAGTTCGTGGGTTTGAGCCCTACATCAGGCTCTGTACTGACCCACTCAGAGCCTGGAACCGGCTTCCAGTTCTGTGTCTCCCTCTCTCTCTGCCCCTCCCCTGCTCATTCTCTCCCTCCCCCCCCCCAAATAAATAAACATTAAAAAAAATTTTTTTTAAAAATGATTGTCGTGTTGAGGTGTGTCAGGTGGGTGAGGTTTGGGCCAAGCATCCCTGGATTTTAATTCTTCTCCTCTTCCAAGGACCCTGGGGAAAGTGAATTTACCTCCCAACTTCAAAGTCTTTTACACAACATGAGATAATAATGACAACAGTAAGGCCATTGCAATCTGTAAGTAGATAATTCTCCTGACACTAATTTGTAGCTGTAGATAATATTAGAGTGTATAAGTACGATTTGATAATCTGTAGTATTAGAAGTTATTGAATACAATCAGAAAGGTTGGCATTTAGGGAGTTTTAGACCATTTTAGATTTAGATATTGCTATTTCCCTTTCTCTGATAAAAAAAAAAAAAAGCTAGTGCAGGCAAAAAGAAGTTATTGGTATCATTAAGGAGTATGATAAAATCGAATCTAGCATAAATGCCCTTGAGAAATCTTAGGCAAAACTAATAGACAAATTTCTTTCATTCAGTAAATCCTCTTCAGTATAAGTTTGAGATCATCCGATCACTGTGAAGGAATGCTATCCTTGTAAAAATTCGGCATCTTCTAGTGGGTAGTAATAATTTTGCAGAGTCCTATGACAACATCTACTTTAGCAAGGCTTCCTCAGGATTATACAATGCAATATCATATGGGTCATTCAGTTTGAATAATAATTTCTCAGCTGATATCCTCTGCAGCCCGCCTTTCACATAACAATGTATCTTTCGTCCAGCCTCGTGCTCCACTGGCTTTCAAATGTCTTGCACTACTGCCTCCCTGAATTTAGCTGTTGTATCTCTAGTGTAGGTAATTCACAGAGGACATGACTTTCTGCATCATATTACTCCTTTAAACCAACTCACACACAACTTTGCTCCCTGGGTTCTCATCAAGCAAGTCTGTTTTGTTGCCATTAGCATGTTCATGTTAAAACTCTACAGGAGTAAAACAAGAGTAATAGCTACATTTACTTAGAACTCCATGTGTGCCACTGTCTTAAATGCTGACCTTCTTCATCTCACTATTCTGAACACATTTTACTAAGTGAATTGACGCTTAACAAGGGGAAGTAATTTGGAAGATATTATAGATCAGTGAACTGTGAAACCCGGATCACAGGAATCCAGGTCTGATTTCAAATCTTGGACTCTCAACACCAGACCAGCTGCTGGTCAGACATCCTTATTTTTTGGTGACTGGTCGGACATCCAAAGGAAATACTTTCTTAAAGTACTAGAAAAAAATAAACCATTTGATTTAATTAAAAGCAGCGATCAAAAAAAAATGTTTTTAAATAAAAAATAAGAGGTGTCTGGGGAGCTCAGTCGGTTAAGCGTCCAACTTTTGATTTCAGCTCAGGTCATGATCTCATGGTTTGGGAGTTTGAGTTCCCATGTGTGGCTTTGCGCTGACAGTGCAGAGACTGCTTGGGATTCCATCTCTATCCCTCTCTATGCCCATTACTCACTCTCTCTCTCTCTCTCTCTCTCTCTCAAATATAGATAAACTTAATAAAAAGTAAAAAAGTAAATAAACAAAAATAGTGATCCATACTCTTGTGAGAAACAGATTATATCACTGTAAAAAAACGGATTGAGATTTTAGATATCTGAAGGTTGCCTAGAACTCTGCCACTGACCAACTAGGATGAATTATCTAATTTCTCTAAAAACAAGTTTCCACCACTGTAAAGGTGAAATGGTTTCTAAACTTAGAAATGTTCAGAAGTCCTTCTACCATTTAAATGTTATTAAAGGGCTATGTGTAGTATCGCATAGCACAAGACACACATTGTAGCTGTGAGCACCTGTTCAGCCTGATGTCACTCTACACCGTGTCCTTTCACTTGTGGCACCTCATTTAAACTTCACAACAGTGAAGGGAGCCCACAGTGGAATTTGTATTTTGTGATTGAGAACATTACGCAACCTGCTCAATGTCAGACAACTAGCTCAGAGTACAGACATGTGTTTGAAACTAAGTCCCCAAAGGATATGCTATTTCCACTGTGGCACAGAAACATGGGAAATATGGAACTTCAAAATTCATAAGTACAGTGCCTAAGTGCTGTGTCTTAGGATTGGCCATTATAGAAATTGCACGAGACTTGGAAGGCAGAAGTGAAGCAGTCACCATGTTGATATTTAAGGGTTGGTGTCAATGCTTTCTCAACACTTCTTTTCATTGTTGTTTTCCACGGGAGTCTTTTTTTAGCTTCCTTTTTCCTAATTATGCCTCCCGTCCTCTTGAAATTAAATGTTAAGGAAAAAGACTTTGTCCAGTTGTGTTAAGTATTGAAGGACCAGAGACTGTTGTAATAAGTTTTCCACTCCGCCCCCAAACCAATCTTTGTTGCCTTGGAGAGGATTGTCATACCCATTAATACAGGGTCAAGTAATGCTGCTGCTTCTGAACATTGCCATCAGTGCAAGCTCATCCTGTTTGTCCTGGGCTGGCAGGTCTGTCAGTTCTTGCTACATTTCCTCTGCCACCCTCTGCAAGCCCTGGGCCATGTATGATGATAAAGAGCACTGGCATACTTTGCACATCTTCCAGTCGGCACGAGGTGAGAGAGAGGCACACAGGTTCCACGTCATCCTTTTGCATGTCAGTCTCTTCTCCCAAATTCTAGTCTGTTACCCAAGGATCAACTCCACTTCATATCCATCTTTTCTTTCCTGCACTGGCCCTATTGACTTCTTCAACACAAGAAGCAGAAAAGCCTGGATTGGACGGCTTTACCAACACCCCCCGCAACTCAGTAAGGACAAATAGCTATAATAAGTTTCTTACTAAATATGACTCATAGTTGTTCTTTCTGCTAATGGGACCCTACTTAAAAGAGGAGATATCTTTTAATTTATCAACTTAAATTTTTTAATACAAATATGCATATATATTACCCGTTCTCCTTTTTTCATTACCTGTTACAAGTTCTTTTAAAATTAAGTTACCAAGAAGAATGAATAGAAAAAAGAAAAAATGTCTACCTATACACAGCCTCGCTTTATTCTTCATGCTATTATTTACTTCTTCATCCAGTATTTAATGCGTGGTTCCAGTGTCATGAACACATTCAAAATGAACTAGAGAAGGAACATTCTTTGATACACGTGTTCTTTCTAATTACAGCACCATTTGTCATCAGTGTTTATAAAATTACTCTTTCATCTCTCAGTTTATCTTTTACATAAAAGTATTTTAAATTAAATGGATCTCAATTTGCATTACTTCCCATTGAATAATAATGTAAATTCTTTCCTGATTTGTTTTTTCTTCCTTAGACTCTTGGGATCCAACAGTTGGATGAGACATTCATTTATCCCAGCATTTAACTGTTTCCTTTAAATCACTCATGATATTCAAGATGACCCAATAATTATATTAAAACAATTTTTAAAAACAGAAAGAAAAAAAACCTAGGCATTTCCTAGGAAGATCTTTTTAAAGTAAGATACAAGATTACATGGGTTAGACAAAGAAAATATTTTCAGATTTGTATGAAGAATTAGTTTCACATGGAGAAAAATTGAGTAAGTCTGTCTACATGACAATTCAGAGTCTCAGGAATCTCTGTTCAGAGACCACTGAATGAAAAAATGTATAATATAGGGGCGCCTGGGTGGCTCAGTGTATTAAGTGTCCAACTCTTGATTTCAGCTCAGATCATGATCTCACAGTTATGAGTTTGAGCCTGTGTTGGGCTCTGCACTGAGCGTGGAGCCTGCTTAGGATTCTCTCTCTTCCTTTCTCTCTGACCCTCCCCAGCTCACGTGCATATGCATGTGAGCTCTCCCTCTCTCAAAATAAATAAACATTAAAAAAAATAAAAATGTATAAGAAAATATAAGAGGGGATATGCTTTTTATACAGTTTGTGTTTTCATACAGTTTGAATGTGTAATCAGAAATTCAAATAACTTAACTGCATTTATTTAAATATCTAATCATTGCAATAAATACATCTGTGTTTATTGCAAACCCCAGAAATATTCAAACTCCTATGGAGCTATTATGAGTTATTTTCTTTAATACATTGTTTAGAATTGGTGAAAAACATTGAGGATATCCTTCAAAATATTGTACATGTGAGAATATATATATAAATGTATATATATGTATATATATATGTATACACACACATACATATGTACACATACATATATAAATGTATAATAGATGTTTTAAAAATTTTCAATATGGTTTAATTTTATCCTAGTGCAAGTTCTGAAAATTCACTAAAATGTTCTTATTTCTCTGACTCTTAATTTAATTTAAAACATATTATGTCAAAAGAATTGTGTTTTTAGAAAATTGGTCATTAAGAAAAATTTCTTCCCATTCCTAATTATGGCACCATTCCTCCAATAAGTGATCTTTAGAGCATTTAACTTCAGATCTGGCTCCTAATAACATGTAAAATGTGTTTACTTGGATTACTGCCCCTTTGATGGTACGATATTTTACTAACTGTGACAGAAAAAATATTAAGATATTTAGGGGACCATGTTAGCCCACAGACATTTATTCCTCAAAAAATATATAAATAAATAAAAAGCATTTGTTGTTGTTATTGCTACTTAGCTCATTAAAAGACAGTCAATGAATATAGTCTTGAATGGAAATCCATTTGTAGAGGAAAAAAAATCTCTTTAGAGAACCATTTGGGATCATGCTATAAGCAATTAAAGTTCAAATGTCAAATCATCTTCAATTTGTTTAAAATAAACATTAACAATTACACTATTTTTCTCTATAACTCTACCATAAAACTACATTCCACTACAAGACTGAATCTTTGCATTCTTTCCTTAATTATCTTAACTGTAGTTATTTGATTCTTTCCCACTATTCAATTTGAGCAAATTAAACATTTCAAATACTTTTTCACCATAATGTCTTATAGATGGAAATTAAATCAGAGAGTATATTAAAAAATTGAAAATGTGCTAAACCCTACATATTCTCCACCAGTGCCACAGAGCAGATTAATACAAAGTAGAATTTAGAGGGTTTCAGAGAGTTTTAAAGCAGATACTCCCAGAGAATAGCTTCTCAGAGAGTATCCACATTTTGTGCACAACCTTAGGAAACAGCCGATGCTTTTCCATATGACCAAGAGTGGCTTCTTGTGACAATGAAAACCAAAGTGTATGGAGAGACAAAAAGATCCAAGATTATATACAGTGTGGGTCAAGGAACTAGAGAACAGATGGAAATGCAACTGTACACACAAACACACACACATACACACACACAATCATATGAGTTTTCATTAAGTTTTGTTTTGTTTTGTTCAGTTTAAAAGATTATTAATAAATGTACATATAGAATCACAAGATCTAGCACATGATTCCAATTGTGCATTTAGTCAGTCTGATGGCAAAATCAACCAATAACTTGACTCTCATTATCACTTTTAATGCTTTTTCACTTAAGAGGAGGCAGGTGTACCAATCACTGTGTCTGTATAAAAAAATTAACTAAAAATGCAATGGCAGAGAACAACTTTCTGTGATCATGAATTCTTAGTCAGGAATTCAGACAGGACATGGAGGGATGTCTTTGTTCCATACTGCCTGGGTCCTCACCAGGAAGAATGAAAAGCTGGGGACAGAAGTAATCTTGAGGTCTGTCCACTCTTGTTTGGTAGATTATGGTGGCTGTTGGCTGGGGGCCTTCATGCTGCTCTGTGATTTTTCCTCGTGGGCTAGCTTGGGCTTCCTCACAGCACTGATGATTGGCTTCCAAGGCAAGTTTCTCAGGGGAGAAAAATGTGGGTCTCTATTCTTTTTATTACCTAGATTCACAAGTCACATGGCAATACTCTTTCAGTATTCTAATGGTCAGAGAAATCATAATTCTTCACCTAGATGCAAGGTGAGAAAATACAGACCTCAAGTCTCAGTGAAAGAAATGGCAAATCACCTTGTAAGAAGAGGTGGGATGGGAGATGACAATGCAGTTATATAAAAAAATATAACATGCCAGGGCTCCTGGGTGAGTCAGTCGGTTAAACCTACAACCTTGGCTCAGATCGTGATCTCACGGTTCATGGTTCTATCCCCATGTCAGGCTTTATGGTGTCAGCTCAGAGCCCACTTTGGATCCTCTGTCCCCTTCTCTCTCTCCCTCTCCCCTACTCATGCTCTCTCTCTCTCAAAAAGAAAATCTCTCTCTCTCTCTCTCTACACACACACACACGCACACACACACACACCACAAAAGGCAAAAAGTGCAATATAAAGCCTAATACTGGAATTTATCCTTCATTTGATAAGTGTCCCCAAACCTTACATCTTTTTCATTTCTGTTCACTACATTTTTTTAAACAGCCAAATGATTCATTCATGTATTTTTTTTTTATTATGACATAACTTGGTTTGACTCCCTTTTGCTAAAGAACTATAATTCTAACCCACTAAAGAAGGGTAAATTCTAGTTTAAGACTTCATGATATGCAATATTTATGATTGTGTGAGTCAGAAGTACTCTGTGACAGTGGCAAAGCTGTGGCCAAATAACGTGCTTTACAAAGGTATTCATTTTTTGGATCTTACAGATTTTAGTGAGAGTGAAATGCTTTAGGACTCCAATTTGTCAGGATAAATACCATTTGTGAGAGAGAACACAGAATGGAGGGAGCCTTGGGCCGAGGGATAGCTTTGATGCTTTTGAAAAATTATAAAGCCATTTTTATTGCCTTTTCTCTTTGTAAAAGTTCTCACCTTCTTGATATTTTTGCTTACACAGCACCTTCTTTGGGGCATAAGCATCACTGAGATATTTGGAGATTTTTATATATCATGCAAAAGACAGGTTGATAGATAATGGGGTGTTTTGTAACATTGGCAATGACACATATCCAGTGTGCTCTTCGCAAAGGAACTCTTTTTGGAACCCGGGGCCCAGCCACATGTAGCAATCTCCTACTCAGCTGTTTCTGAGAAACCACCTGCTTGCCTGCCTGGAAACCAGTGAGGGGAATCGGGAGGTAGAGGCCCGATGACAGCTCAAAGTATTGTAGAATATGTAGGAGTGGATTGGATTGCAAACAGAGAGAGCATCAAGAGGAGAGATAAGGGTTTAAGGGCATATACTTAGGCAATTCGTACATATAGGGAGGTGGAAAAAGAGAAACTACAAGTATAAATTGTGTATATTTAATTAGACTGTCTCATGGCCTAAGGTGCTACTTGGCTCATAATAGAACTGCTTGGCTCTATGTGTATAATTAAAAACAAACACAAAGACACAAAGTGCAAGTTTTGTGTGATTATCTCTCCTCTTCATATTTATGTCAGGAAGGAAAACAAAAAATAAATGAGAAAAATCACTTTTTACTATCTTGATTCCTGACCTGATTGGCTAATCTTACTGTTTTCCCACAAATGTCTCTAAGCCAATAAACCGATAAAATATATTCATACCTGACTTCTTAAGTGATTAAGGTATAAAACAAATATATTTCAGATATACTGTAAATAATTAATTTTAAAGGAAACTTTAAAAAGAGAGTTTTACTTTAAATTCTAATCGTCCTTCGCTAAACATCCTTGGTTTAGAAGAAGCAGACAGATGGAAGAAATAATCAAAACTCTCCTTAAATCTCATGATTCTTCTGCTGTTTATAGAGCCTCACCTAAACAACAAAAAAGGAACTCTGAACATTAGTTGTCAAAAAAAAAAAAAAAGAATTAAATGAAAAAGCATGAAAGGGCCACTGCTTCAACAATGTCAGCTTTCTCTTGTGATGGCAGGCCACTTAAATCACCAAAAGACAGTAGCAGTAGGAGAATCCCTGGTGTTCAGGTTTCTTTCTGAAAAGAGAAATATGGTCCGCTTGACTCTAACAGCTGTCAAGCATTTTGTCACTGGTCTCTGAAGCATCCAGTATAGTTAAAAGCACTGCCATTAATGGGTAAGGAAAATTTTCAAAACAAAAAATACAGATTAACATCCCTCATGCATGTTTTTTAATGTGCAGCCATCAGAAAAAAATCAGAACAGGTGTGTCAATATTCAAATCAGATTTCATGAAAATAATGCATTTTATTAATATATAAAAGATAGATTAGAGAGATGAGAAGATGGTATATAGAAAATGGGATATTATACCTAAGCCTGACCTATAAAATTATTTCAGGAATAAAGGCATGCTTTAAAAAAAAACAAGGTAAAATTGGTATATAATATGTTTCACGTGTACAACATTGTAATTTGATTTTTGTAGACATTACAAAGTGATGACCAACATAAGTCTAGTTACCTTCCATCATCGTATAATTGAGCCATTTCACCCATTCTGCCCGACCCCAATGCCCTCTCCCTCTCTGGTAACTATCAACCTGTTCTCTGTAACTCTAAGTTTGATTTGTTGTGTTTTGCTTTTTAGAATCTGTAAATAAATGAAATCATATGGTATTTGTCTTTCTCCGTTTACTTGTATCCCTCAGGATAATAACATCAAGATCCATCCATGTTGTCATAAATGGCAAGATTCCATCCCTTTTTATGGCTGAGTAGTAGTCTATTGTATACATATAGCAAAATGTTTTATTCATTTATCCATAGACTGACACACGTTGCTCTCATATCTTGACTATTGTAAATAATGCTGCAATGAACATAAGGTGCATATATCCTTTTGAGTTGATATTTGCATATTCTGCAGACAAATTCCCAAAAGTGGAAAAGCTAGATCATACGGTAGTTCCATTTTTAATTTTTCGAGGAACTTTCTTAATGTTTTCCATAGTGGTTGTACCAACTTATATTCCCACCAACAGTGTACAAAGGTTTTCTTTTCTCTACATCTTGCTAGCACTTCTTATCCTTCATTTTGATGATAGAAATTCGAACAAGCCTGGGGTGACATTTCATTGTGGTTTTGATTTGCATTTCTCTGATAATTAGTGATGTTGAATACATTTTTATGTCACCGTTCACCATTTGTATGTCTTCTTTGGAAAAATGTCTATTCTATTCAGATTCTTTACCCGTTCTTTTACATTTTAATTCCAGTATAGTTAACATAGTGTTATATTAGTTTCAGGTGTACAATATGGTGACTCAACAATTCTATATGTTACCCAGTGCTCATCATGGTAAGTGTACTCTCAATCCCCTTCACCTACTTCCCCATCACTCCACCCAACTCTCCTCTGTTAATCATCAGGTTTTTTTCTCTATAGTTGAGTCTACTTCCTGGTTTCTCTCTCTGTCTCTCTTTCTCTCTCTTTTTTCCCCTTTGCTCATTATGTTTCTTAAATTCCACATGAGTGAAATTCCATGGTTTTTGTCTTTCCCTGACTGATTTATTTCACTTAGCATAATACTCTCTAGATCCATCCATGTTTTTGCAAATACTTTTTAACTGGTTTTGTTTTTGTTGTTATTAATAAAGTATGCTTTTAAATTAACTCACTGCATGTCAAATTTATACTACTTGTTCATTCTTAAAGGGTGAATCATAAGAATATTTTTGACCTTTAGAAGGTCAAATTTATGCACTCTGAACACAGAAATATAAAAGTCCAGATTATGATTGTATTTTTATGGAGAAGTGTATGTTGTTGGTGTTAGTGATGCTAATAAATATTACTGGTTTATTAAATAATTAATTCCTTTGGCCAAGAACTATTAATGCAAAATGCAAAGTCTCAGAGCCTTTTCTAAATATGAAGTCTTTTTATTAATTTGAAGGGTTCTTTTTGCTTTCCCCACTGTAAATAGAACAGTGATTATCCTGGTAAGGTGGAGAGAGCTTGTTTATAAAATCATTAGAGTTATGTGCCATGACTTTTAGTGTACATGCACAAGTCTTTTTTTTTTTTTTTTTTCAAATGAACAATGACTGAATATGATCTAAACAAAAAGTGCCTGGTTAAATAAAAGCACAAAACTTCCGGGCAGAAGTCATGCATGAATATATCCTCAAAGGTAAATATACTATTCTGAAGCAAGTTACTTTGAAAGAAGTTGGAAGCGATCACAAAGAAATGGAGCCCAAATAGTGTGATAATCTCTCTTTTCACTTGTTTTCCTATCTATATTGTCATTGTTATCATCTTCCCCAGCCTTTTATAGTTGGCATCTCATCTTTCTTCCTTATGATATTCCAATACATCTTTGTCTGCCTTTATTATGTCGTACTTTCTCCTACACTATAATTTAATGAGGCACAAGCAAAAGAAATGGAGAGAAAGCCATTCAGCTTTTGAACATTATTTAGTATGCCCTAAATTGGCAGGTATTGGGCAATTAACAATAAAACTTGTGAAAAATACAAATTTTCAGAGGTTTATCTACTCGTTAAATTATATTGTTTAAGGTATTTCCAGGATAGGAAAGGGTGACGTGCTTAGAATGCATACAAAACTGAAGGAACAATACTTGGGGAATTATATGGCTGTAGTTGGTGCAAAATGGCTAACCACCAGTAAGCTCTGTGCCTATTTGTTCTGCTATCTAAGAGGATGATTTAGACTCTGCCTTAACCTGACTAGTTCTATTGTGGTTGTTCATAATTTTAAAAGATACCCACGTTTGCTTTCTTAGTGTGTGCACAGAACAAACAAACATTTAGGTATTTACTCTGCATGGCTCAAATCCATGGCTCTACAATTGTCAATATCCCCAAATCCATTAGGCAAATGCCTAGAAAAGTACAAAGAGGAAGCAACTAAAAGCATCAACAAACAAGTACAAAGCCCCATAAAAAGATGCTCGTTTTTGACCTTCTAGTTTCCTATATAATGTCAGAATGGCAATATAGAGTGATTGAAAGCTAATGTTCTCTGAGGATGAGCATGAATTCTTTTGGTTAATCTTTTGGTGCCTGATTAGCTTCTATTACTGGCTTTCATAAACAATGTCATTTCTACCAGTGCCCTTCCACATAACCCAACTCACTAGTGAAGAATAGTGGGAAAAAATAAAAATTTCTACTCAGTCTCTACCTATGTACCCTTTTTATAGGAATATTTTCTATTCTTAAACTCCTAAGTATTCTCATGCCCCTGACCACTAAAAATTTCCATTGTTTCAGCCTTCTTCACCATTTCAAAACTTGCATGACATAAACTATTTTCTCAGGATTTGTAAAATAACGTGAACATGCAGATAAAAATTGAGCATCTATTAAAGTCTATTACGTGCTTGGCAATTTATATGCATTGTCCCACGTGAATTCTTTAAAAGAGATACTATCCTCAGTTCCTGCATAAAGAATCATGAGATTCAGTAGCAGGTACAATACCAGAACTGGTTGCTGATAGATACGGAACTCAAAATCTCTCAAGAGTATGTATCTACACCTTATATTCTTTCTCCCATACCAGTCCAAAAAACTGATGAGTACTTTTGTAATGTAGAGGACTGTGCCCTTGTGTCCTTCCTGATTGTATCAGTATAATTTGTGGCAGAAAAAAAAAATAGCAGAGGTGACATATAACTCCAGAAAAGTCACATTCCTTATTATTGATCTGGACTTCTGTTTTTTATCCCTCTCCTCAACAATATGCGTATCTAGCCTGGGCAGAACACTCTATTTCATTTCTCTATGCTTAGCCACATCAATGGTCAGTTTTCTTCCTTGCTTTCTTTCACTGAATTCCACCATTATGTTTTCTAGAACCAAGGTGGCTCTAATGGGCTGAATTATGACTCCCCTAAATCCTTATGCTGAAGTTCTACCCTCCTGGTACCTCAGAATGGGACTCTGTTTACAAAATCTTTTAAAAAGGTAACTAAATTGAGGCCCAAACCAGTATTATTGGTGTCCATATAAGAGATTAGGAGACACAGAGACACCAGCGATGTGTATACAGAGGAAAGGCCATGTGAGGACACAGCAAGAAAGAAGCTATCTGCAAGCTAAGAAAGGCCTCAAGAGAAACTAATCCTACTGACATCTTGATCTTGGACTTCTAGCCTCTAGAATTGTGAGAAAATAAATTTCTGTTGTTTAAGCCACCCAGTCTGTGGTATTCTGGTATGGTAGCCTCAGTGGACTAATACAGTGATTTTCAAACACAAGACTTACACAAGCTGAAAAGCAGAAGGGAGAAATGGGAGGCTTCCTTGTGAATTCACTGTTGGACAGTCCTCCTATCAAGAGCCTTGAGTGAGGTTGGAGACATTTGTGTGGAGATGTAATGGCTAATAATATATTATAGCATCATCCCTCACACTGTAACTACAGACTCCCTGCAATATATCCTTAACACTGAGGAAAGTCACTACTAATTTATTTTAGGACACTTACCCTTGAAGAAGAGTGAGAAAAAATTAAGAGGAAGTACTGCTCAAATTTTCCTATTCTATTTATAGTATCTGGTTGTACTTACATAAAAGTGCTGAAAGGAGGTGGAATGGAACGCTGTCTTATGATTTCCATGTCTACTGAAACTCTATGCCCATGAAATTCAGAAGATAATAGAAGGAAAACAAATCATATTTTTAAAAAATAGTGATAAGTACATGCTAACATAGAAGAGTGTCCTGTGGGTCCCCCAAAGAAGGTTCTAAGGCAAGAACTTTGATGCAGGTATTCTAGGAAGTGATGCAGGAAAACACAAGGAGAAAATGAAGAAATATTTGTGGGGGACAGGTATGGTATGTAGAAAGCCAATACCATGTACATCAATTGGAACTCCAAACCACAGTGCAATAGTCATACAGGTAGCTAGAGAGACTGAAGAATTTCTCTATAGATTCCCACCCCATGGGCACCAAGTGTTGCCCTCAGTTATGGTTAACTCCTTCAAAATTCCTATAAAATTGTAGAAATTCTATATTCAAAGAGTGACAAGGGTGGGAAGCTGTCAGTCTACAGTGTACTATGCATAATCATAGGCAAACTCAGGAGGATCAAGGAATTTGAGGGCCAAGCATCAAAGGCATCAAATGAATTTGGGGTATACTCTAATTTTATAAAGCAAAAATATGAAAACGATTGATGTTGTAATCATTACTCAATATGGTCTATATATGTTGAAAATCTATATTTTACATGGAAATAATAAGATTGATAAATAAGACATTTAACATTGGGTAAAGATGTAGCAACATGAAATCCATGGACGCTTTCACATGTAATTTTAATATTCATCAGCTGTAATCATCTTTGGTTAATCTTTACAAAGCTTTAATTTACATGACCTAGAACAAACTATAGAGGGAAAAAGAAAATATTTAGCTGGATGATACAATAATGGCAATGAGCATAAACTGATGTGTATATGTTGAATTATAACCTGTTATGCTATTGGTCAGTTCTACTACATTGGCCCTTAAATTGGAAAGATTTGGGGTATGTGGAGGCAGAGGCACATGTATGTACTTTTATTGCAATTAAGGTGGGCAGAAGAGGTGAACAGACTGTAATTGTATATCACGATGAATTCATACAAGATGAATACCTATGAAATGATAACAAGAAGCCAAACAGGATCAGCACCACAGAAATCCCCTCATCCTTCCTTCCTGTCACTACTTCTACAAGGATAACGGTTTTTCTGACTTCCAACATCATAAAGTAGTTTTACCTACTTTCGAATACAACATAAGTGGGATAATAGACCTACACCTTCTAGTTTTGTGCTTCTTTCACTATTGTTTTCATGAGATTCATTCATATTGTTGCATGTGGTATATAGTTCATTTATCCTCACTGCAGCTATGTGTAAGTATAATAATTTATCCATTTTTCTGGACAAATGTAAACTGTTACCACACAGAACCACAATGGTTTTTGAAAAATTTAAGTTTTAGGGTTTTTTTAATTAATATGTATTTTCTTATATTTGAGAGATAAAAAGAGAGAGCATGAGAGTGGGCAGAGGAGGGGCAGTGATCATGACCTGAACTGAAATCAGGAGTCAGATGCTTAACCAACTGAGCCATCCAGGCATCTCCAAATTTTACAGTTTAGAATAATATTAATACTGTTTTTCTAGCTACATGCAATCAAAAGTAGCCCCTATTTCTTGCTAAATTAAAACAAGAGTTTAATTTCTTGCTAAATTAAAATAAGAGTTTAAAATTTGGAGCTATTGTTTTGTTTTGTTATGGCTTTTTTCACCTATAATTTAATATTCTCAAAATATTTTTTTGTATTTTATATGTAGGTTTGGGGATATTTTATGCCGAACATAAAATTACACACACATTTGATTAACTTTCAGCAAGTCATTCATTCAATATATAAATGTTTGAGTGCTACTATTTGCAAGCTATTTTGCTATGCACTAGGCCATGATGAACAGAAGAAAGCTGAGCCCCTAATCTTCCCCGGTTAGTTTTACAATCTAGATGTTCACAGAGAAAAGCAAAACAGCAATTATGAACCACGTGGTAACTGACAAAAGAAATAGTGTACAGGTTTCTCTCAGAGAACAAAGAAAGAAACCTAATCCACATTTGTAGGAGGGCAGGGTTCAAGGACAGCTTCCTAGAGAAAGTGAGTTGTCCAGTAAACTGGGATGTATGTTAGCTAAAAGGCAACAGATGTTTTCAGGTCCTAAGGTGAGGAAAGAGAGTGAAATGTTGGGGAAAATGAGAGCATTTCAGTTTGGGACTCAAAGGTGCTAGATTTCCTCCTCCATAAAGTAAAGGGAGTAGACTAAGTGAGCACTCTTCTAGCTCTAACTTGTAGATAAACCATTTTCCCTCCCACTAGGATGACTTTAAACACTTACAGAAAGAACTGTTCAATTTGATTGTTTCAACCTCCTGTAATGCTAATGGAGTGATGTGATATACACAGAGGTCCAGCCAGTGGTGTTGAATTACTTAGGGAACAAAAGAAAATAAATCTCCATAGGTAAAGTTTATATGACCTTCTCTTACCTCAATCTTGAATATCTTACACTTTAGGAACTATGTATGGTTCTCAAACATTTTTGACATAAAAACGACTTGGGCAGAACAAATCCATTCATTTGTCTTACTCCTAATTATCACAGGGAGGGGTTGGGGGAGCTGAGACGTGGGAATATAAATAAAGAAATACTCACCAGAAGGAGTGCAATAACTAGCAGAGCCTCTCATTAAAATGATTATTTCATAACAAAACAAAAGCAGGTTTCATTTCAAAAATATTACACTACAAGAGACCAATCATGAGCCAAATAAAGAGCACCTTTCAAAGAACCACTAATAATGCTTTGGCCTATTTCGTGAATCACTTCTGTGAAGGGCTGATCAATGTAATCACTCCCTTTCCATTCACCTTGCCACCACACTAACACATATTTAGGAGCATTTATTAATTGTCCTTAGGTGTTGCTAAACATAATGTGCTACAAGCCTCTCTATTGAATTCAATTTCTAACAGCCTGTGAAAGAAATAAAGAGGGTTCCTAGTTTCTCTGCGTAAATTTGTTGAATCTTCTTCATTTATACATTTGTTAGACTTGTTTGGGCAGAGTCTCAGTATGTCCAAAAACCATATTTGTTTCCTAATAGACTTTTTCTTTGGCAAATAAGACATCACATTCTCTACGTCTCTTTTACGTATATCGCATCTGTGTCAGGAAAATATGCAGGTATATTAACTTTGTCACTTTATAAACTATACTTTACATAAAAATATATTTATTTTTAATATACATAAATAAAATGATGTATTTCTAATAAAATATCTTTTCGTACATGCTTAAAAATGTGTAGCACAAAGGGAATTACAGTTTTAAAATTGTATACAATCACTACACATAAATTACAATTAATATTTGATGGCTTTCCTCCATTTATGTGTTTGTTTATTGCAGAATTGAGATCTACATCAGTTAGGGATTGTGTTTCAGTAGCATGCAGTGTAAACCGATTAGCTAACAAGAAAAGTTGTTTTCTAATATTTCCCAAAGCTTGGCTATTGTTTTCTTTGTCCTGAGGTAACAAGCTATGTAGAGATAGGCAGTCCAGAGCTGCTACAGTGCCTCCAGGGACAATGTCCTTCTCTCTCTTCCTCCATCCTTAACATGCAGCTTTATCTTCATAGCAACCTGATACCAACAGGATAACTATTCCACCCAGAAAGGAAGGAAGCATCAAAGAGCATGAGATAATGCTTATGTTGGTAAAGAAAAAGTTTCCCACAAATCACAGCAGAATATCATCTGGTCAACCTTGACTTAAAGGGATTTGGGGCAGTATAGTATTTAGCTGGGCATTCTTCCCCTCAAACGAATCAGTGCAAAAAAAAAGGGGGGCAGGGGAATAAGGTGGATATTAAGCAAGCAACTCATAACGTCTGCCACAAGAGTATATGTACTGAAAATGTGATTTTTTTGCTGATTTTATTATACTTAAATTACCTATACACACTTTTTCATAATCCATAAAGTTTTCATAACATTACTGTAATGGCTATATGTCTGCTTAGTCACACGTTTATTCATTTCCATTATTGTTGAGCAGGACATTAAAGGTTTTTATTTCTTTTTTCTAATAATATTAAAATATTTCAATACTAATTCAAAATATTTGTGGTTCATAATGCTCTATACAAAGTATTATGGCAATTAAGAAGTCAGTATTTTAGATTATAAGATTATTTTACATTCTTTCCTCTTTCCAGTAACATGAAAAATACATTATTTTAATAAGAAATTTCTCTAGTAAATTTTCTATCAGCCACGTTTCATTGCCTAGCTTTATCCTTATTCAAATCATGGTCTTAATGAATATTCTTAAAATCAGCTTGGGATGTACAACTTCAAAAAGGTTAGAGTTTTGCTTCAGCACAATTAAACATAGATTTCATGTTTAAACATTACACTATGATTTAATATCTCATATTAGCTAGAAACCTCAATAGAATCACTAATATTAGATAAATAAAATAGGAAATAAAAGCTAATTTGTTCTTTCATTATGAAGGAAAATGAGGAATCTCAAATTAGCTTTCATTCTGTTTTAAATATATGATAATAACAATTTTAGCACTGTATTTTGTTGCTACTGATTTGAGAGATTTGATATAAAATCAAAAAAATAAAATAGACATAATTCTCTTCCCTGTGTTAATGCTGGACCAGGTATACTTTCCTGTCTCTACGTTAAACAATGCTGAGACCAAGCAAAATAACTTAGCTTCTTGCTCCATAAAATACCTGCTACCTCAAGGTATGACTGTACCAGTTAAAGAATTTACTTATCAAGGGGTGACTGCGTGGCTGAGTCTGAGTCAGTTAAGTGTCCAACTCTTGATTTTGGCTCAGGTCATGATCTCATAGGTTCCCGAGTTCAAGCCCTACGTCGGGCTCAACGCTGACAGTGGTGGAGTCCTCTTGGGATTCTCTCTCTCTGTCTCTCTCTCCTCTGTGCCTCCACCACTCATGCATTCTCTCTCTCAAAAAAAAAATAATAATTTACTTAACAAACTAACAGTTTGGTCATCAGTTTCTTATGAAGACTCTCACTTTCCAGTATCTACCAATCGAAACCTCTTACACCCTAAACTTTGGACAATTCCTACTAGTTCTCAACCTTGCAAGACTTGCCTTAAAATAACCCAGCCCAGGCTTGAATCTCTATAAATAACTTCTTTTTAAAAAGTTTTGTTTAAATTCCAGTTAGTTTACATACAGTATAATATTAGTTTCACATGTACCCCTAGAAGAGAACACGGGCAGTAACTTCTTTGACATCAGCTATAGCAACTTTTTTTAGATATGTCTCTGGAGGCAAGGGGATACAAAGCAAAAATAAACTATTGGGACTATATCTTCTGCACAGAAAAGGAAACAATCAACAAAACTAAAAGGCAACCTATGGAATGGAAGAAGATACTTGCAAATTACATAGCTGATAAAGGGTTCATATCCAAAATATATAAAGAACTTATAAAGCTCAACATGCAAAAATGAATAATCTGATTAAAATGACAAGATATGAATAGACATTTTTCTAAAGAAGATATACAGATGGTCAATACATACATGAAAATATGCTCAACATCACCTATCACAAGGGAAATGCAATCAAAACTACAAAGAGATAGCACCTCTCACCTGTCAGAACAGCTAAAAGAACACAAGAAACAATAGGTATCGGTGACAATGTGGAGAAAGGGGAACTTTTTTGCACTGTTGATGAGAATATCTTCTTATACCTGACCAAGACACTAAGACTTTGTCAAGATGATATTCTCATTCAATACCACATATCTACTAAACTTAGTTTTACTTGATTAACAGATTTACATTATGGTTTTTTGGAGAAACAACAGTAAATATTGTATAGTTTTATGAGTAGGCATTGGAAACATAAAAAAACATCCAATAGTATGCGTATTAGACATAATTTCTACCTGTTTTATTTTATTTTTTTAAACGTTTATTTATTTTTGAGACAGAGAGAGACAGAGCATGAACGGGGGAGGGTCACAGAGAGAGGGCGACACAGAATCTGAAACAGGCTCCAGGCTCTGAGCTGTCAGCACAGAGCCCGATGCGGGCTCAAACTCACGGACTGCGAGATCATGACCTGAGCTGAAGTCGGATCGCTTAACCGACCAAGCCGCCCAGGCACCCCCTCTACCTGTTTTAAATCTAGACTACTTCACTTAGTAATCACATAGTACTGATTATCAATAAAATCTTAAAGTGAAGTCACTTTGATCTAATTTGACAAACTAAGAAAAATATAGAAGCATAGACTGCATTGTTTTCCAAAAACAAACAAAACCTCTATGACTTTTTAAGTATATTTTGATCACTTAGATTATAATCTTCTATTTTGTTTTATTTTGTTTTTATTTTGAGAGAGAGAGAAAGTACGAGCAGGGAGGAGGACCAGAGAGAGAAGTGGAGAGAGACAATCCCAAGCAGGCTCCATGCTGTCAGTGCAGAACCTGATGTGGGACTCAAACACATAAGCCGTGAGATCATGACCTGAGCCAAAATCAAGACTGAGAATATTTAACAGACTGAGCCACCTGGGTGCCCCTGGATTTAATCTTGATCAATAGCATAATGAATCCATCCCCCAGGATTGATTTTTAAACTAAAACAAAAAAGTCTAAGACGAAAATTGGTGAAAATCATACAGCACAATATTTTCTAGAGTTAATAGAACACTACAAATAGTCTAGATTAAGAATATTAAGGTACACCTGGGCGCTCAGTAGGTAAATGTCCCACTTTTTATTTGGCTCAGGTTATGATCCCAGGGCTGTGGGATCAAGCCCTGCATCGGGCTCCATGCTGAGCATGGAACCTGCTTGAGATTCTCTGTCTCTCCCTCTGCCCCTCTCCCCTGCTCTCACTCCTTTTCTGTCTCCAAAAAGAAAAAGAAAAAAAGAAGTTTATATTGTTTGGATACTATAAACTGGAGTGAAAAGTTTGAAAAGCATTTGGGGGCATCTCTTGCTTTTCATGTCAACTTTCTCTCTACTGGTAAAGCTGGCTACCCTGGGAGAGAATGCATAGCCACCTTGCCCAGGAGCTCTGTGTCTAACAACCATCACTGTCAGAAATGTCTGCTTTACGCCAAATTAAAAATCCTGCTTGGTAACTTCTGACAAGCTGATCTCTCTCATTCTAACATCAGAAGGCAGTGGTACCAATCTCTGAATATCTCTTTGCAGTGTGCACACGGGACAGTTTTGTCAGAACAATGTTTCATTCTGGACAGAAATGGCGAAAGGAGAGATGGAAAGGAAAGGGGAAAAATTAGATAGGGGAGTCCTGAGAGCACTATCAGGAGGTGAGATAAAGGAAACCCTAGGAAAGTTTCCACGCTCATGGACATTCTATCACCCTGTCCTTCTCCACACCTCCCCCGCTTTCTCTTATTAAAGACACTAGAACAGAAATCAAAATTGCCTTTGAAAAGGTTAATTCATTTTGACTCAATTACAAACTTCTATATAACTTGAATTCCATTAATAAGAAAGTCTTTAACCTTCCAACCTTCTCTTCAGACTAAGGAATTTAAATTCTTTTCTTTGTTGTTTTGCTCTATCCCCCAGGCTTATCGACATTCTCCATCCCCATCAAGTTCTGTAGCTAAAAATCAGGTAGCAATCTTCTAAGAACTAGGCTTTAAACAAGCATGTGCTTGTTTTTCTGTACTGTTACCTCTGTATAGAAAATACAGAATATGATATTTATAAATATGTGTTTCCAGGGGAAAGCATCACAACACGTGGCAGTGATGATTTTCTCCTGATGTCAGCAGTCCAAGTACGCTCGCTGCGTGTCTGGGGCAGACTCAGTCAACGTGATGGAATATGAGCAGGTTGCCTGTCTGGAGAGAACTATGTCCAACATTTTCTTGGAAACATTCAAAAATGCATCATACAGAAGGCTCTAGGTTAAATAGGCCACATGCTAAGAGAGCGATCTGATTAAAAGCAGTCCTTGAAAACATGCTGCTTTGTTTATAAAATAAATTGTTAGCATAACTCATAAAACATAAAAACTTAAAACACATCACCCACCCTTTCTTGCAGAGGATTTAATTCTTTTGGAAGCAACACAACACAGAAAAGCAGGTGATAAGAATAGTGTGTTCACAGAATGAGTTCTTGAATCATAGATCCAATGATGTCCTGAATGAGCTGACAACAGGAACACATATCAGGAAAATTAGTAGTAGCTTTTTTAATAGTGGATTACCGCAAAGATTTAGTTGTCATAGGATGAGAGAAATATGTATCTTTGATTGAAAATATAATTAACAACAAGTATTAATTCTATATCTAGTCAAGTAATTTCTAGTTTTCACAAGCTTACCAGAGATCCTGGTTGGCCCTAAATAAAATGACAAAGTGCAATTTTTCATCCTGTTTATCTATTATTTTTCTTCAACTTTAAGTAATATAGTAAAACAAGAGCAAGTGCACCTGGTGGCTGAGTCAATTGAGCATTCAACTTCGGCTCAGGTCATGATTTCTCTTTGTGAATTCAAGCCCCACGTTGAATTCAAGCCCCACGTTGGAATTCTGTCAGCACAGAGCCTGGAGCCTGCTTTGGATTCTGTGTCTCCCCTCTCTCTCATCCCTTCCTTGCTCATGCTCGCTCTCTCTCTCTCTCTCTCTCTCCCTCTCAAAAATAAATAAACATTTAAAAGAGAGAGAGAGAAGTCTTTAAAAAATAAAAACAAGAACATATCAAAATTGAGGTGATATTTCTGCCAAAAAATGTTACATACAAAGAGGGATCCGATCCCACCATAATCCATCATAATATAATGAGATACAAATGCCCAGTTGTTGGAGAATTCAATCTAATGAGCTGGATATTAACAAACTAGGAGATATTTGCTCATAAGAGGCAAACAGATTGAGAAAAAATATATTCAATCTTAAAAAAATCAAAAGGAAATAGAAATTAATGAAACAAAGAGGAGATGTTTCCACCTATTGCTCTGGACAACTTGTGTGACAATGCCCGGGGCTGCTTTGGGAAAGAAATGTGGTAATATGTACCAAGAGTTGTAAATATGTTCATATTTTTAACTTTAAAAATCATAGTAAAAGTATATGAACAACATCTTTATTGTCCAAGCTCATCTCCATACCAGGAAGCTGCTCACTTTCAGGGATTTGGTTTGATTTCATTTTGTAATACGAGGACTTGAATAACTAATTCTACCTTCATGCTAACCACACTCCCTCCCTCCTATTTGGCTGTTAAAGCCCCCAAATCTAATTGATGCACATCTCTAATGGTTGTATAAAACTTCATGCAAGCATTCTACTTCTTGCTTTAGTTTACTTTTTCTATGCTTAGTTTCCTATCACAGCGATTTTCCCAGTGCTATTTTTCATCATGTATTTTACATTTCTTGTAAGCTACTTTATTAAGTACTTTGGAAAATAAAACAGGGACATTAAAATATTAAATGTCCATCAAATGAGATACTATATGGAAAATAAGTTTACCAGAACTTACAAGGTAATGAGTACTTGATGAATTTCTATGATTGTAACTTTATGAATACCAAAAATGTAATCCAAAGAGAATTGTTAATAGAACATATATAACCATTTACAACTAAGATATAAACTAAATAAAATGAGACTAATACTTGCAATAAAATTAAAATTATGATATAAATATAATGAAAAAGCAAGGGGGTAATTAGAAGTACACAATTTTGTGCATATGAGGGGGAGAGAGAAGGAAAGAGTGCATATTTCTCTATGTACCCACACAAAAAACTCCAACAATCTTATTAAAAGAGATTTGCTTCTTATTTCATATATTTTCAAAATATTGTTTCACATCCCTACTATAACATAAAATGTTATCTTTTCAACAGAATTAAATGTCAAATTTTGTTAAATGTTAAATATTTTATCTTGCTTTCATAACGAATTTAATTTAAACCTTTACCTGGCGAAGGCCATGATCCTTTAGGCAGACAAAATTTTACAATTTACATTTTATTAATGAGGCATTTGAGACCTGGATCAGCAAAGCGACTTCCCAAGGCCAGAAATGCTGCTAAAGTTAGGGAGAAATTAGAGAACCAGTACTCTGGCATGTTTCAGTTTCTTACAGTAGTGCTTTTTCTACTGCAATTATGCTACCTGTCTCTTATTATGCTTGTCTTCTAAGCCTGCTGCGAGATAACCTTTGCATCTGACTTAAGTATGATGTAGGCATATTTTTAATGCTTATTTTCACAAAATTCAAATTAATTTGAGGCTTAGTTGAACAACATTGTCAACTGTATTTTGGAGAAGCCCTCTACACTTCATTTCCTCCTCTTCAGAGGAGAATTGTATCTTTCCTTAGAGATGAGAGTGGGCACAGTCCAAGGAGGTGGGAAGCCATTAAATTGGGAGGCATCAGTGGGCAGATGGGGCGTGTTTGAGAATCTCCGAATCTCCTCACAGAGGCAGGAGGCCAGCAAAATGGACCGGGGAAGTTGTGAAGTCTGGCGTCAGGCTGACAGCAGAAATGTGAGGGGAATCTGTTAAAGTCAGTGCTCAGGCTGAAGGCAGCTGGACGATGACAGGGAAGCCACAAGGGTCACTGCTCACACAGCACTTGCGCCATGACTGAGGGAGCCATGGGGCCCAGAACAGAGGAAGCAGCTGGGCTGTGAGGTGGATCCAAGTTGCTGAGGCAGGAAGCAGGTGGCCACAGGAGGAGGAAAAGATGAGGCTTGTGCTGTGGAGCATCTGCCCCTCACAATGGCTCCCGTGGAAAAGCTCTACGAAGATTAAAATGTAGGGGGAATGCATTTATTTTGACTAATCATCCTCAAAAGCAGTTTTGACACCTACAATGCTGAAAGGAAGGGCTACTGTGGACAACAAAGCAAGAAATGTGGATTTCTCTAGGGCTACGTTGTCTCAGAAAGAGCAACGGCAAAATACATGTCCATGAGAGGCCAGGCGGTCAGTGAGGAATCGTTCCCCTACTTCTGACTTTTCCATTGACTGATGTGTGCCTCCAAGCAAGTTGCTAAATCTCTTTGAACCCATCTTCCTTCTGGAAAAAATGGATAGCTTGCTGTAAAACATATACCACCTTCCAGAGAGTAGATGTTCCTAAACAGCAATGCTACATAGGCAAAATACGCTAATTTTCAGGGGGAAATGTGTTTGTGTAATTGCTACATATACAGTTAAATTGAAATCCTCTTTATAAAATGTTTATGTCTAAGAACACATTCTGAAGTTATTGAATGGCATGCGCCATGTTTTGGTTGTTGCTTTAAATAATTTTTATTTTATTTACTAATAGAGAAAATCAAACATGGGAAATTTCCTTCATGTTGGCTATTTTAATTGAGATAAGTAAAAAACTATATTTTAAATTATCCTTTTTCCACTTATCAGAAGGAGATAAAATTTTAGAACTTGCTTGATCTATAGAGACCTTTCATACATTCTGTTTAGCTAATGAGAAGGCCTATGCTCATTCCAACATAGATTGTTTTTATGACAAAAAAATAACAAAAGAAAAGAAAAAGAAAAAGCCAGAGCCATCATTACACTTGTAGGAAAATCACTGAAGTCAAATGAATATTAACTAGATCATTCCTGCAGGTTTGTGCATTTTTAGTGAGATATTTAAAAACCAAAGTGTTACTTTCTATAAAGTAGTACCACACACACACACACACACACACACGCACGCACGCACGTACGCAAGCACATATATGACTAGTACTATGTTGGCTCCTCCATTACCTTTCTCCGGAGAAGAATTCTGAACTTAACTAACAATGAATACAGATTCCAAAATTCTACACCATATTCTGAATTGGTAAGTCTCAGGTAGAGGCAGGTAATCTGTATTTTGAATAAGTACCCTAGGAAACAGGAAGGTTTAGGAAACATTCCTCTAAAAGACCACTTGGTACTGTGGTAGGTAAATAACTCAATTCACCTAGATTCTGTCTTAGAACAGACAGACCATCCATGACAGCACTGATAAATTGTGCATGAATTGATCTCACCTATACTGGGAGACATCATTTGTCCTGCAGTATGCCCTGTGTGCTTGAAGACTCATACTTTGATCTCACTTGTTGTTCATTTGTGGTCTGATGTTGTGTAAACCTCATTTACAGGGAGGATTTTAATTTTTCTCAGTTATGAAGTTTGCTTTTCTCCCTCCTTTCTGTTTACAGATTATTCAAGGAGAAGATCTCGAGTCCTAGAATCCAATTTTTTCTAACTGAGTTTTAGTCCAAAGTAAAAGCTTAAACCCAAACAAAAACTCACTGCAAAGAACATGGTCAGAAGAATGAGTTGCATTATTTTAATTCTTTTATTTTGTGCTTTATAAATACTTTTTCATTTAATGCAAATTAAAATTGATGTCTTAGTGAATTTAAGACACAAGTAGAGTGGTTGCACTCTTATTATCTTAGCCACCATGCTTATTGTGCTGTATTATAATGAGATTAGACTAACACAAGAAATAACCATTTGAGTTTGTTTCCTTGTTTTACACCTTTTCACATTCCAGCTTCTCAGCATAAAAGGATTAGCAGAACAGAGTGCACTGTACCAGAATACTAAATGTCCTCACATTCTATGTCCTTGAGCAAATTTAGAACTGAAAAAAAAAAAAACTCTTTGCTTAAGATGTACAATGAAGTTACATACATATGCACTAAGCCAAATTGTACCACTATCTAAGCTATGGACCGTGAATAATAATGCACTTTAAGAACTACGCAAACTCCCTTTGATCAGTAGATTTCTATTCCATAAATTGCTGCTGCAGATTTACATGCTACCTAACTTGCAACCAGTGAATATGAAGCAATGAGACGAATGGAGTCATATTATGAATGCCATATTGTGGGTGCCTCCAAGTTATATTTTATATTTGAAACTATTTCCCTTACAACAATCAAGGTGGTGTTATAGCTAACATTCTGTTATTATCAAGAGGAGTGTGAATGTTAAACCAATTGAGATTTAGCTAAATAATAAAATTTTAACATTTGTGGAAGATTCATTTATTTTCAATTAATAATAAACTAAATCATCTTATAACCAAACTATAGTCTTTGTTACTTGAACATCTATAAAATAAAAAGGCATGAAGACATATTCAGAAAATAGTCCATTATAGCTATAAAAATGAAGCTGAAATAGCATCATTTTAAATACTCACACTCTGCAAACCATGAATAGAGGAGAAAATATAAACTTTAAATTACAATTTTTTTCCTTTAAGGCCATAAGCAAATATAAATTTTAACCCTCAAAGTAAATACTATTTAAGGATTTATTTTCTAAATGAAGTATGTGTAAATATTGTGATTCTGATAGAGTAGCTTTAGAGGCCAGAATCATATTTTTGTTTTCTTTTCTTTGGACCCTGGTGAATGCACAGGTTGAATAGTTGTTTGTTTGTTTTTTTTCTTTTGGCACTTTATACCAACAAGGTTTCTTCTGAAATCTGACAGGCAGACTTTAAAAATTTATATGAAAGATTAAAGGGTCAATAATAGCCAAGAATTTTTTGCAGAAAACAATAAAATGGAGACCTACTCTACCAGATATTGTGTCTTATTATGAAGCTATAATAATATGGTAGTATAGTCTTGTATTGGGGATTTACAAGCTATCAGATAAAGTATAATAAGAGTTTAGAGAGAGTTTAGAGTTCCCATAATACATGGGAACTTGATATATGAACTCTGGTGGCATGCAAGACTAGTTGTTTACAAAAATCAATTAATGAAACTGAAGAAAAATGATCATCTATATATAAAAAAATATGGTAAATTAGATGCCTATCTCACAGTTTACACACTTTGTCCAGGTAGGTCAAGAGGCATAAATATCAAAAACAAAGCTTAACCTTTGAGTATAAAATATAAATTAATATGTTTCTGACCTTGGGATAAAGAAGACTTTCTCAAAGAGACAGAAAAAGGTGCTGATTATATAAGACATGATTGATAAAATTGACTAATTAAAATTAAGAATTCCACTTTTCAAAAGGTACCTAATTAAGAGAAAATATAAAGTAAAACTGATAGAAGATATTGGCAGTAATACAACAAGGGAATAGGATAAAGGGTAAATTAAAAGGAAGAAACTCTTCTAAAAATCAGTAAGAAAAGACAACAACATACTAGAAAAATAGGCAAAAGACCTGAACAGACATTTCAGAACAGATGAAACACAGATGACCAGGAAACATGTAAAGAGATGCTCAATCTCTTTGTGATTAGGGAAATGCAATCTATAACATAATGAAACTGTTTCATATCTGTTTGATTGACAAAAATTAGGAACTGCAATAATACTTTGTACTACAGTGTTTAGCTTCAACATTATTGATCAGAATTTAAATAACCAAAATAACTGGAAATAATTTGGCAATATTACCTGAAGTTGTCGGTCTCATATCCTACTATTCAATATTTCACTTTGAGGTATAATCCAAGAATACCCCACACATATGTATACTTGGATCTATATGCATGAATATTACTAGCAAGTCTAATTATGAAAGGCGATGCTACAAATTAACCCAAATGAAGAAGAGAATGATAACAATTATGATATATTAATTCCATATCATAACAGTGAAACTGGACAAATATAACAGTGAAAATGAACAGATAACAAAGTTATTTGCAAAAATTTAGAATAATGAAATTCAATACAATGTTGGTATTGTGAAAAGGAGATGAGCAAATCCTAGAAGACTATGAACACTCTGATACCCTTTTTTAAAAAAAGAAAGTTTTAAAACAGTTAAAGAGTGTGTATACATACACACACACACACACACACACACACACATATACGGTTGCATATACATTTTTTTTATTTTACATTTATTTATTTTGATAGAGACAGAGGACAGAGCACAAGTGGGGGGAGGGGCAGAGAGAGAGGGGAAACACAGAATCTGAAGCAGGCTCCAGGCTCTGAGCTGTCAGCACAGAGCCTGATGTGGGGCTTGAACTCACAAACCTGTGAGATCATGACCTGAGCCAAAGTCGGACACTTAACTAACTGAGCCACCCAGGTGCCCCAGTATATACGGTTGTATATAGAGACATACATTTATGCATACATACATCTGTCTGTACATATTTTCTCGTATATATATGCAAGAGAATGATATATGCTAATTCCGATAATGGCCCGTGTAGAGGGATAGGGGCATGGGATAAGGAAAGAACATATAAGCAGATATCAATTGCTGTCAGTATGTTAGTTCTTGATTTGGTTGGTGAGTTCAAGAGCATGCAATGTATTTTAGAGATATAGATAGATTAGATAGATAGATAGATAGATAGATCAATGGAGCAATTATAAACAGATGTGATGACTGATTATCATTATTCCAATCTGTGAATCTGAAAGCCACTGTCATAGTCAGTTTGGGCTGATAGAACAGAATACCATGGGGGAACCAGGGTGGGTCAGTCAGTTGAGCGTCCAAGTCTTGATTTCTACTCAGGTCATGATCCCAGGGTCGTGAAATCAAGCCCCACCTTAGACTCCACTGAGTGTGGAGCCTGCCTATGATTCTCTCCCTTCCTCCCTCACCTTTGTCCCCCACTCACATGCACTTCCCCCCCCCACCGTCAAAAAAAAAAAAAAAAAGAATACCATAATCTAGGTGGCTTATAAACACAGTAATTTATTTCTCACAGTTCTGGAGGCTGGTAAGTCTAAGATTAGGGTACAGACAGAATGAGTGATGAGAGCCCACTCTGTAGTTCATAGACTGCCATCTTCTCACTGTGTACTCACACAGTGAAAGGCGCAAGCTAGCTATCTGGAGTCCTTATTTATAAGGGCGCTAATCTTATTCATGAGGGCTCTGCCCTATGACCTAGTCACTTTCTAAAGGTCCGACCTTCTAATACATTGGGAATTAGACCATCACATTAGGAATTAGGTTCTTAATAAATCTATGAATTCTAGGGGGGATAAAATTTTTCAGTCTATAGCATCCATTAAATTAAAAATTAAAAGAGAATAAATACTACTTGGTTACAGAGCAGTTCTCAATCATTGCCAGCATTACGTGAAATGCTTCATAAAAATTCAGGTATTTTGGTCCCTACCTCTAGAGATTCTGCTTTAGTGGCTAAGGGTAGAGCCAAAAACTAGCATCCCCAGTGATTTTGATGTAAGTGATACATGGATCACAATATTAGAAACACTGCTTTATAGGAAATGCTATTATTGGGTCACAGTAAAAAAATGAATATTTTTTATCATGCTATTTGTCACAGTGGCTTGAATTTCCTCTGACTTTAAATGGCATAAATCCTATGCCCTTAACAACCTTCCTACTGCTCTAACTATATAGTTCATATTAAGGCATACCACATATTAAATATTAAAACCTGCAATAATAATTAAACATATATGTAGTTAGAACAGTATGCTTAATCTATTTTTATATTACCTCATGTTGTGGAATGAATTGTGTCCTCCTCAAAATTCATATGTGTTGAAACTGTAAACCTCAGAAGGTGACTGTATTTGGGAATAGGAGCTTTAAAATAAATAATTAAGTTAAATTAGGTCTTTAGGATGAGCCTTTTCCTGATATGACTGGCATCCCTATAGGAGCAGGAAATTTGGACACAGATCTTATAGAGAGGAGATCATGTGAAGACACAGAAAAGACAGTCACGTAAGAAAAAAAAGAAAGGCTTCAGAAGAAAGCGGCCCCATCAATACCTTGATTTTGAACTTCTAGTTTTCAAAACTGTAAGAAAAAAAATTTCCATTGTTTATTGCCATTCAGTCTGTGGTACTTTGTTACAGTAACCCAGCAAATGAATCCACCTAATAAAAGCTGACTTAAATAGAGAGCAACAAATTCAGGGAAAAGTGGCAGTACCATATCATAGAAAGTCATTAAAACTAAATTCTGGTATTAAATATGGAGGAACAAATTGGATGAAAACCTGGTCTGTCTATAACTTTCTTTGTCCAGCTCAAGCATAGATAGAAAATGCATCTCTCTATATCACCCTTTTCCCAGAAGCACAGGCCTAATATTGAGAGGAACTGGCAGTTTCCAACCAATAATGATTCCTTAAACTTTGGCACAAAATAGACCTATTTTCAGGATTTAGGTTTAACCACTATATGAAATAGATATTTGCTGTAATTTTTGACTTGTCTACTTATTTGGGGGTTTTTTGTCACCTAAGCTTCCACTTCACTCTTAAACTGTGCTCAAATTCAAACTGTGGTGGCACTTGGCCCAGTCAGATGGGCATGTGAAACGAGATGCTTCTGACCGGGAAGTAAATCTCTTCCGGTGCCAATGAACAAAGCCACACTAAGATTGTCATTGGCCTTAGGGAGCTGTTGTGTTTATGGTCTTATTTTTTTATTAAAAAATATTAATAACTCTATTTATAAGTATATTAACACAAACATAAATATTATATGGCCTAATTGGTTTTGGTTTTGCTTCTGATTTTAAAATAAACTAAAATGTATTTTGTTGTCCCTAATAACTCTGTGCCTAGCGAATAAGTCAGCACCATCAAGAAGTCTAAAGATAGAAGGATTTCCCTCATTATGCTAAAGTGCTCCAGGAAATTTCCTTGCCTTGACCTTTACCAGATATGGAGTTTTGTTTTGTTTTTAATGATTTTTCAACTCAGAATAATATGGTCTTAGTGCATTTATTTCGGTTTTTAAAGATAGAATTAAGCCTTCACAGTTTATGCATCCTGAAATAAGTTTGCTGGAACAGAAATTTCCTGTGTGGCACAAATCAGTATACTAAGCACCAGAGATGTTTCAGGCTTTAGGGGAGTCTTTATGACATTGAAACCATCACTGTGCTTTAAAAAGTATTCTATCAAGCATTTTAAGTCTTTGTAAAAGATAAAAAAAAAATAATAATAAAAAGCCAAGGAAAAGCAGATCTTCAAATACTAATTTTCTGTAGAAAATCTCTGCTGGACTAATTACATCATAAGTCAAGACAATGTAGCATCCAAAATTCCAACTCATAAGACACTCAAATAATAAGAGTGAAAGATGAACAGCTCTATAGCCATTTGTTTTTATGAGCAAGGTGTTCTAATGCTAAACATTAATATATTAGCCTCATTTCAAAAGCAAATGTGCTTTTACATTACATGTAGTCTAATAGTAACACAAACACAGTCGAAGGGCTGAGACTCAGGTGAAGGGAATAAGAAACGTAGGATGCAAAATGTAAGGAGGCACTCACTCTCAGGCCACACAAGTGCAGAGTCGGTACTTGTGTGACCCTGAAAGTCAGTATTCCCTTAAAGTTCGTACCACAGCCCCTCACTCTCCTTCTATTTGTCCCAGCCCTCATATGCCAGCATATTAGTATACAGATCTTTCTTGACTGATGGAGTTGTGTCCCAATAAACCCATCCTAAATTGAAAATATCTTAAGTTGAAAATGCATTTAATGTACCTAACCCACTGAACATCATACATGAGCCTAGCCTACCTTAACATGCTCAGAGCACTTACATTAGCCACCAGTCAGATAAAATCGTCTAACACAAAGGTTGGGTTTATAGTAAAGTCTTGAATGTCTTATGTAATTACTGAAAGTGGAAAATGGAATGGTTGTATGGGGTTATAAGCATACTGTTGTTTACCCTCATGATCACGTGGCTGACTGGGAGCTGCGGCTGGCTGCCCTTGCCCAGTGTCAGGTGAGAGCATCATATGGCCTATCGCTGGCCCAGGAAAAGATCCAAATTCGAAATTGGAAGTATGGTTTCTAGCAAATGCATATCACTTCCACACAATCATAAATCCTAAGAATCTTAAGTCAACCATTGTTAAGTTGGGGATTATCAGTATTCACAAAGGAAAGCCAAAATGTAATACTTGATTTGGTTATGATCAAAGAATGGTTTAAAATTAATTCCTCATTCTTGGGGCGCGTGGATGGCTCAGTTGGTTAAGCGCCGACTTCAGGTCAGGTCATGATCTCACGGTTCATGGGTTCGAGCTCTGCATTGGGCTCTGTGCTGACAGCTCAGAGCCTGGAGCCTGCTTCGGATTCTGTGTCTCCCTCTCTGTTCCTGCCCCTCCCCCATTCATGCTCGCTCACTCTCTCTCTCTCTCTCTCTCAAAAATAAACATTAAAAAAATAATTTAAAAAAATATAATTAATTCCTCATTCTCTAGAACGTGAAAATGATACAAAGCTAATGGCTAGTCACTCCACTGCAAAATGTTTCCAATACAGTACAATACAGAGATATTTGTTATGCACCCTTACTTATTCCTTTCTTTCAAGTCCTCATATCTTTTAATTTGTGTTTTGTTCCGTGTGGTCTTTTCAGAAGCCACAGTGGTTTAGTTCAGCAGTTAATATTGCTAAATTGTAGATGAATAAAATCACTGAAGTATAAAAGATCCACGTTAATTTATAACATGTATTGCAGGTTGCAGGTATGCAGCTCAAATCAGAGGCTAGGACATAGCATTTGTCTTATTTTTCTATAATGGAAATTAATTTCTGAGTCTATGCAACCATTCTTTGTATCTAATGACCAAATTTAATCTTATTCATGCTTTAATAGCATTCTTCATCTACCCCAGGACTGTTCCATAATTCTAGGATCTTAAACAGTGCCCCAGCATTGGGGTAGGGATTGGGGGGCAATCAGAAGTCTCAACCAGAGTCCACAGAGTCTATCCAGCCTCAACTTTAAGGGACAATTCAACAATTTCTTCAGTTTCAATATAAATAGAATACAATCAAATTAGGTTTAAGAGGCATTGGTTCAAGGTCACATTTGGAAAAAAGGTCTTTGATAAAGAGGTTTTCCATTGAAGTGAATTCATTATAAGCCAATAATCAAAGTGGTAAAAACAGAAAATCAAGTAATTATCAATTAGGAAGAACAGACAACAGTTCACTGAAACACTAAGCAAAGGTCAGTCATGGAAGATGACTGCACTTGTCCTGAGTATTGCAAAAAACAAAAAGCTCTGATTTCTCTACACCAAGGCACTGCTGGTTAATTTTCATGCTAGGAGGAGAAATTAGGTGACTATGCCTTTTTAATTCATAGTTTAGGTTCCACTGAATCAGGGTGTACCTCAGAGTGGGCCTCCAAGGGGAAGTTCAAAATGGTGGGAGAAATAGGAGGGGGGAATTTCTCCATTAATTTAAGAAACAGCCTGGGGTTTAATTCAGATTCCTGCTTTCAAACGCCAGGGCAGTTAAAAGAGGATTGAAGAAAAGCAAGTAAGGATCCATCTCTTGCTGCCAATCTTGCAGCCTGATTTGATGTTGCCTCTTTCCACCTAAATTCCCACTCCTTTTTAAGTGTAAGCATCTTTGCCTGTTGATTTACAAATATGTGTCCTAAATTGCCTTTGTTATCACATGGCTGTAACATTTTGAACGGATGGCAGTGAATACTCTTTTGATTGTTCATAGTTCTTTGAAGAAGAGCTACTTTCAAAATAACTTCATAATCTGCAGAATAGTGAGGAAAGCATCTGGCATAGTTGAGGTGAATTAAATATAATCGAAGTCAAAGACATGAGTAGCCTCTGAGTTACTTTTATGAACACATCTCCATCTCTGTTCACTTCTTATCATAAATGATGAAATTGAAGAATCAGTAAAATGGCAGTTTCCATTTAGTTCATATTAGTCACTATCTACAGAGATGTGAGAAAGTGACAGGTGGTTTTAAATTCATTATGTGATGTTGCTTTATAAATATTTATAACTGGCATGGTTTGGTTTTAACAACTTTTGTGTAAGTGCATGAAAGCAGAAAAACACACTTCAAAAGTATTTATCATAAGTTATAAATAAAATTCTAAAAAATTATTAGCAGCATCACAGAAACTCAAAAATACTTTTTCATTATAATCAATAATTTATATAGAATTTATACAGATACATAAATACATACATACTCATAAATGCATGAACACACATACACATGTATATTAATATAACAGGTAAATTTGTCTTTCCTCCCACCACAAACAACATTGTCCTGAGGTTTTTGTAGGTTTTTTTTTTTATTATTTGCAATATGATCTCATGAATATAACTTCATTTTTAAAATTTTTTTTTAATGTTTATTTATCGTTGAGAGAGAGAGAAACAGAGCGTGAGCAGGGGAGGGGCAGAGAGAAAGGGAGACACAGAATCCGAAGCAGGCTCCAGGCTCTGAGCTATCAGCACAGAGGGGCTTGAACTCGTGAACTGTGAGATCATGACCTGAGCCTAAGTCAGACGCTTAACCGACTGAGCCACCCAAGTGCCCCATCATGAATATAACTTTAAAACAAAACTATTTAAAGAGAGTTAAAAAAAATAAAGTAAAAATACTAGTTACAAAGGAAAATAGTACTTGCTACATAAACACTTATTAGTATAAATAAGAGAAGCATTAGAATACTAAGAATGGTATAGCATTTACTTATTAAATCATCTGCTCATGTACTTATATTTAAGAAAAATATCTAACTGTCAAGTGAGGGAAAAACAAGTAACATATCTTCTTCCATGGGCCTACCCAAATCTAATATTAGTGTATGGGGTGGTGGTATGGTGGTGGGGTGGTTACATGGGTTTTAGTGTTTTGCTTAAACCATTTATGTCATTTGTTTTACTAAAAATGCATACCCCTTAGAGAATTATAAAATCATCTCTTGAGGTTTGGCTTAGAAATTTGCATTTTTAACATACAACTTGAGTGTTTCTCCTGCACAGCAAAGTTGGAGAATGATTCTCTGTTATTTTTCTTTTAATGAAAGCTTTGTATCACTTGACTTAAATACAACTAGATTCAGAAACACTACTACTAAAGCAATTAGGTATATCACTGGTAGACAGAGCAGAAGAAATAATCATATTTAGAAGTCACACTGTATCAAATCAATACAATCAATTTAAAATATCTAAAAATCGATAGAGGCATGTTCCAAACATTTGTGTACTGTTTTGTGACAGCATACCGCAGAGAATGAATTTCTCTGGAGACCATGGTTTACTTATGGAGGAGTCCAAACTAAGATATCTGAAGTGACTAATGACAGCATTTATCCAGTTGTACTTGTTAATTGGCTGTGTATGGATACCATTCATTCCCTCTATGCCTCCCTTCGCATTGGTTGTCCTTTGACATTGGGATTGGACATTATTTAACCAGGTGTCGGCTCTTAAGACTCAGAGTTTAACTAGATTCAGATAAAAAAGGAAACTCAGAGGGATAAAATAATCTGACATAGAAGCTGACTAAGTCAGAGAAAGAGGTAGGCATTTTATGTCATTACCTTATGGCCGAAGGAAAACACCACACTGTAAAAACATTCAGCATTTGTGCAGACTCTATTATTTTTCAATCTATATGTGATCTTCCAACTCTTGAGACTGACGCTTTTCATGTTCCCAGAGGGTATTCCACCATTAAGAATCATGGCCATAGTGAATAAACTCATAGATTATTTTTCTTTATTTCTATGGTAGTAATATATACATAACACAAACTTTTTCCATCTTAACCATTGTTAAATTGTACAGTTCAGTGGCATTAAGTACATTTACATTGCTGTGCAGAGACATCATGAACTTTTAAAAATACAAATGTCTTAGCCTCACATTCATGTTCTGGTAGTAGATCATTACTTAGAAGCAGGCATTCACCTTCTAAAATTGTTTTAAAGGTGACTCTGATGAACAACCACAGTTTACAGCCATTAATTCGATTTAATTCCTTCATTTAACTCCCTTACTCATTCACTTAATCTCTTGATTATTATTAGAACACCTGGAATTTGTCAAACGCTGAGCGGGGTATCAAGTATACTGAAATTATAATTACCAGTACCTGTGTCCATTTTATTTATCTTTATTAACTGCATATAATATGCCATTGCTTTTCTGGGGGAAATATATATATTTCCCGAATGGGTTTTTAAAGATTATTTGATTTCATAACATAACCAGTAAAAAGGAGTTTTAAAAATTATTACATTTGTTTCTAGAAATGATAGACGGTATAAATTGGTCATGTCATATAATTTTAAGAGGCATATATTTATCCTTTCACAACAGAGAAAAGTTTTATGGAATGCCAGAAATGGAAATATGTAAGCCATTGGTAACAAGGGGTAATATTGCTGATAGAAGCAGAACTCGTAAATTTTTTAAAGTTTTTCTTCTCTGCCATGAACCATTTTGGGGTAAATACTAGTCCAGTGAAAAGAGTTCTGAACACAAAAGGCACTTAGGGTAAAAATTAGACCTTAACTAATAAAGTGAGCTGCACATGTGTACATCAAGGAAAAAAAAAAAAAAAAGCCCTATCAATGCAACACTACTGCAAGGCTATAATATAACTGTAAAAGCTATTGCAGTTAAAAAGTCTAAAAATGCTTACCTGACCTGGTATGTGAGCTCAATAATGACATACATGTATGTTCCTTCCAACCAAGGAATTATTATCCTATTTTTAAGATGGCGTAGTAATGTGTCCAAGATCAAAGAAGCAGTACTAAGGACTACAAGCCTTTCCATTGCCATAGTGGATGCTCTTTCTATTGTGTTACAAAGATTGTACAATAAGACATGCATATTGCTCACAGTCTATTAGTTTAGTAGACATGATGAAATGACCATTATATAACATGAAAGGGACATAAAGCAAGAAAACAAGAATTTGTGTCATTCAGGGAATATTTCTTAAGGAATTATTAACGTGGGAGTTGCTGGATACATAGAAAATATCTAAGGGCTGATGACATGAAGAATGCTTAAAGCAGATGGACAAATCTACAGAAAATGGTGGGGTCCTGAAATGATAAGATTGAGAAAAAGCAAGTGGTTGAATGTGACTACAATCTGAAGTATAGAAAGAGAATCAGGAGGTAACCATAGAAGCAGGTCAGGTTTCGAGGTATAGATGACACTTTTGGCAATGAAACACTGCTGACATTTCTACTCATAGGGCAAAAATGAAAAAAAATATGCATTTTAGAGATGATTTTGGTGCCTGTGTGGAGAAAAGACTGGAGGAAGAATGCCTGGAGGTTGGAAGGTCACATAGAAGATTAATTAATGCCATACAACACAGAGAAGAAATGAAGATTTAAGATGTGTAAAGAAACATGAATGAAGAAAACAAGGTACATGAAGATTAAATGTTTTGAATAAGGTCACTTACATAGCTAGTTCCAGATATCAGGGCTTACTCCAACTTCCAAATATTTCATTACTAATATATTATTCTTTAGAATCCAGAATATAGCTTAATTAAAACAACAGAAAAAAATATCAAATGTGACTACTGCCTTGTAATTTTTCTCCACAAAACTAATCTTTTTTTTTCCTGACCTAATGTAGAGAATAATAGAGTTCCACCAGTAGATTAATCCTCTTAACTCGGTATAATATCCTAAGAATAAAGACACAAAGAATACATTGTTACACCAGGAGAGAATTGTATAATTGCTGAATGGGCAGTGTGTTTTTCCAGCTACCTAGAGAACTACATCATGAAAACAGGAAAAAGTAAGATTTTATTTAATGCCACAACAAAGAATATGGATATGTGATTTTCAATAGGTCATTTAGCAAAAACAAGATTACAAACTTTATAGGAATTTTCCCTCAGTGAGTGGATAAGCAATTTTTTTAATTTTGTATTTTTATAGCCAATATATCATAACTTTTTCTCAAATATAGTAAAGTTTTCTATGCATTTAAAAACATTTTGTTTTCAAATTGTACATAAGATAGTGTAAAATATTTATGTGAAAACAGGTGCAGTGACTCTAGACTTAATATCATAAAATTTAATCCACTTGATTCATTGAGGGTTTTCTTCATAGAACATCCATGCTAAGTTTTTGCATTTTTGTTTGTTTCTTTGTTTTGGTAGATACCTGATTTTCACCAAAAACAAACAAACAAACAAACAAACAAACAAAAAGTGAAGATTAAAAACCCACAAAATGATGTTTGTGCTTATAGCCACAGACATGGATTTGAAGTTAGAAATTTGGATCCTATGGAAACTAAGTCACTATGCAAGTAATCATTTTTATTATATCCTTACATTAAATAAAGGTATAGGGACAAGGAATGCATCCTGATTAACCTGATCCTGATTATCTTAAAGTAGTAGCCACAAAATGACAGGAGAATGTAAAATGTGTCCAAGTTTAAGCTTGGAGATCTGGAAAGGACAATCCTCACCCACCTACACAGACCCAATTTGCATTAAGAAGGCCTTGAATTTACTCTCTAAATCATATAATTATAGGCACACAATTATGACACACATAAGATTCCAGATAAAACCAGTTGAATCTAATTAGATTAGTCTAATTGAATGTCTATTTAGTTATCTAAAACTATGAGATATAGATTATAAAAGAAAAGGTATTTTCTAATACAATGCTTTGACTGAAGAACAGTACAATATAGGAGCTATCTATGAAATATGTCAAACTATTTGAAGTGCAGAATATATCAAATAAATAAAAATTAAAAATAAATAAGAATATTAAAAGCCTTCCATTAACTTTATCGCACAGTAGCTGAATTCCCCATTGCACAATTAGTTATATTTTTTGTTCATTTCACCTAGTTTTACATATTTTTTGTAAAGAAAAATGTATGTTATTGAATCATGATATATTGTATTAAAATGTATCACAGAAATAACAGAGATTGGTGAAAATGCAGAGAAAGGGGAACCCTCTTACACTGCTGGTAGGAATGCAAACTGGTGTAGTCACTCTGGAAAACAGTGTTCTTTTCTTTTTTTTTTTTTTTTTTTTGAGGTTTTCAAAAGTTAAAAATAGAACTACCCTATGATCCAGCAATTGCACTACTAGGTATTTATCCAAAGGATGCAAAAATAATGGTTTGAAGGGATGCATGCACCCTGATACTTATAGTAGCATTATAATCAATATCCAAATTATGGAAAGAGCCCAAGTGTCCATCAACTGATAAATGGATAAAAAAGATGTGGTATATGGAATATGACTCAGCCATCATAAAGAATGACATCTTGCCATTTGCGATGACATGGATGAAGCTAGAGAGAGAGCACCAGGTGTTGTATGTAAGTGATGAATCACTAAATTCTACACCTGAAACTAGTATTACACTGCCTGTTAACTAATTGGAATTCAAATAAAAACTTAAAAAAATAAAATGTATCAAAAATTTTCAGTTACCTTTTAACGTCTTTATACTTCCAAACACAGTAACTACAACTAGCCTAAAAGAGCTGGCTGATTAAGATAAAGTTATATTCTTGGGGAGCTTTGGTGGCTCAGTCGGTTGAGCATCTGATTTCAGCTCAGGTCATGATCTCACAGTTTGTGAGTTCGAGCCCCGCGTCGGGCTCTGTGCTGACAGCTCAGAGCCTGGAGCCTGCTTCAGATCCTGTTTTTCCTTCTCTCTGCCCCTACCCCGCTTGTGCTCGCTCTCTCTGTCTCTCTCTCTCCATCTCTCTGTGTTTCAAAAATAAATAAATGTTTAAAAAAATTTTATTAAAGATAACTTTATATACTTGATATGTTTCATCTTATTTCAGAGGATAAAATGTGAAAAGTCACACCTAAAGTGTTGAATAATCTTAAAATCGCTGTCTCAAGTACAGGAACCCACAGAAACACTCTTGTCTCCCAACAATCCTGCTTATACGTTAATTTGTTCAGTAACTTTTACATATGTAACTAATAAAAATGTATACATAAACATTGACCTAAATGAG